>NC_090940.1:333875454-334176935 GCF_040938575.1 Ambystoma mexicanum | reverse complement strand
ATTTTTGTGGAAATGGAGGATAGCATATGTAAGTAAATAAATAAATAAATAAAACCAACTATAACTCCTTACCTAGACTAGCAAATTCTTGCGCGGAACGCCCGCGGTGGCGTGATGACGCCATTGCGTGATGTTGTGACGTCATCATGAAACGGCGGATACATGCGCACGTTAAAAGGGGCCATTTTGAATGGCGGTTGGACGCAAATGCCAACCAGAAGAGATCTACACAGAACAAGCGGGCTATCTGGGTGAGTTGAACCCCTAATTTCATTCTAGTTACATTCCTCCTCTATTGTGGCTATGGAACTGAACATGATTCAGTTTACATTTTTTCATTAGAACTACGTTATATCCTTATAGATGGAGACAAAGACTGGTTTCCTTTTTTCCCCCAATTGAAAGATGTCTCTCTGAATTTTTGAAGACCTGTATTTGAGACATGCATGCAGAAATGAGCATATTCAAAGTAAGTGTGTTGGCTCTCTTATTACCATATATCAACATTACATGTGGGATTAACTGGCTGAAAATCCATATATTGAGCAAGCCTTCCTTCTTTTGTATTAATTTCTTTTGTAGCTGCCCATTGGTTAAGCACACCTTGGCTAACCTACTGTACAAACAGTTTAGTGAACATACTGGAGGGTGGACATATTTGATTTCTATTCCTCACAGGTAAGAGGACTTTCCATGACAAAAAGAATACTGTCTATCTATTTGTATGCCTAAACACACAAACACAACCTTAAGACAGTTCCCTTTGTCTCCATTTACTATAGAATAGAAGAACAAGTGGCGAGACATTCCCCAAGAAAAGGAAATCTTCCGCTCTATCACCATTTGTTGGTGCAATACAGATTGTGGAAATATTTTCCCCACAGTCTACAAGGTATGTAAGAGAGAAACATATCTAGCCCCTAGGTGGATCGGGGATATCCTTATCAAGGTCTAATCATAAGATCTTAGTGATACTAGATACATTTTAATACAAGTTCTAATAGAGTGTCTTTAACCCATAGTGTTTGCATCTTTGAACACACTTGGCAGAGAAGGAGTGATAAGAAAGAAGACTTTATCACCACTAATATACACAAGCAACTATATACCCCTGATGAATGTCCTACATGTATCTGTTTCCTAGGGACAGAAACGTGTGCAAGTTGAGTTCAGTAAGCAATAAAAGCATTTATGTAAAAAAGGAAAACAACCCCAATGTGAAGTATCACATGGTGTTGACCTAGTTATTGGAAGAATCAACCCACATTGTTTGTATTTCTTGTGTACTGTGAAATATAGGTTTTATATGTTTTTATGGAGTTGTATGTAATGTGATCATTTTATGAGTATTAGCATTTATATGTGTAATAAAAAAACGTTTTAACGTTCATGTGTGAATTTGAGGTATTAGATTTACCCACTGCCATTGTATATTTTGGGTTTAGACACCTGTTAGTATACCTTCTTTTTGTGTAACATATAGACAGTAGTCAGTCCCAGAGAAGGTATTTAAACCTTGGGAAGTCTGAAAGACATCCCTGTGCCACTGCACTGAAGGTGCTGTGTGACACATAGAAAAAGATGATGCCTATGTAGTTGTTTTAAAACTCCATAACTAAAGAACACGAAAGTAAAACACACATCAAAATACATGGAAGAGTGGGGAAAAAAAGGCTCACACTCTTCCCAGGTAGAAAAATCAAATCATAGAAATCCAGAAAAGTTGCTGGGGGTCTCAAAAGGTAAGGGAAATTAGTACATTCTTGAGACTTCTCCCTAACATGCACCATTCAAACATGTGTCACCCAGCCAATACGTTCTGGACACCAAATGCCAACTTTTGACGGCATATTCCTGGGAAAACTCAGGTAATGTGAATTTCAGAGGCTTCTCAGATATACCTCCTCATTCACACCCACACATGCCTTTGTGATTTCCTGGCTGGAGCTCATATCAGAAACCCCTTTGATGTCTATTGGGTAGGTCCCACTCCAAGTAGTAAAAATCAATCCAAAAGAGCCACAAAATAAATGCACGAGTTATGAGAAAAACAAAAATGTTATATAACAGCCTAGGCAGAGAATCATCTAAATAGACATTTAACTACAAATTATTAGATGGCCGATTATATAGCAAATAAAAGAAAAGAAAAGACAACAGATTTTGCAGATTGATCACATTTTCCAAGTCTCCCATTGGACATCGTGATTTGCACTATAGGTGCTTCGATACTTTTCTTAACTCTGTTGGTCTATTCTAACCTTGTCACTAAATTAACAAGTAACTGCTAGTTCATTTGCATTGAGATCCTCTCCTTTCACACGTTTACTGGACGGTATTCTCCTAAACTGTATCATTCAAACTTGACTTGCAATTGGTTATTCCAAGAGGAGTATGTGTGGAGGGAATGACTAAGTACATTTTGACAAATTCCTATGTGAGATGTGACAGTGTGACATTGAGATTATGACTTTTAGATCCTTTCCCATTGACCTAAGTGGTTGGCACCGTCTTACCATTCATCAACATCTGAAGTGTTCGCGAGCATCACAGGACTGTACCTGAACATCTGGACTGTTTGCTGACTTCAGGGATGAAAAACACCAATTCTTTTGGCTTCTGACGTCCTTTTCCCATCCCATCCTCATCACCCCTCACCTCCCCATTGATTGTTTGATAAGTTTGACAAGTACAAAGTTGACAAGTGCAATGCTGTGTTTTTTAATATGTGTTTACAGTGATGTTCGTGGAAATCAGCGTATATCTGCGAACCCAACATGGCGGCGTTTCCAAAAATCAGACGCACCTCGCGCTTTTCCCATCCAAGGTCCGCAGGCTTCACATCGATATCTAGGCCAATAGGAGGCCCGTCTACAGACCTACTTTTGGGCCATTTTAAAGAAAACTACTGGACGGATTTACACCAAATTTATAAAAGCACGCTTTTGGGCCCAAGCCGCCACTTCTGCCGCAAATCTGGTGAAAATTTGTCCAGCGGTTTGGGCTGTAGGCATGAGCAATAATTTTTTTCCATTGCGTCTATGAAAAAAATAAATGTTGGGCGCCCCCCACAATTTACCCCCCCTCCTTGATGAAACCTCACCTAACTTGCCATAAAAATTCAGGCCGGGCCATATACTTTTTTTGCAAAGTTTGGTAAGGATTCGTCCAGAGAGTTGAGCAACTTAACCATTACTACAGGGCCGCTGTGATGCTTGAAATGCATTGGGGGGACAGGGCCTCTGTGTCCTTGTCCTGTACTCCTTTTATCATGTGTGTTCTGTGTTGTTTTCTGCACAGGAGTCCATGTGGGACTCCTGGCAGTGCAGCTCTTCCTCTTTTTGGTTGTGGTGAACAGACCCTTGGGATACCCATATGGCACCCACACGTGCGGATACAACCCTGTACCCCTACTGTATGTTTTTGGGCACCTGTGTGTGGCCCACAGAGCAAGGTATGGGCTAGTGGCAGCTCCATGCTGAATTTGACAGGTGCTCTGAGCATCCTCCAGTTTGGGATACCCAGGCCCTGCCATAGGAATCAGTGGATTCCTGATAGGAAACAAGATGGCCCGTGTGGCTTTGTGGTTTCCATAACCTGTTATGTTGTTTTGCCAAAGTCCTGGGAAGCCCTGACTCTGTCTCTTCCGCTGACTGACTGTTGGGTGTATGTTCCATAAATGGTATTGTGGATGGAAGATAATGGCCTGAATGCGCCGGGAGTCTGATTGGCTGCATGCCTGCCTGCTTGAATGCCCTTCTGAATGATTGGCTGCCTGAGCCTGGTTCAGCAGTGTGAATGAGAGACAGGACAGTGTATCTGGGGACCTCACACTGACCAGAATTGTTCAGAAGCTGAAGTTGAAACTTGAAGCTGCTAATCCTTGAAGCCCAGCTGGAAGAAGAAGGTTTTGCTGCTGCTTGCCGTCGACAAAATCTGAAAGTTGTCGTGTCTGTCAAGGACTGATCCAAGAGAGGACCTGGCTCAGAGAACTCTCCCGGAGCTACGAGGGAACATCATGCACGAAGCTAATCTTCACCGAGGCACTTTGGGAGCCAGTCCTGAAAGACTGACGACCGGAGACGGGGTCCGTCAGACAAATCTGAAGTGAAGCACCCAGACATCAAAGTCCATCATCGTCGACCAGGGTTTGCAGGACGGCCGTAACCCCTGGAAGCCTGTCGAGTCGTGTTGCCTAGAAGCCTGGACAGTTTGACGCTGTGCTGCCGATGATCGGAGCTGCAAAGCTCCACCTTTACCTAAGACACTTTGAAATCAATTCCTCCCTTGTCATCACCATCGACCGCTGTTTTTCCCGCGAGAGAATATCGAGGTTGTAAACGTACCAAGGAGAATCGGCCAGTGGTTTTCCCATCGCCTGAAGTCCACAAAGATGCCGTCAAAGATCCGAAAGCCAGCTGTGGTCGAGTCCCGATCGTCGATGCCAACGCCGACACATGACGCCTGCTGCTGGGCCTACGTTCTTCATCAAGTACTCTTTCCTATCACCTAACATAGTGTGGGGACATTCCTTTGTGGGGTTTGGGGACTAAATCTGTACTTAAGAACCAGCTTTCATCACCTTCTGAGAGGTTAAGCCTTGATTGGTCGTCCTTCACTACCCTATAGAGAATCTTGGCTGGTGTGCTCTGTGGTTCTACTCTGCCATATGGAGGGCAGGAGTACAGATACCCCACTCCAGTCTTTACACTGTTGGTAGCAGTGGGATGCTAATGATTTTAAGAATCACTGTGTATCCTTGCCACTTACAAAATATCCACACTTTGTTAATTTGAGGTTTAGTTGTGTACTAGATAACTATATTACAAGCAATGGAATCTATTGCAAATGGGAACTTGACTAGGATGAGCTTAGAGACTCTCCAGAGTGCTTGTGAATCCAGGGAGCTAGACCCTGAAGATAAGTCTAGGGCTGAGCTGATAGCTGCCCTGGTGGACTACCAAACTGTTTTTGCTGCTCTTGATGAAGGGGGTGTACAACCATTGAGGACCCTACCCCTGGGGTTGTTATTGAATCTGTTTCTGCGAGTGCCACCTCTACTGCTCCCTCTGTTCCGAAACCCAGCAATGTTTCTTCAGGGATGTTAGGCAAGATTGTATGCAGTATCCTTTGGGTGCACTACACAACCCTGACCTCCTGGCAATAGGAACCCAACATTTGGTATAAGTCTGTAATACACAGATTGGTAGTGTGGTCGAGTAGCCAGGCTTATCTCAAGAGGGGTCAATGTGAGCTGTAGGGGAGTTACACAGAGATTTACAGTGAGAAGTATTCAAATAAACTCTTACACACAAGGTTTCTTGATTAAACAATTAATAAGGTATTTATCAGTCAGTTATAGTAAGCCTTCTTCAGAAGGGAGCAATATTAAGCAACACACAGATATACCTCAAAAATACAGACTCTGTTTTAATATTCTTGGTAGATTAGAAGAAATCAAGTAGGGCCACAAGCTGATTAGGCTTGTGAGGTAAAGAAGCTAATAGCAACTCTACAAATGCAACCAAGCAAGTCTCCAACAAGGACAAATGGTTACACAACAAGAGGTAAGTTATCTTAGACTGTACAGTACCTTTAGGTTGAATAAAAAGTGCAGCAGATGACTTTTGTTCTTGTGCATCTCTGCAGATCCTGCTGTTCCTGGGCCTCAATCGTGGGGACAAAAGGAAGGATGTCTGGGGACTCCTGAACTGCAATGGGACGGTCACCGCTTGCAACCATCAATCATCAAACAAGTGGCACTTCGGTGTTTCAGCTCCTCACGTCTACCACAAATAGCACCACCGTGGTTCCTGACTGTCGAGATGGGCTTTCCTTGCATCTGGTGTCCCGCACTCTGTTGAGGGGGCTCAGGCTCGGTCAGTCCTGCTTCCTGGGAGTTTGGAGGATCTTCCTGGAGCTCTTGGTCAGCTTAAAAGTAACACACACAAACTGGTATTCCTCTCCCTGGCTATCCGGTTCCAGCAGCGACTGCAGTGGAACCTCGACCAGCTTTGAGAGGATGTCTGGTGGCTTACTTTGGAGTTGATTGGTCCAACCAACTCAAAGGGAGAAGTCGTCCTTGCAGGAGCTTCTCTGTCTATACGAATTTGGAGTTTCAGCACAGCAGCAGGGCTTCACCGGGCAAACCAATTGTCCAGGAGATGCAGCAGGCATCTTCTTCAAGTTCTGCTTCGGATTCCTTTGTCCAGTGGTTGACTCTGCCTTCCAAGACAAAAAGCCTCGCCTTTTATGCAGCTTTCTCCCTTTCATTCCAGCCTAGCTGTCAGTCACACAGCAGGGAGGCTGTCCTTGCCGGCCAGCCAGCCGGCCAATCACCTAAGAGTGCATTCCTGTCTCCTAGGAGACTAAGCACAGGGGATTTTGGGCACCTCCCTTGCTTTCTGTCCCCACCAGACCACCTGGAGCCAGAGGCGGGCTTCACTCGTGAATCCCGCCAAAGGCAAAATGGACAAAGGGACCAAACCTGGTTTGGCAAGCAGAGTAAATCGCATGAAGGACCTTTCCACAAAGAAATGGCCATTTTGACATAAATGGCACTTATGGGTGCTTTACTGTGGCTGCGAACGCAGTCTGCGGTAAAATCAGCACCCTATTGTAAGTGCGTGATGGGTCTAGAAAGTTACAAATGTAAGTAAGTAAAGTCAATTTCACTTTACTGCTCTGGGAAACAGTAGTTTATCGCAGAGAAGGTATTTAAACCTTTGGGAAATCTGAAAGACTTCCTTGTGTCACTGCACTGAAGGTGCTGTGTGACACAATGTAAAAGATGATGCCTATGGAGTTTGTCAGACTCCACAACCAAAAGAAACACAGTGTACAAAATCACATTAAAATACATGAGAGAGTGGGAAAAAGGGTCTCACTCTCTCCAGGTAAAAAAAATCAAGTCCTCAAAATCCAGCAAAGTTGCTGGGGGTCTCTAAGGTAGAGGGAATTAGCACATTTCTGAGAATTCTCCCTAACAAGGGAATTCCTTGGAACTTGAATTATTGAGGATGAAATTGGCATTTGAATAGAAAAAGTTGGAAACTGAAGCTGAACTAAAGAAGGAGGAGTTGGCACAGCAAGTGATGCTCAAAGATAGGGATCTTGAACTTACAAACAAGGACACTGAATGTCAGAGAATCCAGCTAGAGAAAGCTAGAGTGTAGACTTCAGTCAAACCAGTTGAGAGTGTCTGGTCCCCTGCCACCAAGTTTATGAAAGATTTGGTTGGTGTGTATATGGAGGGTTCTGATATGCCCCAATGGATTGAAGCATTTGAAATGGCTTGTGGAATCCATGATGTTGATAAAAGCGATTGGGCAGTGTTTATTAAGTATAGTGCCTCAGACTGGTTATGAGTCTATTCTAAAACTGAGAGTGGAAGAAAGGGGTCTGTGTGAGTGCATGAAAGCTGGTTTGATTGCCAAGTTTGGCAAGACACCTACCCAAAACCTTAAAAGGTTTAGGAAATATAAGAAAAGAGAAAATATGTCTTGTATTGACTGAGTGAGTGCTGCGCATATGAACATGATGGGGTGGATTGATGGATACAAGGTGAAAACCTTTGTTGAATTTGTCCCACTTTTTGTTTTTTGAGAATTTTTCTGAAGCCTGTTCACCAGAGCTGCATCAGTATGTGGCTGGCCGAACATTTTAGATCCCTTTAAGCTGTCCAGGCTGGCTGAAAATTGGGTCTCCCACCGGGTGTCCCCTTAAGGAACCCAGTGGGAAGGACAAGGACAAAGAAAAGGGGGCCGCTCAGAAGTGTGAGGAGTCTCAAAAGCAGTCACAATCTAGTAAATCTAAACCTTCCTCTTCTAAGTCCCAAAATTCTAGTGGGGATAAGTCTTATGGGGGTGGGAGTAAGAGTAGCAGTCCTCCTGCTTCAAAGCAGGCTCCCAGTGGATCCAGTACTGTACCTCACATTCCTTGGACTTGTTGGGACTGTGGGGCTCTGGACCATAAGAAGGGTGACCCCAAGTGTAAAGGTAAGGCACTTGGATTCCAGACTGTCAGCCTGACCTACTCTTACTTCTTGCCTGAGGTGGATTCTACTGTCCTCCCCTCCTCTACAGGGATCACATGCGGTGCTCCTGCAAAGATTTCCCTAGTGTCCCTTGGGGTCTGTGACCAGTACGCAGAAGTACTTGCTACTATCCGACAAGACACCGTCGATTTTTGAGAAGTGTCCTCCTGAATGGCTAGCCTTCTACTGGTATGAGAGACACTGGGGAAAGAATGACAGTGCTGGACAGGACCCTGGTCTTGCCAGAGGACTATGTAGGTGCTCCTCTGAGAACTACCAGGTTAGCTGGTGGGCCTCCCAAATGATCTCCCATTGCTCTAGTCACCACCATGATTGCGGACAAGACAGCAAAGCTTCCTGTCCTGGCACAGGACAATGTACCTGCTAACATTTTGTTAGGGAATGATCTAGTGGAGTTGCGGTTGATCTCGGATGGTCTATCCCTGACTGCTGCTGCAGTCGCTAGGTCACAGGTTGCACCGGGTCTGACTGCCAGTCAGGTACCCAAGCCAAAGGGGAGACCAAAGGGAAGACGGAAGAGCAAGAAGGCCACCTTTGAGAAGGGGGCTGCTTCTCTTTATGCTGCTTCAACAGCACCCACTGGGATTCAGGCCCCTGATGGGCTGGGTCCAGTGATAACCTGAGGGTCAACTCCTGAGGCAGAAGAGCCAGTAGACCCTCCTGCGGGAGAGGTACACCACCCAGAGGATCACCCTGACCTTCAATATCTGCTGGCTGAAGGGGGGCCTTCTAGGGGCGACTTCTGTAATGGTCAGAGAGAGTGTCACTCTCTCGAGGGTATAAGAAAACAGGCCCAGGCACAAGGTGAAGTGCCTAGGTCATTCAAAATGTATTGGGAGGGTGAGCTTCTTTGTAGTGAGCCCACTAAGCCTAAACCTGGTGCCCTCAAGAGGTTTACTAAGCAGAGGCTCTCTGCACATTTCTACTGGCCCCGAATGGGAGTAGAAGTTGTTAAGTATTTCAATCAGGCGATACACCCTGGTCTCAGCCTAGTATGCAGTGCACAGCTGAACTGCTTATTTTATTATGTCTATAGGTTCAATATTCTGAGTGATATACCTCTCATATCAGACTCCTTCTCAAAATACCCCAGGTCACAATGGACCAGGAATCGGCTGGTAGGTAAAGGTAATATTTATTTATTTATTTATATCAAAATTCAAATTAAACATATAATTTTTAATAAGGAGCAGCAATCACCAATGTGGTGACAATAACAGATAGGTAGGTATTTAAATTCACTTTTAGCAACACAGAAGGAAAACACCAGATAAAGAATACTTTTGGCTTGTTTGGAAGGATAGCACTTAAGTTAGGATTTCCCCCTGCAATATTCCTCAACCCATAAATAAGCAATTGTAAACAGATATAAGGAAGCAGCAGGTATACAGGAATAAAGAACAGTAAACAGAATTTGAATACAATCTTCCCTCCCCAAACAAGAGACAAAAACAGGTTTGCAATCTTACACTTGAATGACATTCGAAAATGGCTATGTCAAACAATGAATGTGTGCAGCAGCTCTTAAATCAATACAAATTTCTATGGGCGTAACATTGAAAAGATGCTAACAATTATGAGCTACAGTTTGAGCAAAAGTAAACACTTTGAATTTGAATGGAAGTTTGGAAATAATTTAAAATGAAAATCACACGTGTAAAACTTTGCAGAAATGTGGATTCCCGCCTAAAATTAACCAAACGTTTTTTAAGAAAAACAGGTGAAATTTACTGATTTAGGTTGGGATGCAGCTATATGTCTTAGGTATAATCCAGAGTTGAAATGAAGTCTCTAGCTATTAAATTGAGTGAGTTATGCAATGTTGAATGAGGGTTGAGGGTTTAGGATTTCACAAGACAAAACTATTTAAAGAAGTTAGCACTAGTGCAAAGAATCAAAGGCAGGGTTTCAAGAATGGTTGTGACAATATTACAGTGCTCAGGGTAAGGACTGGATGACTTAGAGATGGGATGGAACAAAACAACACAAGGTATGCTATGATTTTCTATGCTTCCTATTAATACTTACAGTCCACTTTAATTTAGAATTTTGGACCATCAAGGGTTCTGGTCATCACACGGATAGGGTCTAACCAAGGACAGCTGGGCAAATCTAACAAAACAGGGTCAGCTGGGTGGTTCTGGAGACCTGGATGGCACTGGACCTGCCCTTCTGGTTTACTGGAGACTGAAGATCAGTGGGATGGCAATTTTGCAGGCATGCATCCAGTAAGCCAAACTGGATCAAGATGCTTCCCTTGGGTTTTTGGGATTTTTTTAGAATTTGACCTAGCTGAAAATGGAGTCAGCACTGCATAGGCCTTGGTTTTGTTATGAAATCAGGAATCAGGATCAAAGATGTAGAAATCAGGAACAGGACGCCAAGCAGAAAGTCACAAAGAAAGTCAGGAATCAGTGTGTGTGTGTGTCAGGTTCCCTTATTTATCATTCCAAATGACATCACTAAAGTATATGGCAGGGGCAGGTTTACTGTCCATACTCCTAATGTTCGGATTGGGTAAGAGCACAGTCTCTGCCTTGCTTTTCGCTAGTTGGATCACAGAAAAGGATGTCATATTTATGGTGTTACTTTTACAATGTCTAGAAACCTCCCCTACCTCCTAGAACCAAAATCTAATTTTCTCACAAATACATATTTATGTAGTTATGACCTCTAAGAAAATCAGATGCACATGTTACATATGTTGTGGGTCACATTTCAATCCAAATCCCAAGTCTGTGGGACCTGGTTTTGCCTTCCTGCTACATTTTGGCAATTTTAACCATAAAAGATTTGGCCTAACATTTCCCAATTTCGTACATAGATGCACTTTTACCCTGGGATATGGGCACAAACTTTTATATTCGCAACATTTATACTTTCCGCACAATCGGTAATTCTTTATAACTTCTGTTGCTTATGCAGTAAAAAGCTCTACCAAGTTGTCAAATGAATAGCATAAAATTAGATTTACAATTATGGACTTTTCACATTTTTCCTCATTCTTGTGGCAAAGTTAAATGTCTTGAAAGTTAAGTTGCAAAATAGGCATTTTAAAACCAAAAGGAAGTCTATTGTCCTTAAGCAGGGTTTTTTCTTTCTTTCAACTGTAAGCAAGTGTCAATTCCTTTGAAGCAGGATGAGGCCTCTCTCTCGTGACTGACGTTTCCTGTCCCTCCCACTTGAAGGGTGAGTGTCTTAGCCTGGGGCAAAGACGAATGTCTGATGCAACTTGGAAAACCCCATTGTCCTGGGTAGTCAAAGCCTCCAAGCTAGCAATTAGCCTTTCCTGTGCCAGCAGTTTGAGGTGTCACCCTTTCTCAGGGCTAACAACTTGCAGAGCAGTTTAAAAAAAAGATATTTTACCAACTCAGCCTGGATTGTAGCTTTGATTTTCACATTTTAAATCTTGACTTTAAACCTCTGGAATTAAAACAGTGTATATGTGTATTTCTAACAGTAGCAAATCCTTTTACATTCTTAAATAATCAAGCCTTTACACAACAATATACTTTAACAAATAGGCAATTTTGCTTTTCATTCAGGCAAAAGCACATTTAACTTATTTCTTCAAATGTGGTTTTCCTCTGCAGCAAACACACACTTTGGGCAGCTCTACTCCTTTCCTTGAGTGTTTCAGTTGTTTGCAGCATGGATACATATATAATGCATCTGTTTAGAGTCTTTCTCAGGACAGCTAATTCTTGAACTTGTTGCAAAGAAATAGCTGTGTTTCCCGTGGAAAATGAAAACACAACCCCTGGTTTGCTTTCCCAAAGATGCTTTTGATAGGAGCTGTCATTCAAATGAGGCCCGGTTCCTCTGAGACTCAAGACTGATCCTGGGCATTGCAGGGCCTTTTCGATCATAGTGGTTCAGAAGGAATTGATGAATTTAGCACCAAACAGCACTTTGAAGGTTGAAAAGATGACATTTGAAAGAGGCATTTTGGGTGTACAGCAAAGTAATGCTG
The DNA here is from genome assembly GCF_040938575.1 of Ambystoma mexicanum. Taxonomy (NCBI): domain Eukaryota; kingdom Metazoa; phylum Chordata; class Amphibia; order Caudata; family Ambystomatidae; genus Ambystoma; species Ambystoma mexicanum. The sequence continues at coordinate 334,164,906 of NC_090940.1, read as the reverse complement.
CTTCTTTCCTTTCACTCTATGTTAAATGTTGCAGAGCACACTGGCACATTCCTACAGTGAGTACTCTGTTCACCCCACCTGAAATGTGTGTTAGGAAGGCGGTGCGGCCATTTTCTGGTTATTACAAAAGGCAATTTCAAGATTCTGGCGTGCACAGGAGTCAGCAGGGCCATGTTGTGCTGTTTCTTGCCCCAATGCAGCAACATGATGTAGTAAGCATAGCTAAGTGGGTCAAAATATCCCACAAAGTGGAGTCCCACTGCCGAACCTGTCCCACTTGTCAGTTGTCTGTCAAGAATGGAGGCAGTGTCATTTCCCCACTGCAGTCTTTGCCAGTGGTTGGCACACCATATGAGAGGGTTGGCATCAACATTGATGGTCCGCTTGACCCTCCCAGTTCAGGTCAACATCGGTTCATCCTGGCCCTAGTTGATTATGCCACCAGGTACCCTGAGGCTGTACCCCTTCAGACCATTATTGCCAAGGTGGTTGCCAGGGCTCTCCTGGGCATTTTTACCAGAGTTGGATTCCATAAAGAGGTGGTCTCTGACTGAGGATCCAACTTCATGTCTAGTTTCATGCAAGCGATGTGGAAGGAATGCGGAGTGACCTATACGTTCTCCACTTCCTACCATCCCCAGACAAATGGTCTGGTTGAGAAATGTAATAAAAATCTCAAGAAAATGATGGGTACTTTGAAAGAGCCCCCAAGGAGGAAACGGCATCTCCTCCTACCATGCCTGCTGTTCACCAATAGAGAAGTGCCTCAACAGGGTGTTGGTTTAGGCCCCTTTGAGCTTCTATTTGGACAGCCTGTGAGGGGGGCCCTTGCCTTGATCGGAGAAGGTTTGGAAGCCACCACTCCAGGTCCTGCCAAGCAAGTGGGGGACTATGTGCTGGGCCTCAGGCGGAGGATGGCACAGGTGATGGGCCAGGGGATAGGGAATCTTAAGGCTAGCCTGGAATTGAACACATACTGGCATAAACTTAAAGTATCACAAGTGGATTAGACTCCAAGACAGGAGATCCTTGTGATGGAGCCTACCAAGCCCAGAACTTTGGAAGATAAGTGGACTGGACCCTTCAGGATAATCTACAAGATGGGTGAAGTCAACTATCTGGTTGACATGGGAGTCCCTGGGGTAGCCCCTCAGGTATTCCACGTTAACAGGCTCAAGCCTTCACACAGGTGAGAGGAAGTCCCATGCCTTCTGCTATCTTCAGAGCAAGAGGAGGATGAGAGTGAGCCCCTTCCTGATTTGCTGCATACAAACCCTCAGGATGGCTCAGTGGAGGGAGTGCATCTCTCTCCAGATCTGACATCAGAGCAGCAGAGGGCCTGCAGGGCTTTCTTTGGCAGTATTCCCCTCTGTTCTCACTGACACCAGGCCTTGCCCCATTGTACAGGCCCAAAATTGACACTGGTGACTGTTTACTTGTCAAAAGCAGGTGCTATTGAATGTCAGGCACTGTGAAGTACCACATCCAGGCTGAGGTCGCCAAGATGCTGGATCTGGGTGTTATTGAGTCCCTGGTCCAGTCCAGTGGTACTTGTCCCCAAGGCAAATTCCCAGGCATGTACCAAGGATTGGCGGTTCTGTGTGCACTACAGAGGGGTCACTGCGGTCACCAAAACTGATGTGCACCCTTTGCCCAGGGCTGATGAGCTTGTGGACACCATAGGTGCAGCCAAATTTGTAAGCACCTTTGACTTTACCTCAGGCTATGGGCAAATAGCGCTGACGGACCATGGCAAGGAACAGACTGCATTCTAAACACCTGAGGGGCTCTACCAGTTTAGAGTCATGACTTTCATGTTAAAGAATGCACCTGCCACCTTCCAAAGATTAGTCAACCATGCGCTCAGTGGGCTGGAGGCCTTTTGTGTGGCCTACGTAAATGACATTGCTGTCTACAGTTCCAACTGTGAAGAGCATTTGACTCATTTGGATAATGTGTTGCAAGCCATGAAAAGGGATAACCTCACTATCAAGGCCACCAAGTGCCAGATAGCTCAGGGGAAAGTCACTTACCTTGGTCATGAGGTAGGAGGGGGTTCAATCCAACCGCTCCCCAGTAAGGTACAGGATGTACATGACTGGGAGTCTCCCATGAGTCAAACCCAGTTGAGAGCCTTTTTGGGCCTCACTGGGTATTACCTCAACTTCATGGCAGACTTTGGAACCATACCTGCCCCTCTGACAGCTTGTGACTTCGCTCAAACAACCGAGGAAGGTTAATTGGACAGAAGATTGTCAGAGGGCCTTTGTTGGATGGAAGGAAATTCTTTGTAGGGCACCTGTGTTGTGTGTGATGACAGCAAATCCTTTATCATTCAGACTGGTGCCTGCGACACCGGAATTGGAGCTGTCTTGTCCCAGTTAGGTGACAAAGTGAGTGAACATCCTATCATATTCCTCAGTAGGCAACTCAAAGGTAGAGATGTTAGGTGGGCTATTGTTGAAAAGGAATATTTCAGCATAGTTGGGAGCCTAAGGCATTTTGAGCACTACCTTACGGGGTCTACCTTCAAGGTCCAAACAGACAATACGCCCTTAAAATGGCTTATGCAGATGAAGGGTCAAAACCCAAAACTGCTCAGGTGGTCCATTAGCCTGCAAGGGCTAGACTTCACCATTGAGCATAGACCAGGGAAGAATCATGATAATGCAGATGGCCTTTCCAGAAGATATGTTGACCATCTGGATGACAGTGTCAATCTCGTTGGAGATTAGACCACCCTAACCACGGTATGGGGGCGGACCGTGATGCTGGAAATGCATTGGAGGGACAGGGCCTCCATGTCCTTATCCTGTACTCCTTTTATCACGTGTGTTCTGTGTTGTTTTCTGCACAGGAGCCCATGCAGTGAAGCTCTTCCTCTTTTTGGTTGTGGTGAACAGACCTTTGGGATACCCTTATTGCACCTATTGATGGGGATACAACCCTGTACCCCTAGTGTGTGTTTTTGGGCACCTGTGTGTGGCCCACAGAGCAGAGTATGGGCTATTGGCAGGTCCAGGATGAATTTGACAGGTGCTCCGAGTATCCTCCACTTTGGGATACCCTCAGCCCTGCCATAGGAATCAGTGGATTCCTGATAGGAGACAAGATGGCCCCTGTGGCCTCTTAGTTTGTATAACCTTTTACCTTGTTTTGCCAAAGTCCTGGGAAGCCCTGACTCTTTCACTTCTCTTGACTGGCTGTTGGGTGGAAGTTCCATATATGGCATTGTGGGGAAGTCCAGGCCAGACTGGCTGGATCCTTCCCAGTGACTGTATGTTTTGGGTGCACCCTTGGGGTGGGGCCTGAATGAATGGAGTGTGTGACCAATATACATTTCATGTTATGGGTGTTTGGTTTCTGGTGTGTGACACAATAAATGAGACAGCCCTGCCCGAAACTGGTATGAATGCAGTGTGGTGTGCTGAATGGCTGGGTGCTTGCCCCAATCCACATTCCTTTTTGTAAGTGTCTGGATGGAAGAGAATGGCCTGAATGCACTATGAGACTGACTGGCTGCCTGCCTGCCTGAATGCCCTTCTGAATGATTGGCTGCCTGAGTCTGGCTCAGCAGTGTGAATGAGAGACAGAACAGCATATCTGGGGACCTCTCACTGACCAGAATTGTTCAGAAGCTGAAGTTGAAACTTGAAGCTGCTTATCTTTGAAGACCAGCTGGAAAACGAAGGTTTTGCTGCTGCGTGCCGTCGACGAAATCTGAAAGCTGTTGTGTCTGTAAAGGACTGATCCAAAAGAGGACCTGGCTAGGAGACCTCTCCCCGAGCTACGAGGGAAGATTGTGCAAGAAGCTGATCTTCACCAATGCACCCTGGAATCCAGTCATGAAAGACTATCGAGCGGGGACGGGGTCAGCCGAGGAATCTGAAGTGTAGCACCCAGACATCGAAGTCCATCATCGTTGACCAGTGTTTGGAGGACCACTGTAACCACTGGAAGCCCGTAGAGTCATGTTGCCCAGAAGCTGGGACAGCTTGATGCCATGCTGCCGACGAACGTAGTTGCTAATATATTGGTACCTTAATGCGTGTGTAAAGGTACAGTCATATAGGCATGTAGTTATTTAGCTAGGTGGGCTCTGAAATTGCCAAATTGGGCATCTGCCTCTATTTGCACTTTATTAATTGCTTTAAGCTTTAGCTGCTGTCACACTTGCACTTTAATATGGCCATGCCATCTTTAGGCCATTTTATTATTATTGCTGTTACGCTACTGCCGATGTACGTGTACCTTAATACTTGTTGAAAGGTCCAGTCATGAATGCACTTGCACTTTACCATAGCTTCGCCATCATGAGGCCTTTTTAATATTCTGAGGCCTTTTTTACTTTGCACTTGATTAGCCAGTACCTCGTTTATATCTATTCATATTACGAGCAGAATATATTTATGCACTGATTTGATCATGAGAGCTATAACCATTGTTTATATTGGGAGTGTTGTCCGACCTGTTGATGAAATGTTTAGGTGTCATCATTCCTTTATTTGCTGATGACGAGGTTTGCCTTGGCTTTATTATCACATCGCAGAGTTATTATTTCGTTTTTTTTAATTGGGTGCATTCATGCATGTATCTTTTAGCTTTACTGAATTAATGTTTTATTAGATTCTGCAATTTGGGGTTAATACTATAATTCCCCTCATAATTATGAGCCTGGCCCTCTGTATGCACTATGCACTTTAGTCCTGTGGACCATTGTTCCCATACACAGCCTGCATGCAACGTTCATACTTATCCATTGCACTTCTTGGCTGGCGGTGTACACGTCATCTATGCTATTGTTTGCATCTCTCACAGGCATGCACAACACATCCCGACGGCAAGGCGTCACAGCTGTATTCACGTTTTCATATGCAGTCATTGTACAGCTGCGTGGCTCTATTACCTAACATTTTGCGTGCATGAGCAACTGTTTTTCAGGAATTGTCATTAATATTTGACTGCATCTGTGTTTCGTTACTTTGACTGCGCTTCCATGCTCATTCTTCTTGCTATTGGGGCATCAACTTTAATTGAAAAACTTGTTACACATTGCAGTATTACATCTATGCAGTATTTCTGTTATATATAAATATTCATATATATATCATTGTAGTTATGATCCATCTGTCCCCTGTGACTATGCATCATCTTCCTGTTTCCCTACTCATGCACGCATTTTATTACACTCCATCATGGCCGCCATCACCATCCTTTTTAGCCATGGACCCACGAGTTAATCAACAGAGTAATAGGACTGTAGTTTTCATTGTATTTCTACTAGTCTATTCCTCCCCTTCTGTTACGTGATCAAGCGCTCAGTGGAGCGCGAAACACGTTGTGTTCAGGTCGTGTACCATGGCGTCCTGCCTCTGTGTGTCTTTTTGTGGTTGCTGATTATACTTATGTTTTTTTGTACAATTTTATTATCTTTATGGAAACATTAAAATACATCCGTTTTTTAACACAGTGTTTCCTTGCTTTCTGTCCATGTTGGAGTTTGCTGCAATTGCTGCTGTGCCTGCGGGAGTGCGGCTCGCCTTTCCTCCTTACTTTGGATATATATATATATATATATATATATATTACACAGCCCACATTAGCAGCCGTGTAGTTATGGTTAAGTTGCTAAACTCTTAGGAGGAGCACTTTTTTCGGCAGCTTATAACTTTGCTCCCCCCGGAGGAATCCTCACCATACTTTGCAAAAAAAGTATATCGCCAAGTTGGGTGAGGTTTTGTGCAGGGGGGCAAAGTTATAGGGGGGTCCCAATAGACTTTATGGTATGTATAACTTCCAGTGGTAAACAAGGAACAGCACCCTGCAGTGTAACATGGGCGTGTTAAATGTTGCATTAATTTGATTGATGTGCTGCTTGCCTTTCCATGACCCGTGAAACAGACACATCGTGTCTGCACTGAGCAGTGTGACAGAAAGTGTCACGAGGTCTCCTGCGGGTTGTACAGTTGAAGAAAACATGTAACTACAAATGGGACAGTTTGTAGTGAGTCCGCAAAATGGCAAAGTTGGTGCGGCGTGGTCATGCACACACTAGTGCATGTAAATGCAATTAAGAAAACAGCAGAATGTGCAGAGCGCAAACAATGTTAGTGGTGATTAGAAAAGTACTGAAGGTGCATGGGTCGCACAGAATAATTGGCTTCCTGCTCCACGTACTACCTGTGATTCGTGTTGTTGTAAACATTCTTGTATTACCGAATGTATGCATCTCTGGGAATGCTACTCCCAAAACTAATGGCGTAGCATGAAGTGTTTGTACTGCATGTGACGACAACTGAAAGGAAAGCACAAGGGACCAGTGGGCAGTCTACCGCCAATTCCAACAATTACGTAGGGTAATTTCATGTACAGCATTTGCCACATTTGCTGCGGGCAACAAGAGGGACACTCCTGTAGGGCAGCAGAGCTCTAAAACATCCTTTTAGACAATATGTCGCGCTACAGACCAATACCCGGCAAAGGGTAATGTACCATGCACGTACGGCAACGCTCTGCTCTACAGAGGCAAGGTACTTGGAAGTGCGTGGGATGGGTCTGTCCGGGAGCATGACAATGACTGGCACCTATGTAGGTGAGGGCCTCCCAATAATTCTGTCTCTTGTCACGTCCTCCATGCAGGTGCTGCCCCTTCTGTACCGAGCCTTTCCTGCCGTTCCTGCTGTGGCGTGTGTCAGAAGACCATAATAAATTAAAATGAACTGGGAAAGTTAAAAAGAGAAATAAAGAAAGCACCTTTCAGCGATGAACAATGGAATTGCTAATGAACGGATGCAGGGCGGGAGGCGTGGCACTGTGCAAAACACTGTAGTTGAATCGGTTGGAAAAGGGGTCACTGTGGAAAGTGGTTTGTTTACGTGTTGCACAACATTTTGAAGAGTGTCAGTGCGCAACACTTACTACAAAAAATGTTCCACTACTTTCAAGAAGGGCACCAAGACAATTTGGATGGCGTGTGGAGAAATCAGGATGGCAGGCATAGTAAGATGAACGTTATAGCTGGGGAAAACTGTTCATGCTGTGAAACGTCATATTCCCATGTGTGAAGTACGCAATTGGCACATGTCATACAAAAGCACAAATACACTTCTTCGCAATGTACCGCGCTTTCTCCATTTGCGGACCGAATAAAAAATGATGCAGCCACCTCTGTGTCTACATCATGTGATGGAAAGTTATGCAAGAGATCAGAAACAAATGCATGACCTGGGAAAGTGCCTCCATCATCGCAAACGTCACTGAAATGCGTGTAACATGCTGTGCAATTGTCCCATACACAATGAACAACAATAATGTCGGCATGATTGCGTGTCACCAAAGTGTCACACAGAGAAACCAACATCAGTCACTTCATTGTAGGCACTCCATAGCACTACACATCCACATGATAGATTCCAAAATGAGCAGCCACTGCACAGTGTTTTCCATTTACTTTCAATCAATGTATTTAGAACTCCCCTAAAACCTGCACGCTGTGGCTCGTGAAACACACAGCCATAACCACAACCTAAGCATTTATGTCCACAAATACACTGTGTAGCGCAGTCTGTGCATCCATACTACACCCAGAAAACTTATTGACCAATCCCGTAGCCTCTACACACCCATTTCTATGACCGTCATCTGCAAAAAGGGCATATCTAACACGTGCCACCCTGCAACTATCACAATATTCGCTGACTTTTCATGCTGTGCGTGCGCGGGAGTGGGGGAATAACTTTCAACCAGCGTAGGGGATGTCGTTAGTTGTGGCGGCTCTTAAAAGAGCCTTTTTTTTAAAGGTGCTTCCATGGAAACAACTTTTTTTGAGGTTTTTATAAGTGTTTTTGTGTTTTCTACGTCAGCACACATTCTTACAATAGGATCATCAGTGCAACCTGTAGATTGTGAAACAAAATGTCATTGCCACTGGTCGACAAAGACATGCCATTTCCTTTGAAAAGGTTTATATATCGAGTACCAATGTTCTCATTCTCACAGTAGAACATCCCAGCAGCACTCAAGACGTCACACATGCTTCTGTTGATGAGACCCCTTCCGACCGAATCATTTGAGTAGTTCCACACAGTTCTCGGGGGTATACATGAGAAAAAAAACCTTGGCAGTGGGAAAAATGCGCTGCACTGCTTTCATCAACTTCTTCAGTTGACAGTACACACGGTACACACGGGAACAAGGCATGGAACCCAAAAAGTGCACAACTACAACATGTACAGTAGCGGAAGTGGCCATGCGTCGACATTCTATAAGCACTCCGCCGAAACAGCATGCTTCGACACTGAACTACAAAGCCTCCACTCCCTCCAAACAGAAATTGCCGCAAAAGCCTTCTTGGAGGTCATACACAAACAGATCTTCCATAAAGGCATCAACCACAACGAAAACTGTGCGGCTTGCTATGTTTGCCAGCCGCACTACACAAAGTAATGGGAAAAATGATTGCCACCCTTTCCTGTGACACACTGTCATACCGCCGAGTTCCTGGCGTCTATGGAGCCGCTGGCGACGCGGAACCTAGCTCCGTTCGCTTCGGCCACGCCCCCTGTTTCCTGGTTCCCTTTTTTCTGATTCTGATTGGCTAGACGCTCCGCAGCCCGGTGTTTTAACCAGCCACTTGCGGGTCACGGACGCGTTGCAACGCTTCCGGTATCGTCCGTAGGCTGAGTTGCTTGCTACCTGTGGCTTTCGTGCTGCTCTCTCGCTTGCTGCTGGTCGGGTCCTCGTACCCTGTCTGAACCTTTCTGTCATTCTTTCCGCTGGACCTGTCTGCCTTTCCCTTTCTCTTTTGGTTCGTAGTAATACTCCCTTGCCCTCCTTCCATCTTGCTTCCCCTCCCACCTTCCCATCTTCACTTACCGCTTTTTTCCTTTTCCTGTCTGTTACTCTCTCCGCTCTTCCTTCGCCTACCTTCAGTACTGCTTCTGTGACCTCCCGTGTACCAGACTCCGGCCTGTTCCCCTGGACTGCCTTTGCTTGCTGCATTAGTACTTCCTCTCTTAACCTGTGTACCAGTTCCTCGGACCTCTTAATGGACTGCCTGTGTTTCTGAGTCTTCACTCCACGTGTTGTCTCCAGCCCCTTCTACCAGATCTTACCTTATAAGTACTCCTGGTTCCACGTCTACAAGACACCCAACGATACTACAGGGGTTTTTTGTGCCTAAGGCTTTTTCCCCTCTTGGTCGATCCCGGGGGTGGGCCCCCTGGTCTCCCTTCTTGGGGAGCACGGTGGCTTCCTTCCGGGGTCGTCCCTATCTTCATAAAAAAAAGGTGTCTACTCGGAGAAAAGAAAAGAAGGGTTCTTGGAAGGAAGAAGGAGGTGAGGAGTCGGGGGAGGGGGAGATTTCAGAAGCTACACTTTCGGACGAAGATATCACCGACCCCGGTGACAGTTTGCAACGCCTAAAAGAGATGGCCACCCCACAGCAGATACAAGAACTCGTAGCCGCTGTACAAAGTCTAAGTCTAGAGATGCAGAACCTTAAGACTGCTAACGCCACCCTTCAACAGCGTATGACGGACAGAGAAAGACCTTTAGCTGATTTACCTCCACTTCCCCTAGTATCAGGGAAGTTCGATGGATCCCCAAAGAAGGTTAAAGAATTTCTGGACGCATGCAATCTTCATTTTACCTTTCGCCCTCAGACCTTCGCCTCAGATCACGCCAAGGTGGGGTTTATGATCACCCACATGATCGGAAATGCCCTGGCTTGGGCTACCCCTCTAGTAAACCAGTCAGACCCGGTTTTACAGGACTACGATGCCTTTAAGGCCCTGATTCAACAAACCTTTTTGCGAACAGAGAGTACATACTTGGCCTCGGAGGACCTCCTTGACATCCGTCAAGGGAATTCTGATTTACTGACATACATCACCACTTTCAAACAGGTGGCTGCAGAGGCAGGTTGGCAGGAACAGGCTCAGTATGCCATATTTCGGCGAGGTTTAAGGGAGGAATTGAAGGACGAACTTGCCCGAATAGAAAGACCGGTGTCTTTCGCCGAACTTCTGACAGCTACCCTCCGAATTGACTTCAGGATGACGGAAAGACGTCAAGAAAACAGGAAGATCAGGCTAAGCGTACCCCCTCCCGTGGAGACTCCTTCACCAGCATCTATACCCTTCCAACGGACAACTAAAGAAGAACCCATGCAGATTGGAACCACCAGAGCCCCACTGACACCGGAAGAAAGGAAACGGCGCAGGGAGGGTTCCTTGTGCATGTACTGTGGATCTTCATTACATTTATTAAGAGATTGTCCGGAAGTACCACCCAGAAGATCGGGAAACGCTCGCCCTCGGTAAACATTGGGACGCATTACCGAGGGGCTGCTTTTAGTCCCTACGCACCACTTTCTGTATCCTCTACAGAAACATCTGAGGACTCCCGGTTGATGGTGCTCACAGTTTCTCTCAGAGTAGGCCCCAAAGAAGTAACCGCTTTAGCACTACTCGACTGTGGAGCAGCAGGAAACTTCATGGATACCCATTGGGCAGAACGACATGGAGTCAAGAGGATAGCCAAAAACGAAGATCAAAAGGTGGAAGGAGTTGATGGCGAACCTTTGAGCTCGGGTTTGATCACTCATACCACTAAAGCACTTACTTTATCCATCCAACAACACACCGAAAGTATCACATTCGATATCATCAGAGCTGCTCACTTCCCTCTTATCCTGGGTATCTGTTGGTTACGCAGACACAACCCCTGTATTGACTGGTCTAGAAACCTACTTAGCTTTCAGTCCTCACTATGCAAATCGGAATGTTTGCCAGAACCAAGATTCGAGACCGTCAAGACCACTAATAGCTGCGAAGTCAAAACGGTGCACTGTCTTCCCCACTACCTGAAGGAGTTCAATGAAGTGGCAACTGAAAAGATACCCGTAGAGCTCCCTCCTCACCGGCCTGAAGACTGTTGCATCGATCTCACCCCAGGTGCATTGGTACCCTTCGGTAGGATGTTTCCACTATCATTAGAAGAAAAACAATACCTCCGAAAGTACCTGGACAGCAACATGGAGAACGGGCTAATTAGGCCTTCCAAGTCCCCTGCAGGGGCATCACTGTTCTTCATCTCAAAAAAGGATTCTAAGGAGTTGAGGCCGTGTATAGACTATCGCGGCCTAAACAAGGTTACCATAAAGGACCGGTATCCTATGCCATTGATAACCGATATCCTACAAGCTGTGCAGGGTGCTACCATCTTTACCAAACTCGACCTGAGGAATGCGTATCACTTACTCCGGGTGCAGAAAGGAGATGAATGGAAGACAGCATTCCGGACTCCTTTCGGACTTTTGGAATACCAGGTAATGCCGTTCGGATTGGTAAATGCCCCGTCGGTATTCCAACGATTTATGGACAGACTATTCTCAGATCTCCTGTGCCAAACCACATTGGTTTATTTAGATGACATACTGATATACTCTCGTACACCTGAAGATCATGTGGAACATGTTAGGGAAGTATTCAGAAGACTACAGAGAAACCAGTTGTCGGTTAAACTCACCAAATGTGTGTTTTCAGCCTCCTCCATTCCTTATTTAGGATACATTCTGTCAGACCACGGAATCTCCATGTATCCAAATAAGGTGTCTTCCATCCTTGAATGGCCCTCACCCACCTCAGTCAAAGAGATACAAAAATTCCTGGGGTTAGCAAACTTCTACCGGAGATTCATCCCAAATTTCTCTCAAAAGATATTACCCATCACCTCGCTCTTAAAGAAATCTGCAACTCCATTTAAATGGACAACGGAGGCAGAAGACAGCTTTGGTACTCTTAAAGAAGCCTTCTGTTCAGCACCCATTTTACAACAACCAAACCAACATCTACCCTTCATTCTAGAGACGGACGCTTCTTCAGCCGCAATAGGGGCTGTGCTTCTTCAAGAAATCCAGGGTACAGAACATCCGGTGGCTTATTTCTCGAAGACCCTAAACTCCAGCCAAAGGAACTACTCGGTTATTGAGCGAGAACTTCTAGCCATGAAAGCGGCCTGTGTAGAATGGCGTCATCTACTTCAAGGAGGAAGGTTCCCGTTCACCATAAGGACTGATCATAAGAACTTACAGGTTCTCAAACAGTTCGAGTGTTACAATACTCGACAGGCCCGATGGGCTCACTTCTTCGCCCAATTCGAATTCAGCATAACTTACATCCCGGGAAAAGATAATGTTGTAGCCGACTCTCTTTCCCGCCGGTGTGATTACCTGTCAGAGTCAGAAACGAATCTGGAACGGATGTTTCCCCAGTCCAGGACTATCGGAATAATTTCTAAATTCCTTCAACAGGTACAGGAGGATTCTGGAGGTCGTTTTGAAATTGAAAAACACTCTAAATATCTGGCCTATGAAATCAGGAACGGTCTTTACCTAGTAGGAGGAAAACTTTATCCACCCACTCCGGCTTTTCGTAAAACCGCACTTGTCTGGTGTCATGACTCTAAACTAGGAGGACACAGGGGTGTGGCTGGTACTCATGACTATCTTCAAAGACATTTCTATTGGCCTACAATGAGAAAGGATGTAGAGCAGTACGTTCAGTCATGCATCATCTGTCTGAGGAGTAAATCATCCCGAAAAAGACCAATTGGTCTACTGGAACCTAATGCTGTACCCAAGGGTCCTTGGAGCACAATTTCAACTGATTTCATAGTGGATTTACCTCCGTCTGAAGGATGCACCTGTGTCATGGTAGTAGTGGATTCATTTACCAAATTGGCTCACTTCTCCCCATTACCTGGCGTCCCTACGGCAGCCAAGATGGCGGAAGTGTTTCTCCAAGACATATTCCGGTTACACGGTCTACCTAACAAGATTATTTCAGACCGGGGTAGTCAGTACACCTCCCAGTTCTGGAAGGCCCTGTGTAGCAGACTAGGTATTGAAAGAGCTCTCACCTCTGGATTCCATCCACAATCCAATGGGCAAACTGAACGCTTGAACGGAACCCTGGAGCAGTACTTAAGATGCTTTATCAACAACCAACAAGACAACTGGTGCACTCTACTCCCTCTAGCTGAATTCTCTTATAATAACTCCACACATGCAGCTCTGGGGTTCAGCCCTTTTTTTGGTACTTATGGTTTTCACCCTCGCTCCATTCTTCCTGTCTCGGGCCTTTCTACTAACGTACCTTCAGTAGATTCTTCACTCTCCCTCCTTAGAGAGACACACAAGAAGGTAGAAGAAGGCCTTAAGTCAGCCCAAGCCCGATATTGCATTCAAGCCAATAAACATCGTAGACCTGTACCAGGATGGGATGTGGGTACCCAAGTTATGCTCTCCACTAGATATTTACCTCGTTGGGTACATCCCTCCAAGTTATCTCCAAAATATCTAGGGCCATATGAGATCATACAGAAAATCAATCCTGTGGCTTTTCGCCTAAGACTACCCAATAACCTAAAAAGGGTACACCCTGTTTTCCATGCTTCCCAACTTAAGTCATTTCATGCTGATACATGGGCACGACAGGTTAGACAGACTCCTATTCCCCAGGGTTCCACTCGAGCTGAATATGAGGTCGCCCAACTCTGTGACTCCAGGTATCATAAGGGCAGGCTGGAATACTTGGTTAAGTGGAAGGGCTACCCTTCTTCGGAAAACTCTTGGGAACCCATCACACACATTAATGCTCCTGTCCTACTTCGCAAATACCACTTTTTCCATCCAGGGAAACCCGGAGGAGGAGCGTATAGGAGGGGGCATACTGTCATACCGCCGAGTTCCTGGCGTCTATGGAGCCGCTGGCGACGCGGAACCTAGCTCCGTTCGCTTCGGCCACGCCCCCTGTTTCCTGGTTCCCTTTTTTCTGATTCTGATTGGCTAGACGCTCCGCAGCCCGGTGTTTTAACCAGCCACTTCCGGGTCACGGACGCGTTGCAACGCTTCCGGTATCGTCCGTAGGCTGAGTTGCTTGCTACCTGTGGCTTTCGTGCTGCTCTCTCGCTTGCTGCTGGTCGGGTCCTCGTACCCTGTCTGAACCTTTCTGTCATTCTTTCCGCTGGACCTGTCTGCCTTTCCCTTTCTCTTTTGGTTCGTAGTAATACTCCCTTGCCCTCCTTCCATCTTGCTTCCCCTCCCACCTTCCCATCTTCACTTACCGCTTTTTTCCTTTTCCTGTCTGTTACTCTCTCCGCTCTTCCTTCGCCTACCTTCAGTACTGCTTCTGTGACCTCCCGTGTACCAGACTCCGGCCTGTTCCCCTGGACTGCCTTTGCTTGCTGCATTAGTACTTCCTCTCTTAACCTGTGTACCAGTTCCTCGGACCTCTTAATGGACTGCCTGTGTTTCTGAGTCTTCACTCCACGTGTTGTCTCCAGCCCCTTCTACCAGATCTTACCTTATAAGTACTCCTGGTTCCACGTCTACAAGACACCCAACGATACTACAGGGGTTTTTTGTGCCTAAGGCTTTTTCCCCTCTTGGTCGATCCCGGGGGTGGGCCCCCTGGTCTCCCTTCTTGGGGAGCACGGTGGCTTCCTTCCGGGGTCGTCCCTATCTTCATAAAAAAAAGGTGTCTACTCGGAGAAAAGAAAAGAAGGGTTCTTGGAAGGAAGAAGGAGGTGAGGAGTCGGGGGAGGGGGAGATTTCAGAAGCTACACTTTCGGACGAAGATATCACCGACCCCGGTGACACACACATCCTGAGCACCTGATTGGACATTCCCCACAGTCCCATTTCCATTGGCCACCATGGTGAGAAGCGCAGAATGTGGCACATGCCTTTCCCTAAGTACCGCAAGGGCCGCATCCCAATGAGGCAAGAGTAGTCCTTCTCCCTATTCGTGATCTTGCCTGTGACTCACACCCTGAGCACCTGATTGGATAAAGGCCATAGTCCCATTTCCATTGGCCAGCATGGTGAGAAATGCAGAATGTGGCACGTGCCTTTCCCCAAGTACCACGAGGGCCATGCCCCAGTGAAGCAGGAGGAGTCCTTCTACCTATTGGCGCTCTTGCCTGTGACGCACACCCTCAGCACCTGATAGCACAAAGGCCATACTCCCATTTCCATTGGCCAGCATGGTGAGTAATGCAGAATGTGGCACAAACGCTTCCCCAAGTACTGGGCAAACCGCGCCCCAGTAAAGCAGGAGTACTCCTTTTTCCCTTTCCACTCCAGCCATGCATGCAAGGCGCTAGGCCCTCCCCACAGAAAACACACCATAGTACATCCTGTGGTTAAATGCTCATGTCATGTGCACTGCACTCCCCATCTGCAATTTAGCCTGCCAGCTTTCACCCTGGGCACATGTTTGCATGCATGGCTGCTTAATGTTGCGCTGGGTGTGCTGAATGGTATGTAGGAGCCTGTGTATGTTAGCATAGTTTACATGTGTGCTGCTGAGCACGGCCTGTCATGCTGCAATATCTTACAGCACTCCCAAAAGCAAGGGGATTATAAGGGCCACACCATAGGAAATGCACATGGTGGCATGTGGCTCCCTATTGTTCAACAGGGGCAATGATGTACACTGTATGCTAATGTACGCATACCAGCTCACTTCTGCGGCTGTCCCGATGTCTATAATGTCCTCCACAACCATTGTGTAAAAGTCACCAACTTCAAATGCATGCAGACACCATCTTGCACGCTATGTTTAAATGCTCATGCCATGTGCACTGCACTCCCCATCTTCAATTGAGCCTGCTAGCTTTCACTCTTGGCACATATTTGCATGCATGGCAGCATAACAGTCATTGGGTGTGCTGAACGGTATGTAGGAGGCTGTGTATATTAGCCATAGGTTGCATGTGTGCTGCTGAATATGTCTTTTCATGCAGCAATATCTTAAAGCACTCTGTAAAGCAAGGGGCTTATAAGGGGCAAACCATATGAAATGCACATGGTGGCATGTGGCGCCCTATTGTGCAACAGGGGCAATAATGTACACCATATGCTAATTTACGCCTAGCAGCTCTCTTCCGCTGGTCTACCAAGTGTACAATGTCCTCCACAACCATTGTATAAAAGTCACCAACTTCAAATGCATGGAGAGTGACAACTGCATGGCTGCAATATGTTGTGATGGCTGCTATGAAGGCCTTGGCTGTTGGGTGCAGGAGTGGTGAATGGTATGTAGGAGGCTGTCTGCATTGGCCATGTTTTGCATGTGTGCTGCTGAGCACGTCCTTTCATGCTGCCATATCTTACAGCACTTCCTAAAGCAAGGGTCTTCTAAGGGCCTAACCTTAGCAAACGCAAATTGTGACATGTGGTTCCCTATTGTGCAACAGGGGCAATGATGTGCAACGTATCCTAATGTACGCATAGCAGCTCACTTCTGCTGCTCTACCAAGTGTACAATGTCCTCCACAACCATTGCGTACAAGTCACCAACCTGATATGCATGCAGACTGACAAGTGCATTACTTCATTACATTGTGGTGGCTGTGATGAAGGCCTATCCTGCTGGGTGTATGGCTACGGCCTACGGCCTTCGGCCATACACCCAACAGTCTAGGCCTTACCCACAACCACCACAAGATAACAAAGCCATGCAGGCGAACATACAGCATGTGCCACAATTCAGAAAGGCAACATAGGCACCAGCACTTCTACCCAACCTCTGCACCCCAAAGCAGGAATGCATGCACACATGTTGCACTTACCGTAATGCACAAACATACCACAGGGTTTGGCATCGCAACCCATTTCCATTCAGAAACCATTGTAATATTGCCAACCAAACAACACAATCGTCGCAACGTTGGTCCTTCTCTCCGCACTGTGCTACGTACAAACAAGCAGTACTGCATAGTGCACTGCAACACTTACTAATTTGTGCAATGCACACTATGCAAGCACATGTAAGAACCAGTTGCACCGTAACCTCTTCCATATTTACACTATTCCATTTGTGCACCCAGTGGACACAGTTCACAACTAGTCACTGCAGCATCTCCAGCCATACACCAACAACTGTACGATGTTCTACCAATCACCACACCCATGCAACCAACAATGTGTGAATGCAACCAAACCACACATACAAAGCGCCAATGTGGCACTAACTTTCAACCAGTGGGCATACCTTTTCAACCAGTGGACATACTTTTCTGTGCAAGGGCTGCAGCCATGCATTAAAGGGGCTACAGACTTACCACATACAGCACTCCATAGTACACTGTATATGTAAATGTGCATGTCTTGTGGAATGCACTACCCTTCTGCAAATGTGCCTGCCACCACTCATCACAGAAACACATCGCCGCTGCAGCTGGCATGCCATAACGAAGGCTGCCTGCAATGACCACACAAGATTGTTGCCTGCTGACATAACCGCAAATTGGCGTAGTATGCACAGATACCACAGGTACACCACCGTCTTCTTCTAATGAGATGTATCACTTGCAGCACTTCTCACTCCCCCACCCTTTCCTTCCCTTCTTCCCACCACCAGATGCCATAAACTATGTTTTCTAGGCCCTTTCGCCACCGCACTGCCCTCGAAAACAACATGCTGGCATTATTCACGCACAACACGTCACCGTACAGTGCAGTGCAATCACATTTCTGACAGTGTGGCAATCAGGGTAAAGGGACGCCAGAGCAGAGGCAGATATGACTACTTTTAGTGGTCACACAGTTACATACAATAGGCCCAGCCATTAACACAATGCATTAGGGGCTTGGCACACACACCACAACACTATCCTCCGATACACCATGGTGGCGTTTCCCAAAACCTTTGACGCACAGCACACGTCCCTCCAGCCAACCACCGGCCACGTCCAATGTTCGCCAACAGCACAGCGTACCTTAGGCCAATGAGACTTCGGTTTATGGAGCGAACAGGGAAATGGGTCAACGGAACGGACCCAGAAATCACGCATTTTTTGGGATGTACATATTTGAGTTCTTTGCAACAAAAGTACTTGTCTGATTTCCACCAAACAAACAAAAGCATGCTTTATGACCCAATCCCGGCTCCTGCCGCAAATTTGGTGAAAATCCATCTAGCCGTTCGGGCTGTAGCTGTGCACAAATTCAGTCTTATGGTTAAGTTGTGCTACTAAAAACCTATCACCTTTACTGAAAAAACTATGCAAAAGGAACATTCTGATTACAGTGCCCTACTAAAAAGCTATGAAATTCACTGACAAAAAGTTGTTAAAGGAACGTTTTTGTTAAGTTGCACCAGTAAAAAACCTTTGAAATTCAATGGAAAAAAGTTGCTACAGGGACGTTATGGTTATATGTAAAACCGAAAACCCCCAGAAATTCACCAGTTATGGTAAGGTACGCAACCATAACTCGCACTACCAATGTGCACTGCAAGGACTAACACCCATGACCTCAAAGATGACATCACAAATGTCATTGATGACATCACTGATGCCATCACATGTCTGGCTCCCTCTTTTTTGTTCACTGACATATGTAGGGCAGGTGGTTTTCTTGACTGATAGGCAGGAAGTGAACATTCAAAAGGTACTATATTTGTAGAACTTAGCCTTTTCATATGTCCGTACACTCTTTTCCTAAGGGTTCAGTCACATCATGTGATACATGTACATAGGGGAAGAAGCAGGCCAGAAACACAGCAATCATTTCTGTGCATAAAGATAATCAGTTAGGTATGAGGACTTTCTGGTATTGCTGCTGCTTTTTTGCTTACTTTACTTTCCCGGTATATGGGCAAATGTGTGTGTGTGGTGGTCTCTTTATGGTTTGTGTGTAGTTGTACAAATATGTAATAAGTGAGGGGGTATCAGCTACTTTTTACATGTTTCACAGTACACGAAATTCTGAAAATAAAGCATTCATCATTATACTATGTAACATGGCAAAAATGTAAATGTTGGACCATTATGGTGCATGCTACAGACAATGGCCCTCATTACACGGTAGGCGGTAACCATGGTGCTATTAGCGCCATGGTTGCCGCCGTTATTTTACCGTGTCCGCCTTGGTAGATGGCGGAATTACCGCCCTGCTCCAAGGTGAGCGGGGGCGGTAATTCCCCATTCACCAAGGCACTTCCCCATTCACATTTTTGCCCCCATATGGTATAATGGGAATGTGGAAGGCGCTAATTACGGTACCGCAATTTGTGGTACCGTAATTAGCTCCAAGGTCCCTTTGCGGCACCCTACTTTAACGGCTGGTAAAACCAGCCGTTAAAGTCGGGTCCCGCAAAGGGAACTCATAGTAAGGCGGTAAGGGTTTACCGGTACCGGTGCCCTTACCGGTACCGGTAAACCCTTACCGCTTAACGTGTAATGAGGCCCAATGTCTACGTTTCTGCATGAGGTAGTTGCTATACTGGATAGAAGTCTGTAGTGCAATGGTGTTCATAGCAATGAATTGTGTACTGAATTATGTATCCTATGATAGTTCTCCCAATGACCTCGGATAGTTTTGTGGCAACATTATATTGACAATCCCTTGTGGAGGCTTGGTATTAAAACTAAAGGGACATCTGATGGCATCAGTGATGTCATCAATGATATTTGTGATGTCATCTTTGAGGTCATGGGTGTTAGTCCCTGCAGTGCACAGTGGTAGCGCGAGTTAAGGTTGCATACCTTACCTTAACTGTTGAATTTCTGTTTTTTTTTCAGTTTTACCTGTAACCATAATGTCCCTGTAGCAACTTTTTTCCATTGAATTTCATAGGTTTTTTACAAGTGCAACTTAACCATAACATCCCTTTAACAATGTTTTTTTGTCAGTGAATTTCATTGCTTTTTAGTAGGGCACTGTAACCTGAACGTTCCTTTAGCATAGTTTTTTCAGTAAAGGTGATAGGTTTTTAGTAGCACAACTTAACCATAACGTCCCTTTAACAATGTTTTTGTTAGTGAATATAATACATGGCCTGCGGTAGCGGCCATGTATTTATGGTTAAGTTGCTAAACCCATAGGAAGAACACTTTTTGAGCGGCTTATAACTTCTCTCCCCCTCTACGAATCCTCACCAAACCTCGCAGAAAACATATATGGCCCACTCTGAATATGTTAGCAAAGTTTGGTGAGGTTTGGTGAAGGGGGGGCAAAGTTATAGGGGGTCCCAACATTTCTTTTTTTCCCATAGTTTGAATGGAGAAAAAACTTTGCGCACACCTACAGCCCAAACCGCTGGATGGATTTGCACCACATTTATGGCAGGACCGGCAGCTTGGTCCCGAAAGCGTGCTTTTGTAGATTTGGTGGAAATCCATCAGGTATTTCTTTGTAAAATGACCAAAATGTAGGTACCAAAAAATTAGTGATATCTATGTCTGCTCCGTGGACGCACTTCCCTGTTCGCTCCACGGACAAGACTTCGATTGGCTTAGAGGGCAACGGTGTGTCCACGGACATCGGACGCGACCGCTGATTGGATGGTGAAAAGCGCAAAGTGCATCAATTTTTGGAAACACCCGTCATCTTGGATTCGCCAACAGCGGCCGGTGTCCGTGAACATTGCAGTAAAAACATATTCAAAAACACAACATTGCACATGTCAAACTTATCAAATAATCTCTGAGGAGGTAAGGAGTGATGAGGATGGGATCGGATATGGTTGCAAGAAGCAAAAACCTGTTTTTTTTCACTGCGAAAGACTGATATTAGGTATATGGGAGGTGATTTTGAGGTGGTACGGGGGTAGGGTCTGAAGGTGCAAGGTTCCCAAAATATAAAATATAATAACAATTATTGTACACATCCAAAAGGGAATGAGAGTAGGAGAGTGGCATTGAGAAGAATAAAGTCTTCATAGAGATTTGATATATCAATAACTCTGCCGCCCTGTAAAACATTATATCAAACACATTCCATTTCCAAATGATTGCAGGGGTGGAGAGTACAGGGCTACTGCTCTTAAAAGAACTTATGAGCGGAAGCAAAACCAATAAACTGAATTATAACACTTTGCGGTGGACCAGCTGTGACAAATGGGTACTCTGACACAGGCGCTGGAGGGAAAAGGTGGGGAGCAGTCACGCATAATTTGCAAACGTGGGGGCTGTTGGTGCTCGCTGTGTGCAGAGCTCACTAGCAGGAAACTGGAGATGTGCTCAGCTGACAGGTGGATTATGAAATCCGAGTGTTTTCATAAAATGAGTAAATCTCTGGAAATTTCCCGCGGCATTGGTGTATGTAAGCAAACAATTGGTTTGTTTTCCATAAATATTCCTAATGCTACAGTGGTGCACGCGGCAATCGATGCCGTGGGCCTGAAGGTCAATGCCTTGAGCTGTCTACTCCCTCGCGTCCGACTGAGGGAATTTGTCGCTTCCATTTACCAAAAGCAAGCTAGGCATAAACCTGTATTGTTTTCTGTCCTTGGAAATAAAGGGAGTATTCGTAAGCAAAGGAAAGGAATGGAATGAGGTATGTAAAAAATGGCAAACATGATAAGGGACAGCATTCTAAAACTGGACAAAGTAATGTTTCATTTCATTTGATGAAAAATCGTTGATCTAAAGAGCCACTCCGCATTACGCCAAGAGAATGGAAATGCTGATTATAAGTTTTACTGTAGACGAATTTGTAGGAGAAGGAGTCAAGGTTTCATTTTATGACCGGTATGGATGGCTGGCTAACATTGCAATAGCTTGTTGTTTTTGGCAATTGGTGAGCAGACTCAGAAACAACCGGTGTGTACTTGTATTTGTCCCATGGCACGTGGGCTGTCCAGCAACAAAATGCATGGTGTCCACGTAGGTGTTAGCACAGGTTCCACCAACGCCTAATTCTAGGCTAATGTTATGTTAAAATGCTGTCTATGTTTTATTAGAATTCTTCAGTCAACTTCCGCATCAGCCTCCCATTGAGAGCTTAACACACTGCATAGCACTAACCTCTCAATCACATAGTTGATGCCAACATTGCACGTTGTTTTATATGTGTTTGCATTGTTTCTCGTTTGTGTTCATTCTTAGTTGTCACAAAGTGCATAAGTAATGGATCAATTAGAATAGAATTAAGAACGGCTTCTGAGACACATTTCAGTTATGTTTTCTACACAGCCACATCCTGCACTACTGCGAATGTCATAATTTCCAGATACCAATGGATGGCTTCTTCAGCCAGCAGTTGATGATACACCTCAATGGTTGGAAGAGCATAACGCTCTTTTGGGATGATGGCCCTGGGCCCATATGCCCTTTCGCGGTACTGGCAATAAGGAGTACCTTGACATCATTTATGGTGGTTTAGCAACAAGCTGATGCCGAGGCCTTTCAAATCACAGTGCCTCCATCCAATGAGCTTATACCCAAAGGAACACTGCATGACTCACGATAAACATTTCTGTATTGAGAACAAAGAAAGCAACAAAATATTTGGTTGAATATGGAAATCGGCGGTGGTGTACCAACAAGCTGATGCCGAAGCTTTGCGAATCACAGTGCCTCCATCCAATGAGCTTATACCCAAAGGAACACTGTATGACTCACGATAAACATTTCTGTATTAAGAACAAAGAAAGCAATTTGGTTGAATATGGTAATCGGCGGATGTTCTCGGAGTGTTTATTGTGAAATAAAAGCACATTCTAAATTGCAGAGTATTGCGGTTTCCATTAAAGATAGGGTTTTGTATTGAGAATTGGGACATGCTGTGCTGTGAAAGGATATGTGTTGATATTCTGGGTTTGCGTCAACTGACGTCTGGACGTAGGTGATGATTGGCTGTGTTTGGTTACGCTGCTCAGTAGCATCATGATATAGGTGGAGAATATCGCTAGGAATGGTGATGTCAGCATCAGGGGCGGGATGATTTAGTGCCGAAAGGACACTAGAGCTTAGGGTGATTCGGCAACGGATAAGATTAGCACAAAATGGCCACACCCTGCTACCTGATTTTGCATATATAAAAGTGAGGAAAACCACGGTAAGGTGCATAGGAAACGTTTTTACGGTCGATCAACCTATTCTTAAATAGACATGCCTGAACGCTTGGGACAATTATATTTTTGAGCGCACTACTCCTTTAATGAAACTGGCTGAAATTTTGCAATTTTATTCCCAACCTAATTCTGAATGAGTTTGCAAAGTTTGGTGGGATTCTGTCAAGAGTGGGCAAAGTTAGAGAGGGGGTCCCAAAATAATCTAAAGGCTTATAAATGAGGTGCCATTTGACAAATCTACACTTAATTTGGCAAACTGATAATAGATCTAGATATAAGTGTTTTTGGGAAGTTTGGTGGGATTCTGTCAAGAAGGGGCAAAATTAGAGGGGGTCATAAAAAATTGTAAAGGCTTATGAATGTGGTGCCATTTGACAAATCTACACAAAGGTTTGCAAAAAGATTATAGATCTAGATATAAATGTTTTTGTAAAGTCTGAATGGATTTTGTCAAGTTGGGGCTAGGTTATATGATGATTGTATGCGCATACATTTGACACTTTTGAAAAAATAAAACGTCCCTGGAACGGAGGATGAACGCCAAAATATTCACATTAGCAGAACACAAAATGCAAATGGAAAGGTTGGAAAAAGTCTATTGGTCTCATTACGACCCAGGCGCTGGACCATGGTGCTATTAGCACCATGGACCATGCCGGTCTCCGGCATGGTGGATGGCGGAATTACCGCCCCCATCACAAGGTTGGCGGGGGCGGTAATTCCCCATTCACCATTTGCCCTTCCCCATTCCCATTTTGCCCCATAGGGCATAATGGGGATGGGGAAGGCGCTAGTTACGGCACCGTAAATTACGGTGCCGTAATTAGCTCCAAGGTCCCTTAGCGGGTTGGATTTTAACGCCTGCAAAAAGCAGGCGTTAAAGCCTCCAACTCGCTAAGGGACCTTGTAATCAGGCGCTAATGGTTTAATGGCGCCGACGCTCTTTACGGCGCCGTTAAACCATTAGCGCCAGGGTCGTAATGAGGCCCTATGGATGTACTGAGAAATATAAATTAGATGGAGTCTACGTGTTTCTTTTTAGTTCTATTTTTTTAACTGTGAAAGGTGGTTCCTAAAGGAACATTTCCTTTGTATTTTTTTTATGTATTTTACTTTTTTGGCAGGAGAGCTAAGAACAAAAGGTGGGGATGAAATGAGGGAAGAGGCACCAAACACTAATATGGATTGGTAGGTGGAAAGGGGGAAATGTTGCATGTGTGTTAATTCTAAGGTTGGGGGCAGTGTTTCTCATGCTCCATGATTACAGCAGTGGTGGTGGCTCTTGGGGAGGAGGGATGGCAATAGTTGATGCCATTTTAAGATAAATAGCAATTTTGCTAAATATATGTATTGTGTACTAGATTGTTAAAGGATAATGAGTAGCAATAGGTGTTGGAGCTGTGCAAGGGAAATTTTGAAGTTGAAAGTTCCGAGATCAGTAGAAAATGCAGTTCCGAACTGTCCGCGAAGCACATATTTTATCGTGAAGTGCGGACGGGTTCTCGGATACGTCATCATATCGCGCCCCAGCGTATGGTCATGTGGCACTGTCCGGAAGGTCCACAATGAAGTCAGATGTTCGTAAACGTCTACGGATGCAAAACTCGTTCAAATAGTTGCAAAAAGTGTATAGACGTGTTAAGGAAAATAGCATGCACTGGTAAAAACCCATGAAATTCACAGAAAAAACTTTTTTAAAGGGACGTCATGGTTAAGTTGGACTTTTAAAAACGTATGAAATTCAATGAAAAAATGTTGTTAAGGGGATGTTATGATTAAGTTGCACTAATAAAAACCTTTGAAATTCACTGAAAAAACTTTGTTAAAGGGACATTATGGTTAAGTTGGACTAATAAAAACCTATAAAATCCAAGGAAAAACTTTGTTAAAGGAACGTTATGGTTAAGTTGCACTAATAAAAACCTATGAAATTTAATGAAAAAACTTTGTTAAGGAGATGTTATGGTTAAGTTGCACTAAGAAAAACCTATGAAATTCAATCAAAAAACTTTGTTAAAGGGAAGTTATGGTTACAAGTAATACTGAAAAACCCCTGAAATTCGCCAGTTATGGTAAGCTAAGCAACCATAACTCGCGCCACCACTGTGCATTGCTAAGACTAACACCCAGGACATCAAAGATGACATCACAGATTACAAATTGGCAATTTTTAGAAATGTGCTGGCATTTAAAAAAAAAATTTATATTTTTTCTATGTAGCGTGCCCTAGATATGTGTATAGTACTCTAATAATTTGGAGATACAGGTCAAAGGGCCAAAAAGCCAAAAAATAGAGTTCTTATACTTTTTAGAAAAGTTGTGTAGATACACAGAAAAGGAGGCTGATTACAAAACAATTGGTGAGTACTCAGATCACCCTGACATTTGTTATTTTTTTTTTTAAACAATGGTATCATAAAAAGAATGAGGTGAGAATTTGACTGTGAAAAACATATCATCATATGCATTTCTACTTACTTATTAAGGCGACATGTGTACACTATTCATGGTGATATACATGCAAGATACTGTGTACATGTCACAGGAAATTATGTATCTCTTGGTCTATGTTTAGTCCAGTGTAGGTAGCGTCCATCACACAAATCCAACAAAAATAGAGGATGTACGCGTTCGAATTGCAGTAATGTCGGCAATCGTACTGCTCTGCAAGAAAGCTCAAAATTAGACTCCATAAATCAGGTGAGAGCAATAGAATGATAGTGGCACACATGCAGTACGTGTAGCCACCAGGAGGTTTTTACTTGATATCACCACTTTGATTAATGCTGCTGTTCAAATATACATTTATATATATGACAATAATGCACCAGTTTGCCAACTGATAAAACGTTCTAAACGGAGACTGAATGTAGAAAAACCGCCCAAAGAAACTAGCAGCTTTTCCATATTTGATTTGTATGTGTAGGCAATCTAATCATGAGGGCACCAAAACGTAGGAAGAGTTGAGTGACACAAATATCACCATTGCCTAAAATAATGTCTTAGACAACTCAGCGCGGCATGACTGAATTTTTGTATTTCTGCTCCAAACAGACCAATGACCTCTACGAATGAATGGTTTAAACAGTCCGCATGACAGACTGATCCATACCAGAATTAACTCACGAATAACTAAAAATATTAATAGAAACCTTGTAAGTACATTTTTCTTTTCATAGCCAGCTAGCAACCTCCCTAAATACGTGTTTATGTAGAGCTTTTATTTCTTGTCTTTTCTCATTTGTTTACAGCTATAACAATATATCTGCTGGGAATTCACCACGTCTAATAAATAATCAGTCAATTTAACTAGCAACCTAAAAACCCCTGATGAACTGTCTCACTTAAGACGGGGAAACACGTGTCGGAAAAATGGATAGATACAACAAATACTTTTGGATAGCTAAAACAACAATTGTTACAATTCTAAGTTGTTTATTCATATTGGATTTCTTCAATTTCTGTTTGTTGCACACAAATATGCACTAAGTTTTGGAAACTGTTTTAAATTACTTCAATTCAAGGTACCATAATGAGAAGAAAAAAAAAAGTGCTGGATAACAACGAGAACAGTTTTTGCGTGATCTATATCTATGTAATGACGTTTTAAGTGAGCGCAAGAACTACAGGGTTCATCAGTGTTTTCTTCTTCAGTTCCTTCCTGTACAGTCTCAGGTTTAGGACCCTATACTTGCAGCTCTTTGTTTCAACAAACCTACATATCGAATTGGGAGAAGCGCCTTGTAATCCTTGTAGATTGAACGGCTTTCTTTTTTTCAAAATGCTGTGAGAGTTATGTGTGAACTTCTTTAAAATGTCACTAGCTCCTATACTCCTATTTGATACAATTTAATTTGTAATGGTGCTTGGCATGACTTCTTTCTCAGCAGTTGGAGCTCTGTTAGTGTCTTTGATCCTACATAGGGCAGTGTAGCAGCATTTAGTCTGTTGCTCTGTAAAGTTGTAACTCTGTATGTGTGAGTCTCTTTACAAGGGTATGGCTGATGTTTTCTGCTAAGCGGGCGGGAGTTTTCTTGCTTTAGGGAAAGCTAACTAGATCTCAAGGCCTATGTGTACTGTGCATTCAGCTAATGTAAACGGTTACAGTCATTCATTATCAATACTTCTTCTATGTTTCCCTAACTAACGTTAAATGATGCTGTATCTGTTTAAGGATACACTGGTATGTTCATCTATAAGGTGTATGCTTACTGAAGCATAACTACTAGTTCCTTGTGTGCCCCATGCAGGAACGCCTTCTCTCTATGGGGCTGATTGGTTCTACGCTGTGTACCTTTTCATTGTGACGTTTGCAGCTTGGATTTTTGCACACCTTTAGGGCGTTGAATGTATTCTCCAACATTTCTGTACTCAGCAACATTCCCATACTCCCCAACATTTTCATTCCTGATCCAAACCCAATCACACTCAAGGACAAAAAAGCACAGATGGCAGGATACTGGATTTCAGAATACTAGACAGTTAATTTTGGGAGCCTCCAGGAATAAAATGGTTTTGGTGAGCAAAATGCCTACTACTTGTGTATGCAGTATGGTGTGGTGAGTTGATTGAACTCCCAAACTTCGTTGAGGGGTGCAGGCCCTAGGGACTGTGCTGACCTTGCAACTAGTGACTGGGTTGATAAGGCTTCTCTCCAAGAGGGTGGAAGGAGTGGATGCATCTGGCTCACCACACCGAACAAAACATGCTCCGACATCCACAGGAGCGTTTCAAACCCATTCCTTAAAGTCATGCAGAAAGACCTCAACAAGGAATCTTAGAAAAACCATAGTAAAGAAATATCAAACATTGTTGCATGGGAATGTTGAGAATCTAATACCCAGAGGGTGTTCAGATCATATATGTGTACATGTTTTGACTTGAGCAAGCCCTTCAGGGCACCATCCTCAACATGCTTTGCAAGGCTAGTAAAGCGTTTGTGGACAGAAGCACAAAATTCAACAGTAAAAGAATGGAAGTTCTCAAGCTCACCTGATAAAGAAGTGGTGCAGCTGTAGGCCCTGCGATTCGTCGGAGAGGCTGCAAGATGAAGAAGGGCAATTTGCTGTGGCTGCAGGAAGTCATGAAGGCTCAAACAGGCACAGGAAGAATTCCAAGATGGAGGAAGCGTTACAGGCAGCATATTAAGACGCTGGAGGCACATGTGAAAAAAATCATCTTGGTAACAGCTATGGAGAGAAGCAATTGGGGGGATTTTAAAATATGTTTGACGAGACGCAATCAAAATCCCCGACACAAATGCAAGGCAACCCTCGCCAATCCCTTGGGCCAACCAAATACAACAAACCCAGAGTGCCTATAAATGAGTAGAACTGAGAGGAAAGTAGAACGAATGGCAGGAAGCTGGTGAGCTTCCCATGTATCCCTGGATACATGGGGAAAAAAACTACTTGGCAAGAAGTAGTACACATTTTGACAACGCTGCACCAGCTGCTATGCAGAACGACAATTTAAAGGACAGACCCTGAAGAGGGTAGGCTGAGTGCAGGATCAGGGCTAAACAGGGTCCCCCAACCCAAAGATTGAAACCAGAAGCTACCTTAAAACAAAGGAGTTCCTAAAGATTTATCAGACAGAGATGCCAGGCAGAACATTCATAAATCATTGTCTCCCTGAAAAGAACACTGAATAAAGCAAGGGGAATAACCATTGCTTCAGAAGTGAATCCTGAGAAATAGAGGTTCTGGGAGAGACCTGGAGTGAATGCTGAAAAACCTAAGGTCTGGCAAAATGCTGTGCTCTGGAACCTTGAAGTGTCTTTTGTGCTAGATGGAATTATACCTAATAATCTCAGTGCAAATAATCAGACAGACATAAAGAATATGGCAAAGTACTGCTTTATTATCAATTTAATAAAGCAGGGCAAACTGGCAGACATCAGACTGATTACATAGAGGTCTTATACCCCAATATGTGTTATCTATGATATTATTCTACGTGGAAAAATACAAAAACCCATCAAGGAAAGGGATTGGTTAAGGGGGACATATCTACTTACAGAATATATAAGGATTGGTACATCATTGGCTACCCCTTATCTGTATAACACGCCTTGGACTACCGCTAAATACGTATAGTACGAATTATAGCGGACAAAACAACAGTGGTCTATACTACATTGCACGTTACGAATGTATGCTAACTATACACAATGAAACACGGAATGGCAATGGCAATGCCCTTACAAGACTCTTCATAATATGTTTGCGCGTGTTGCTTTGTCAAAAGACGGATCAATATAACAGAACCGAACACTCACAGTGCAGCACCTTTGGCTTTATAGTTTAAAAGTGCAAATTCAACCCATTTTTAAGTAATATTACGAAATGTAAGGCAACTATACATAATCAAAAGGTATGGCAGGTCAGATACCCACTGGAGGAAACGATTCTTGCAATGCTTTCTGTGCATGAGCAATTGGTCATGAACAACATTTATGACATTTGCAGGTGTCAGGGGAACAATCCAAAGTATTTCAGATCACACAACTGGCAAAAACTGGATCCTATTTGGGGTGAGTTAACCCATGATTGATTTTCTTATGGAAAACACATGGTTTCCAACCACAGTCACCTTAACAAAAGCATGACACACTAGCCATTTGGAGCAAACCACATTGCACAGATATCACGAATGGGCAAGAGGTCAATATAAGCACTAGTTCACAATTGAGTAGACTATTTTCTCTATCCCTGTTTCTTGTTATTTGATTTCACTTTTATTTGGACATACTACCTTTGCTATGTGAATGATGGGAATGAATGGACATTTGTCGATTTATCTTGTATTCGTATGTTGCTATTATACATAATCAGTGCACAGTTCATCAATTTGTTGTGCCCAGGTTTGAAAAAGAGCTGTTGAAGGGTCGAAACACATGTCACTGAGGAGCACATATGCAATAAAAGCACCATTTTGAGATACTAAAGGTTTCCAATGTTTTTTTTCTCCACAAGGCACTATATTCATGCCAAATTATCTATACATTGCACGTTAGGTTCTCCCTCGACCCCACTGATTGGTTGCATAGTATCCCAACCTTGGACTTTTGGCTCTTTAGAAGCATGAACGTGAAATGAAAATTAGGTGTTTGAATCCCATCTGACCACTCCCATTTTCCCAATTGCTCCATCATCTCTCATCGGTAGGCCATAAGCCAAAGTCTTCAGCTTGTAGTTGACCTTGATACCTGTTTGCTGTCCTTGAACATTCAAGGGAGCGTTAGCACACCACTATCTTAGCTAAATACTCTAATGAATAGCCTTTGCTTTCGACATGAGTCACACGTGAAGAGACCACTAATTTGTCCATTTGAGCCTTCAATTTACTGCTATTTGATTTAATTATGCAGGGTGCTATTGCTCGCCTTAACTTCTAGAGACTTGCTCACTCTATCTTGCATGAACTTTGTCTACTTTTAATTGACCAGCAGTTTGGCTAGCACAGATGTTTTCTTCTTCTTCCATCTATAAAGAATGCACTACATTCAGAGCTTATCCACATACTCCCTTTGTGCTCTGTGCTTATCCTTTAAAAATAGCATCCTTAACTCTGGGCCAACCTTGACTTATTGTCGGCTATGCACACAGAGCTGTTTTTCCGATTCTACAGCCTCTGCCAGTTACTGAGGTAGATTAAGTTCAATGTGAGCCAGCGTCCATTTTCCTACTATGGCTATGATATGATATGATATGGCATTTGTAACGCGCCTATACACAAGTGTTTCAAGGCGCTATGCTTCCAATGTTATATATATAAATCTATAGCAAGCCTCTATACACTTTCTTTATACTTTGCTTTACTGCGTACAGTTATTGGTCAGTAAGTTACTTCATCCTCTTTAGATCAACAATTACTTTAGCTTTAGGTAAATGTTATTCTTAGTGCTTCATTTACATCGTTACTTCTAAGTATTTTCATATTGCTTCAGCATAGGTTCATACATCTTCTTTATGACATCACTTTGTCTCTGTCACATTACACTTTAAGGTCCATCCATAATATTCATTGATGCATTCTGACATCTTGGCAGGTGACATCCTTCCATGTAGCATTCTTCCATGCACATCCTTCCACACTTTCAGTGCGAGCGTACATTCTCTAGGGCTATCTGAGTGCATAGCATCTCTCATACACTCAATGTGGTATGGCAACAATGCAGGGGTACCATTTATTGCTCTTCTCTGACTGTTCCAGCATGACAGTGGTGAGAGGGTTGGAACCTGCAAGTGTGAGAAACAGAAGTTGTCTCACCCGCTATTCTGCAGGAATCTCTTAGGTGGCCAGGACACGGCGAGGATCACCTGGGTGAGGGGTCTTCGGATAGAGTGGGAGTGGGACACCGGATGGCGAGATGCAGTATCCCTCCCCTTATAACACCTTGACCCCTGCCTACCAGGTATGATGCGTGGGAAATGTACCCCTTCACAATTACTTACACATGGACAGTCCTCTCTGGGAGTAAACAGACTCACACCAGAACAGTGTACCTGACATGTCCCACTACTATGGTCAGGCAAAGTCAGGCAATTATTGACAATCACTCACACCTGGCTTCCATTAGACATCCCAACATGGATAAAAGGCAGAGCACAAGAGCACACTCTGAACGTGGAAAAGCACACAAAGGAGCATCAGTTTCAAATCGGCAGCTGAACCAGGGGAGAAAGACGGGAAACCAGGAAGGGTTGCAAGGAGGGAAATACCCTTCATCTTTTCAGCAAGAAACCGCTACTTTCCAGAAACCTTCGAAGCAGAAAGCATAAAGTCAGGAAACCAGAGTGAAGTCTCCTGAATTGTGTGTTGGAGATGCCAAAGGCAATCCAGTGTAACCCACCAAGGGGGGGAGGAGCGGCAGCCACCGGGGTATCGTCCTTGGTTCCAAGAACAAAGATGCATTAGAGAGCCATTGAGTTGGGGAGACTGATGCAAGACCGGTCTGTGTTGAAGTCAAGGTTGCAAGCGGCAACATTGTATAACGAGCACTGGAACAAACATTGTTAAATGCGTGTGATGAAAGACGTGAGTAAAGCTAAACTGCTGATGAATGTTTGAACTTGAGAAGGAAAGATACAATACCATCAACAGAGTGGTTCAGCCCCATGAGCATGCTCAATCAAAGGTCTCTGTAAGGTATCCCGCCAAGAGAAATGAAAGCCAAAGGATCGATGAGAATATTGTATGAAGTGAATCGAAGTGGTCCTGCGATGGTTTAAGCAAAACCCATCGCACATTCGACAGTCTTCGATTTTGATATCAAGAGGATCCGAGCCCGAGCGAGGGATATCCATTGTCTGAGCCTGAACGAGGGAGACCAAGAGTGAGTATTGTGGTACAAAGGGGTCCAAGCCTGAATGAGGGAGACACATGATAAATACTGGAAGCGAGAACTTGTGCATGTGAAGGTCCTAATAGAAATGGAACTTTGATATTTGTTTGTCACGATAGGCCCTCTGCAGTGAGAGACTGTTATTGGAAAAGCAACTTTGGCAGAAGGACCTGATGTCTGTGCTTTGAACTGTGTCCTCATGGCAGAGTGTGTGTGAAGCTCGAACATGCCGCCTTGCCCCGTGCTGAAAACGTGGGGAAGGGAAGCCAACTGCTGACATATTTCTTGAACACTTTTCTTTGTTGCATTCATTATTGTCTCACACCCTTTTTTTATTTAGAAGTAAGGATTGGCAATAGGTTTATCAGTATGGGCTCTTTTATTTTGACAAATACTCAACTAGGACTGCGTTATTATTATTTAATGGTTGTAGCTTGCTCCCATCTTTAGATTTAGGATTAGATAGGTTTTCAGTCAACCCATTGAAGTTCAATAAACACCCTTGAACTGCGATCACTTGTGTCTGTCTTCACTGTTTGATACCATGCCTTCCTTACACAAGATAGCATCCACCTGCTCCTCTACATTACCCACTTTGGTCTAATTTTCGACCAAATTCTCTTCTTCAATTGTCTTTATCTCCCTTTCATCATTTCTCAGCATCTTCTCTTCATCCTGCTTCATTTTTGGAATCCAAATCTTTGTCCCCCCCCTCAGGTGACCTGGATTTTCTTTGTGTTCATCCAGGTCATGCGGCAGCATTCTCCAGATGGTGAACAGAATATCCAACATCCTGCATATCTTTTCCGATCCTTACGGAAATGAAACTTGGTTACTCTACGTGCAAGGCTACTTTTCTCTATATTCTTACAAGTATTGGCTTTGTTTTGCATCTGCTGACCGATTCCAGCGTCAATGTCCATCTTTGTCTTCATTCCAATAGCTTTCTTGGATGTCTTCTGAAACTGTCCTAAGATGATCCTTTTACCAACATGTGAATTGCTCTGAGTATTTTTAAAGCATTGGCCGGCCAGGTTGGAATCCATGACAATAGGAATGAAAACCAGTCATCTCCTGCTGTCTCCTCAGCTTCATCTTCATCTTGCATCTTTGTATGCGGAACCCTCAGCATAGTTATTGCTTCTTTCAGGGTTCCATTCTCTTCATCATGGGATGGTCAGAATGTATAGCAAGAAGGCCCAATCTTGGTGCACACTCCTCCTTCCATAACTGTAATTAAGTCCAGAACATACCTGTTCTGGAGAGTCATCAGCCTGATTGCTCTCCATTCTTCTCTAATTGCAATAAATCCTTTCGTTGTTGCATTAATTGTCTGTAACAGTTCCATTCTGGTGATCTGCAGCCACTTGGCATTTACTGCAGTCTGAAGTCCTTTGCAGGAATATAGATGTCATTATTATTGCCGTTTTACTGAACAGTTTTCTGCTCATCTGGAATATTATCATAGGCCTCTATTGATTTTGCTGAGAAATAAAGACTTCTCTTTTTGTGATAGAGGTTGAGCTCAGGTTCTTCCTCATCTGCTCATCTGCTAATCCATTTTTGGAAATTCATCGATATTGAGATTACTTTAAGGAATCACTAATACTGGAACATGTACTATTACAACAGAGCATATTCCTCCCCAATTCGTAGGCTACTACATGCAAGCTCGGGATCCACAGGCCCAATATTGGTCCATCGTAACAGCAGTTTCTCCATTTATCCCTGCGACCTCGAAAGTCTGTCCACATCCTTTATTCTCTCCAACCAGAACCAAGCCTCCATTCTTAAAATATGTTGTTGCATTCTTCAATGGTATTATGTGTACTGATCCTGCTACGTTGTTGACCCATGCTAGTAATTTATAATACTTGGCCCAAGATTCTAGGCATCTGTCATTCACTATTTGCACTATGTCCACAGGTTCCTTCTTCAATAGGTGTGCAGGGCAGGATACTAGTCCTTTTTCCCATCTGGTACTGGTGGCAGCATGCCCATATACCAATAGCTGAGGTATCTCCCAGCATCATGCCTCTCCTGCTCTCTCAGTGATGTTTGAGCTGAGCAATCCATACTCTTCCTCTCAACAGTCTTTATTTGTTCTCTAATTCGGGCTGGATAAATAAATATTTTGCTTGTTTACCCCATCAACTTTCCATCTTTTTTGTCTTTATATAAGTATCTTCATATGTAAATGTTCCTCTTGACCGCCATCATAAAGTTGCCCATTTTCCTTCAAATTGCCTGCTGGTTGTACATGCTGCTGGATGACTGATGCTGGAGGACTGAGACATATTGCATCAAGTGCAGCCATCTCTTTGGCAATACATGTCCTTGCTGCATATATGGCATACGGTATTAAGAAACAGACACAGCAGTTTTCATCTGACGTTCTCTCTCCACTTCCTTCATGTGCTGATACCAAAGGTTATTTTTTAAATGAGCCAAATTATCCAGATACGTATTTATGTCTTCATGGTCCTCAATATCCCCTTTAACTCAAAATATCCTCCTAGTTATATTGAAAAACAGCATGTCTATAGCTTTAGTAGGGACAATAATAGATGTTTCATTAATACCTTTCATATCTGTACTACATTTTGCCACCTTTGAACTGCCATAACAATGAGAAAAACACAAATCATAATACCAACTGATATTATCATCAATATTCCATGACAACCTATTGACTTTCTGGATGGCAATGAATCTTTGAAATGTTGAAGCCTCTCCCTTTTGTATTTACTTAAATATGCAAAGTTATTATCAATAAATCAACAGCTTTATTTCAACAACAAAAAATCATAAAAGCAGTGCACAATAAAAAATGAATGCAACAGAGTCATAAAACGTGGCTCATAAATAACTTATAGACACATACAAATTCAACATTATGCTAAAGAAAGCGGCTTACATACAAGTCATTGGACTTCATTACGACTTCAGCGGTAGCCATGCCTGGGTTCCCAGAATGGGGAATTACCGGGCCATTCCGAGTTTGGAGGGCCCGGTAATTCCTCCCTCCAGGAACCCGGGCCCGGACCTTCCCCATTCCCATCTGAGCCCCCATAGGGCTCAATGGGAATGGGAGAGGGTGCAAACAACGGGCTGATTATTACGAGCGGCCCGTTGTTTGCTCCCTCTTCCCCTCGCGGACCGGGTAAGGACGCCTGGTTTGACCAGGCGTCACTTGCCGGGTCCCGCGATATGGAGCTTGTAATGAGGCGGAACGGGTTTAACGGGTATGCCTCCTTTAGCGAAGCCTGTTAACCCTTTCTGCCTCAGTCGTAATGAGGCCCATTGTCTCTTCATAGAACATTGTGCTAATACCTTAGCATTTCTCATGTGGATGTTTTATACCCAGCTCAGATAACTGCAAGAATGGCCAGTACGTCTGCAGTGTCCAAACACTTTGCCATTGCTTCGCTTAGTGTCCTTCAGTTAGTCACCGGGCATAACAATAGGTAGTGATGGGCATTCTCCTCGGCCTCGCCGCAAAGAATGCATGATGCCGGAATGGCCTCATTCCATCAGTGCTGGAGGCCGGCTGTAGGGAGAATTCCAATGTGGAACTTGAGATAAGAGCCCTTTCGTGCCTAGAGGAAACATATGCCAGGTACTCTTCGCAACCAACCTGTTTCCTAATATCAAGATATCAGGCCAGCTGCTATGAGACCCTGGATTTCATCAATATATCATGTTGGGCCTTGGCCCCCGCCACACTCTGGATCGCTTATTTAGACACTGGTGATATTGCAGAAGGGTTTGACCAATACTCCCCCAGGCCCAACTGACACAAATAGCTTCTCACATGGACCGTCCATTTCAGAGAGGTACTCCCTTGCTGGGACAAAACATCCATGACTGCTTCTTTGTATTTGCATAGGTGGTTATTTGACCATAATCGGGCCCTGTAAAGGACCGGGCACAGTGTACAGATCTTCTCAAACCCTTCTAATCCAGTTTCCAGTAACACTGGGGCATTCAGAGTAGTGGTGGGCTGCCCAAAGATATTTTTCAGAAATGTACTCTCTACCACTGCAATGGCTTAATCTCTGCATGTGCCCAGAGTTCAGCCCTGCACAATGCTGCCTGGCGTGTTTGTGCTTTATAGGCCTCCAAAGATACCCATACCGCCCCATTCCCACACTCTTTGGTAAATCTAGTAAGGGCCCCACTGTACCTGACAAGGGTTAACTTGGCCTTCTCAACCTGCATTTTCCAGCCACAATATGCCATGACTCTCATGCCTAGATAGTCGTATGACTGGACTTGCTCAACTGCACTATCCTCTAAAGCTTCTTCCTAGAG
This sequence comes from Ambystoma mexicanum, assembly GCF_040938575.1. Classification (NCBI taxonomy): domain Eukaryota; kingdom Metazoa; phylum Chordata; class Amphibia; order Caudata; family Ambystomatidae; genus Ambystoma; species Ambystoma mexicanum. Next base: position 334,128,375 of record NC_090940.1, on the reverse strand, counting down.
TTAGCATTGAAAATCTTGGCCTTGGTTTTGCTGCTATTCAGGGAAAGCATGTTCCTCTTGGTAAATGCCACAAAGATCTTGAGTTGTTTGCGCACACCGGAACGTGTTAGGGAGAGTAACACTGCATCATCTGCAAACAGTAGTTTGGGGAGTTGTCACTCGCTAGCGAAGGGGCTTCAGTCTCAGCGGCTAAGAGCCTCTTCAGGACTTCTTTAATAAAGATGCAAAACAACTTGGGCACCAGCACACAGCCCTGACGCACTCCCTTCTCGATGTCAATACTGCGGGAGGTACTTCCATCTGTGCTCCAGTGGACAACCGCAGAGTTCCCCGTATAAAGAATCTGTAAAGCTGGAGAGCAAAGCGGGTGGGATTCTAAGCTCCTCTAAGGTCTTCCAGAGGCATGCTCAGGGAACCGTGTCAAAGGCTGCTCGTAGATCGACGAACACTGTGCAGACATTAATGTTTCTAAGCACAGCGTACTTCTCACACACCAGTCAGAGTCAGAGGCTTTGATAGATGGCACTCAAACCCTCACAGAACCACGCCTGGTGGTGGTATATTACTCGATTACTCAGAGTCCAGTATCCAGATGGAATAGGAGGGCCTGGGCAGATGTCTTCCCCCCATAATCTAACAGGGAGATGGCTCTAAAGCTACCAGGCTCATTGTATGGCCCCTTTTTATGTATGGGGACTATTTCTGCCAAGGTCCAGAACTCCAGGACCTGCATGCAGGCCAGCACTGCGTTAAATAATTTAGTCAGATAGGGTACCAAATAGCAGACTCATTTCTGAAGAAGTCTATTGGTACTCTGTCTGGTCCCTTGCCTAACTTTTGATGCACCAGTCTACCTGGACATTGGTAAGCAACAATGAGGAGTAATGTGGGACCCCAGCTGGGGCCGCGTTTTCCCTGATGGTACAGACACAGTAATCTTCCCATGCTGCTTCAGGGATCGGGCCATGCAACTAGCCTTGGCTTCTTCAATGAGCAACCCCCATCTTAGACAAAAAGCCCTTAGAACCTCTGCAACCAATTGCTTCCAGCAGTGCCATTCATATATCCTTGTATCACCCCCTTTTCTTCTTGTACAGCTTCTTGCGGTAATCGCCTCTTTCCCTTTTAACCACAGCACACCTCTGGGGCCTTTGAGACTTAGTGGCCACTATGAGCCGCCCCTTGGCTTCACGGCGCTCCCTATCATACCAGGAGGTTACCTTCTCTATCAAGTTATGGGGTGCTTTCGTGGGTTTAGAGCAGTAGGCTCCCACCTGTGCTATAATTTCCTCATGGAGTTTAATCAAGGTTGTGGCATCACTCGGACCAGACATCGCAAAGGCCTAGAGGTAGGGACAGATGTCAGCATACACCCACGGAAGGACTCCCTCCAGATCCAAGCAGCCCCATCTCACATTCTTTCTAGCCTGGCTATGGGAATGAGGGACAGGTGCACGTCAGCCATTAGGGGCTTGGGTCCCTCCAGAGACCCCCCAAATGTTCTTATTCCTCAGTATACATAAAGGGTGGTGACCACTCTCCACCCTCTCAGAAACTTTGAAAGCCTTGATGAATCCTCAGGCCTCTAGATTAACAAACATGTAATCGATTTTGCTGGAGGGCCGATCGTTATCAAAAGTGGGGGCAGGAAGCCAGTCTCCAGGAAATCGACCATTACATGCCCTGAGGTTGACAGAGGCTAACCAGATAACCATTTCTTCTGCTAACCTATGCTGCTTCCTAGGGGGAGTAGTAATTGGGGGTGTGAAGCCCCAGAGGCTATCCTCCTCTGTCACGGCATCCTGCAAGGTGCACAGCGGCTCAATCTGGGTATTAGGGTCCCCCATAACCAAGGTTTTTGGGGGTCCAGTAATACACCCCCTCCAGACCATGACTTTGTCCGTTATCCTTTCGCCAAGAGCCACCCCCTTCCCAGGCACACCCCTATTGTAAAAATGAACAAGCAGCACAGATGTACAAACCTGTAATTTCATGTCCAGTACCAAGGCAACCGGCAAATGCATGTCTATCACTGTTAGTCCTTTAATAAGGCCTCATTGACCCCGGTCACCAGGCCCCCATACGGGTGCCCCCTGACTCCCTTAGAAGCTGGAATAAAGAAGGTTGCATACCCCTGCAAGTCAGTAGGTTCCAGGGCCCAAGATTCCAGTAGTGAGATCACCTCAAACTCCCTAACGAGTGTGCGGCAGTCTTCATCAATGAGGTACTTATCGAACCCAGCTATGTTCCAGGACAAGACCTGCACCCCGGGCAATAAAGATGGCAAGAACTCTGCCCCATGATGGGATGGATTTACTAGCAGCACCCTGATATCAAGTTCATGGGTGAGAGCATAAGAAGTAGAGTCCCAGCCCTGCTCGGGGTGCCCAGAACTTCAGGTACTATAGCCCATCTCTGATCTTCGCTGAGCTGGAGTAGACGTTCTTGGATCCAAGCAGCATTGGGGTGAGGCACCTTGGTTGGCCTTCTACATATTTCACTTCCCCTAGGGAGACTCCCATTATGGAGCCAGATATTGGGGGATGAGAAGAATAGAGCTGTGGTCCTGAGATACAATAGGGCCGAACAGCCATACCAACTGGAGCCTAGGGCCCCACGCAGGGGGAGAGGAATGCCACTCAGGTGGAGACATTTCTATGGAAATCTGTAGCTGATTCGGGAGTAGGTCCTGCTGCTCCATTTCAAGAAGTCCCTTAACAAGTAGAGGTTTCTGCACCCTAACTTTAAAGGCATCCGCCCCTTGCGGGCCCGAAAACCTCGCACATGAGACCAGGTCAATGTGAATCACTGACAGGCACCCCCTCCTGGGCCTCAGCCATTGACTAACTTTATTCATCAAGGTATCGCCCTGCTCCTGCCTGTGGCTTTTTGGTAAAATCTTTAGGTAAAAACAGTCTTGCTGGGATATTCCATGGGCCTGGCAAGAGGGGCAAGGAATTTCATCAGGTCTAACCCCCTGTTATGCTTGAATTAAAATGGCGCTGGTGCGCAGTGCATTCTGGGAGCGCTCGGAGCCATGATGGCTATTTACTTCATGCCGCAGTGAAAAGCTTCACGCATTTTGCTGAGAGTTAGATTCACAGTGCTGAAGAAAACATGCTTTCCAAACCTGGTATGCTGTCAAGGACATTTCTGCTGGGAAAGCTACGTTTGTTACGTCTTGTTATGAGCTATAGGACTGTTTTTCATGGTGCTTGTTTTTAGAGGAGGGAGGCACTCTGCTCCTTGAGGGTACTGTCGGTTGATCCAGCTGGCAACCAACGGCTGCTCATCAATGCGCAAGTGCGTTGCCAGAAGGTTCGAGAAATCGCCACCCCTTTTCAGAGTGTGCATATATGCGGAACCCCGGGGGTGGTCAGGTGGGACTTCAGCCGGAGGAGGACGCTTTCGTCCGGCATACCTGTGGGCTGTTGTGCTCTCGGCCTGGCTGTTATCGGGGTCTTCCAGCCGCTTCTGGCGAGATGAGAAATCCAAATACGCTAACGGTGATGTATTTCCTTTTGAATTCTTTGCTTCTTCTGTGATCTATGTCTATGTTTCTTTTGTGAATTATCTCTATGTTATCACTGGTTGCTTCTAAGCTTTGAATAAATAGCCGTATAAGTGCTCATTATTCTCTAAGAGTGTGTGGTTGCAAGTTATTGCGTCTTTCTGCGTTCAAAGTATTGGCTCTGTAATTGCATTGGTGATTTATGATTTTCCGTGCACTCTGGGAGACCAATACATTTTTGGCGTCACGAACAGGATATTTGTGATGAATTGTTCCAAATATTCAAGAATCTGTTTGAACGTAGATAGGCTTCGATTACCTTCCAAGCGAAAGTGATTTGGCAGTGAGTGTTGAACTGTGTTAAGCTGTATTTTCTTCCCTTTTGCCGGTGTGTGCGTGCTCGTGGGACTGATTGCAGTGTGGAAAGAAAAAAAATATAGATATAAAGAGGTTTTGTTTTGTTTGCAATAATGAGTAGTTTGTTCAAGAAAAAGAGCGTTACCGCTGGCAGTGATGTTCTGATGTTATCATTCCAGGCTGGACTAAGAGTCCAGATGATAAATTGGCCCAGGCGTGGGCATGCGGGGCAGGGCTAAGTGAAACATGGGATCAGGGATTTCGAGATGCTGATCCGTCTGATGTAATGGTATGCTTGCAACAAGTCCCAGTGGAACGTGGCAGAGAATGCACTGCATTAGGTAGGCGAGGTTGGGTTCTTTTGCACGCTTACAGGAAAATACATCAAATGAAGGTGGAAATGAAAAATTAGGTTTTGCGATTAGAAAGAGAGCTGGCTGCAGAAAGGCAGACTGCGTTAATGCACCAGATTCAAATGAAACTTTTTAAAGATAAGGCTGACACATATCAGGCTGTGGCCAAGAGGGCAGCAGTCAGAGTAGCCCGGTATAAGTATAGGAAAAGACGGGGAGGGGTCAACAAAAGAAAGGTGGCAGCTGTAATCGCTACCGCCGGTGTGGACTGGTATCCGGTAAATGTGATGGTGATATTTTTGATTCAACCAGTCTAGAGAGTAGTTCCGCAAATGAGTCTGACCCCAAAATGGAAATGAAGCAGAAAACAGTGGTGGCTAAGCCCGTTAGAAGACGGCGAGCCGGACCCCACCTGCAGAATCCTGCAGGCGGAATGGTGGATTTAACCACGCTGGAGGAATACACCCAGCAGGAGGTTGGGGAAATTATTACCTGTTTGAGGCAAAAATCAGGGGAATCTTTATTGACATGGATGGTGAGATTGCTAGATGGGGGTGCTGCAGGGTTGTTGGTAGATTCCACGGATTCACCGCGTTTTCTACCCCTGTCAACTGACACCAATGTACAGGAGGTCTTAAGGGCAGGACCGCCCCCTGATGGCAATGGTCACGATGCACAGGTGTCTCTGTTGCACCTAATAGCCCAAGCATGTAATCGTAAATACCCCATTACCACAGATTGGCCTAGTGAAGAAACAAAGTGGTATACTTTGAGTGAGGCAATTCAAAAAGTCAGAGAGCATGCTATGAAAGAGGCAATTCACGTAGATGCTCCAGGACACATGGGAGCCGTACCGCTCTCAGTTTCAACTCGAAAACATGGTGATTAGAACTGCGCCACCCACATACAAAAGTGTCATTATGACTGTGCTCGTAGGTATGACGGGCAAACCCACTGATGAGGTAGTGGACGCCATTCAGCAACTGGCAGATTTAGGGGAGTGGGACAAGAGTGATGACAAGCCACGGGAGAGAGAGGGGCGTAGTGAGAGAAGAACTGAAGGCAGGAGACAAGATAGTAGAGACTCCCGAGTGTCCCGAAAGGACATGTTTCTGGCTTTGTTAAAAGACGGCGTGCCACGAGAAGATTGATGGCATTGAAACCTGAGTAATGTATGAATTATACAAAAAAGAGGACTTGCAGCCAAAGAGCGCTATAAACAGGTTAAGAAACAGGTAGTAACCAAGCCACAGGGGGACACCTCACCTTGCGCTCCTCCTGTGGAAGAACAAGAAGAAGGGTCTATGGGGACACCTTCCCCATACCAGACAACATACGCTGACTTGAGGAAGGTGTTGAGTGCAATGTTAGAGGCGGAGTCAAGTCACACTCATTCGAAATTTGACTAGGGCTACGGCTAAGCTCCGGCAGCGTCTGCTCGCATAAAAGTTGATAGGCGGCCCCATGTTGATGTTAAGACTTTTTGAGGGCCAGGAAATACACAAGGGGTGCGAGCATTGATAGACACTGGGGCGGAGGCCTCTCTGATTCATGGTAATCCAGCACGATTTAAAGGCAAACAATTTACTATTACAGGTCTCGGGGGAAAGGAGACCCCCGCAGTACAAACGAAAGTGGAGATGAAAATAGGCAATTTGAATAGGCAGAAATACCAAGTGCCGATTGTCCCGATACCTGAATATATAATTGGCTTTGACATTCTGGAAGAAATAACTTTGGGACTTGGCGGTAAAACGTACCAGTTTGGGGTGAGTGCATTGATCTGTACACCCATTACCGTAGGCAAATTGAAGATGCTCCCAGTGCAAGTGCCTGTGGCAACCAAGCGGGTAGCAATGAAACAATACCGCATTCCTGGGGGGCACAAGGACATTTCAGACACCATTAAAGAGTACGTGAATGCGGGTGTGTTACGCCCTATCACAACCGCATGGAACAATCCTCTCTGGCCTATTAAAAAGGGGGATGGGTCGTGGAGGATGACGGTGGATTACCGGGAGTTGAATAAACACACTCCTCCTTTAGTGCCCGCAGTCCCAGATGCCATTACCTTGATTGAGAATGTCCAAAAGTTTGAGGGGACTTGGTATGCAGTGATCGATTTAACCAATGCATTTTTCTCTGTACCAATTGCTGAAGAGTGTCAAGAGCAGTTTGCATTTTCTTGGAGTGGACGTCAGTACACCTTTACGAGGCTACCTATGGGGTACATACATAGCCCGACTATCTGTCACCGGCTGGTGGCAGAGTACTTAGACAAGATACCATGTAAACCTGACATACAAATCTCTCATTACATTGATGATATTTTGATTCAGGGCAAGGATGAGCACAGTGTGCAAAGCCAGTTAGATGTCATTATGGAAGGATTGAAGAAGGAAGGGTGGGAGATTAACCCAAATAAAATTCAAGGCCCAGCTGAAACAGTGATATTCCTAGGGATTCAGTGGCATCATGGGCACCGAGAAATGGTGCCAAAAGCCTGACAGAAAATACTTGAATTCACCACTCCAATGAACAAAAAGCAAGCGCTGCAGTTTATAGGGCTGTTTGGGTTTTGGAGACGGCACATTCCCCATCTAGGGCAGATATTGGCCCCCCTCTACAAGGTGACATGCAAGAAATATGAGTTTCAGTGGGGGGAAGAGCAGCAGAAAGCATTTGAGTTGGCGAAAGAAACCGTACAGCAGGTGCTTGATTTATGGCCATTGAAGGAAGGCGAAGTGGAATTGAATGTGTCTGTACAAGACAATTATGCTAACTGGAGTGTGTGGCAGAAACAGGACAGGAAACGTGTGCCATTGGGGTTTTGGAGTCGTAAATTGCCCAATGCTGGTAACTTATACACTCCGTTTGAGAAGCAATTGCTGGCATGTTATTTGGCCCTTATTGATACCGAGCAAATGACGGTGAGCCATGATGTATTGATGTGACCAGAAATACCAATCATGCAATGGGTACTGAGCTCTCCTAAAACGCACAGAATAGGACATGCTCAAGAAGCCAGCATAGTTAAATGGAAATAGTACATTCAAGACAGAGCCAAATCAGGGAAGGGTGGAGTTGCAAAATTACATGAGCAAGTAGCCAACATACCGCCCTCAGATTACATACCACCGGAAGCGCCTGAAAGACGCGAGTCTCCCATGAAATGGGGAGTACCTTACAGCGATTTAACCGTGGAGCAAACAGAGCATGCCTGGTTCACGGATGGCTCAGCCCGATATGTGGGAACTGAGCGATACTGGAAAGCAGTGTCGTACAATCCCAAGACAAAAAAGATTTTGACAACGTCAGGGAAAGGGAAGAGCAGTCAGTTTGCAGAGCTTTAGGCAGTTTACCAAGCATTGAAACAAGAGACCCCTGGTCGATGTCATGTGTACACCCATTCATGGTCAGTCTCGAATGGATTGGCAATGTGGTTGCCAACCTGGCAAAAGAATGGGTGGAAGATTCATTCAAAAGAGTTGTGGGGAAAAGAACTGTGGCAAGATATTGCAGAAATGTTATCACAAAGTGAAGTCACTGTGTATCATGTGGACGCGCATTGTGCCACAGACTCATTAGAACGTTGGTTTAATTCTGTTGCAGACGAAAACACCAAGATTTCATCTGTGGATGCGGAGGCTCAGGAAGACGATTTGGAGGGTTTGGCCAAATGGGCTCACCAGAAATGTGTCACCTTGGAGAAAAGGCTACTAACAGGTGGGCACAAGCTCGAGGAATCAGTCTTCCTTTAGAGGCAGTGAAAACGATCATTTTGCAATGTCCAGTGTGCCAACACCAACAGCATAGACCTATCCCTCAGATTGTTCAGAGTACATTGCAAACAGGAAAACTGCCAGGTCATATTTGGCAGATTGATTATATTGGTCCCATGCCAATCAGTAAAGGTTGTCAGTATGCATGCACTATTGTGGATACCTACTCAGGATATCTGATGGTTTTGCCGTGCAAGCGTGCAACACAACTGAACACCATCAGGTTGTTACATCAGATCATACTACATTGTGGAGTGCCTTTGCAGATTCAAAGTGACAATGGGTCACATTTCAAAGGCAAATTAATACAGGAGTACTGCCAGGAAAAGAGCATTGAGTGGTTATACCACGTACCTTATTACCCTGCTGCTTCAAGGCTGATTGAACAAATGAATGGGTTGTTGAAAGAACAGATGCGCAAATCTGGAGATGGCAACCTGGCAGGCTGGCATGATCGTGTGTTTGATGCAGTGCAAGTATTAAACAGACCTGTGAATGAGCATGAAACTCCTTTGATGCGGCTAATGACTCCTACTTTACAGATTCAACCCAATTAAGTCAGAGAAACCCTATTGTACTGGGAAATTACCTCGGGTTCTTTAGCTCCCTATCGGGCGACTCCAGAGTCAGCAGGAGTAGACTTGCATTCCCATGAAGAAATCAGATTAGACCGAAGAGGGATTGTTGTAATTGAAACAGGGATTGGAGTACAAATTCCCCCAGAGTATATGGGATGGATTGCCCCTAGATCTGGCTTAGCATTGAAGGGCGTTCAAGTGTTGGGAGGGGTAATTGGTGCTGATTACCAAGGCGAGATCAAAGTCATCCTGATGAATAGTGGGGACCAATTGTTATCTATCCACAAGGGTGATCGGGTAGCCCAATTGATTATTATTCCCGTTAAGTTGTCCATGATTAAAAAGGGGGAGCCTCCTACAGTGTTAACTACCAGTGGGGATCATGGTTTTGGCTCTTCAGACAGTATGGTACCGGGTGCGAAGGTGTGGGTGGAAAGGCCAAGTGGCCCACCAGTGCCCGCAGATGTCATTGCATCAGGCAAAGACCAAGTAGTTTTAGTAATGGAGCCCGGTAGAAAGAAATGGCAATATGTGCCTGCAGACAAATGTTACCTGAGAGAGTGATGTACAACACTGATATCTCTTTTCTGGTTTTGCCTTGTAGATCCTGTTTCTCGCTGGTGTAATTGTGGTACTAAATGGACTCCATTTGGAAGAGTTAAACAGCATGCTGCTACCAACGAAAAATGTCACATCTGTGCCAGTGATCAAGGAGATACTGATAGTGATGAGTAATGTTGTCCAAAAGCAGCCTTATGCTGATGCCGAAAAGCCAGCCATACCGAAGACATGGATTCGTGAAATGCGGCAAACACGTCAGGAGCAAGTGAAAACAACATTGATGCCAATCATGCGAGAGGCATCTGCAGAATGGCGAAGACATTCTCCCATGATTACGCAAACGAAGAATATGTGGATATACCTGGCACAGCAGGTACTCAATATAACGCACTTTTGTCTTACTGATGTGCCCAATGCTGAAGCCTTACTGACTATGTGCTTAGTAACAGTGCCAACGCCTGTTCTAGTTCTAAAGCATATTTCCGGCGTCACACAATGATTCTTTGGTTCAAGATTCTGATATTAGGCAATCTTTTTCGGTTTATGAGTACTGCAGATTTTGCCAAGAAACCAATCGTAAATGGAGAAATTTGACACGTGTTATTACCTATAATATAACCCAAGGTGATATATGCTACTTTATGACTTGCAATACACAAGAAATTGGCAAATGCCAACAGCTCGATTTAACCAAACAGCAAAATCATACAATGTTTGAGCGACGATTATGTTCGCGAGTGCCACGCCCATGTACCAGTGTAAATAATACTATGTCTTGTAATCATACAGTCATAGCTGCTAGTCATTTGAATCATGTGAAACTTCCAACAGGATGGCTCTTTTCATGTGGCAACATCACATACACTTATATTCTAGCTAACATTTCCGGAGGCCCATGTGCCTTAATTCGATTAGGACTAATGATGTTCCCTTTACACCCAGCGATAACTCGAGGCAAAAGGTCAACTTTCGAGTCTGTGGGTCTATCTCCTGATTGTGATTCACATGTACACTTGTTATCAGAAGCTGAGGTTCTAGCATTAACCCTTTCGTTAGTGGGAGTTTGGGGTTTAGATGATGGGGGTTACAAATCTTTGATGAAATTAGCATGTTTAGTGGTCAAAGGCCTTAATCATACTTCTCAGGCATTAGAAGACTTACTCCTTGATAGTCAAGTTATTAGAAAAGAAACTTTGCAAAACAGAGCTGCTGTTGATTATCTATTGCTAAAGCATAATTTAGGGTGTAACGCAGTTGAAGGTATGTGTTGTTTCAATCTAAGTGACCATTCACGATCCATTGAAAGTCATATTCGAGGTTTGAGGGATCTTATTTCTCAAGTGTCCCAAGATCGTACTGGGAATTGGTGGGATTGGTTATTTTCATGGATTCCTGATAGTGGGGGTACACTACGTTACGCTTTTGCTTGCATTAGCATTATATTAACTATTATAATAGCTTGTTGTTGATGTATTCAATGCATTCCTAATTTAGTTTTAATATTTCGTCAGTTTCAGAGACCGGCTCCTCTGCCACTGGGCTATGGAAGGTAAATATCCAAGGGTGGAATTGTTATGCTTGAATTAAAATGGCGCTGGTGCGCAGTGCATTCTGGGAGCGCTCGGAGCCATGATGGATATTTACTTCATGCCGCAGTGAAAAGCTGCACGCATTTTGCTGAGAGTTAGATTCACGGTGCTGAAGAAAACATGCTTTCCAAACCTGGTATGCTGTCAAGGACATTTCTGCTGGGAAAGCTAACTTTGTTATGTCTTGTTATGAGCTATGGGACTGTGTATCGCTGTGCTTGTTTTTAGAGGAGGGAGGCACTCTGCTCCTTGAGGGTACTGTCGGTTGACCCAGCTGGCAACCAACGGCTGCTCATCAATGCGCAAGTGCGTTGCCAGAAGGTTCGAGAAATCGCCACCCCTTTTCAGAGTGTGCATATATGTGGAACCCCGGGGGTGGTCAGGTGGGACTTCAGCCGGAGGAGGACGCTTTTGTCCGGCATACCTGTGGGCTGTTGTGCTCTCGGCCTGGCTGTTATCGGGTCTTCCAGCCGCTTCTGGCGAGATGAGGAATCCAAATACGCTCACGGTGATGTATTTCCTTTTCAATTCTTTGCTTCTTCTGTCTTTCTGCGTTCAAAGTATTGGCTCAGTAATTGCATTGGTGATTTATGATTTTCCGTGCACTCTGGGAGAGCAATACACCCCCTCCCCAAAACCCTGAACCCAGGGCTAGAGCCACACTGGGAAGGGAATGGCAGCAGAGGCTATTAACAACACAGGGTTCTTGGGAGGTAGTAATGGACAGTTCTCTTCCCCCATTCTCTTTGCCCTCAACTCCCCCCCGCCTACCCCCAAGTCCTCGGGCAACCCCAGGGAGTTAGTAACCCATAGCATCAGCCCCTCCAACAGTGTCAGCCTATGTTTATCATGCTTGAGCTCAGCATTTTCTTCCTGCATGAGCTCCACCAATCTGATAGCATGCCTGCAGCCCTCAGAGCCTTTGCTAACCATATCCCCTTCTTTTAGAGGGTTAGCAGGATCCCGCCCAGTGAACAGGACCCTGCTTACATTCATAACCATATCTTCTCCTCGGGCAGCCAAAATCTCAAACTTATTAGTCGTGGAGACCCCGTGGGGATATTGTATGTACTCATCAGAGAATCCATGGCCATCAGCACCATCCTTCCCTTGACAGTCTGGTGCAGTTATTTTATCCTTTTTAATCACTTGTATATGCAAAACTGGAGTATTGTTGCAATTATCACTCTATAGAAAATACAGTTATTCTTACAGTCTTCCAGTAACGCGATAATATGTATTCATCTTCTTATTAGTGCTGGTTAAATCTGCAATTTGTAGGACAAAATACCAGACAAGTGTGTGTATACTAGTGTAATAATAGGCATCATAAACAATGGCTAATACTCTTCATTCTTCTTCAAATTCAGGATTCTTCTCACATTGTTCCATGAAGCCTGTCTAAAATGAGTTCCAAGGTTGCTGCAAGTCTATTTTCTTCTTGTCAAGTTTTGAGAAACGCTGGTCTTCAGTTGATTTTTGAGAAATGCTGGTCCCTAATCCATAGTGCTTGTGTGCACTTCATTTTCCTTATTCTCATTTCTTGCTTCGTTTGGTAGGGTCTGTACATGAGGAACTACTTCTCTTGCTTCACTATGAATATCTACGGGAGGGGTTGAGGTGTTGCCTTTATACGGTTTGATGTCAGGCAGATGTAGCTACCATAGGCGTTGCAAAGTGGGGTTGAGGGGGCTATAGCCCCGGGTCTTTTGGTTGTAGGCCCGGATAGAAGCTCAGGAGCTACAATCAAAAGGCTAGCTAGCCCTGAGTCCTGACTGTCCCAACTTTAGCGTAACCCCAGATCTTTTCCAGACATAACAACACCCCTGGTAGCCACACTCTTTGTCCCTTCAATTTGACAGCAGTAGGGCTAGCTTCTTCTACCTCATAGGGACCCTCAAAGCAGGACGTACTCCAGGTGTATATACAATTGCAATGATGAGGGTTGGTTTGCTCCCAAGAATTGCGCACACAACCGAGAATTATAATGCTCAATTAGGTGTAGTTTAATGTAGTTTGAAGACAGCAAATACGTGTTTCGAGCAGCAAGCTCTTCTTCCAAGGCTGTAAAGTTATGAGCATATTTTGTACATTTTTGACAATCAATTATTGAAATAAGTAACAGTTATACATCAGTCAGGTCCAAAAACCATGGAGTTAACATAAGGGTGGCATATAATACAACCAATACAACATTTCTTAACAAGATATACCAATTTCATTAGCATTGCAAAATATGTTAGTATATCATTGTAGAATTAAAATAAACATGAAAGGATATGTGGCCCATTTAGCATTGAAGTTCATCCGACCGTCGAGTCAGTGCCATATATAAGAAAGGAAAAACAAAATAATTGTGCAAAGAGATGAGTGAGGGGAACGGCCTCGTAATTCCAAAACTCATTAACCTTATGTCCAAATACTATGAAAATATTATTAGACAAATTATTTTACCTGAGGAGGCTTGGCACTAATTATAATACATGTGGAAAGCAAAAAACACAGATGTTTGTTACTTTGTTATATACATTTGCACAAAGCACCTGGTTGCCTGCATACAATTTTGGAGGTTTCAATAAATTGATTGTCTTTGTTACTTCTTTTTTGACCCCTCCCTTCTGTTCTTGATCCGTTGAGACATGAAAGAAGCACTTGCAATCATTGTTGTTAAGTAATCGTGCTTCTCATCAGCTAATGCCTTCGATACACTGTGGGCATCACTTCTTACAATAGTTGGAGGAGTTATTGGAGTTCTCATACAGCATCCAATCACCAACTCATAAGGAGTTAGATGGTGATCTGAACCAGGCTGATTTCTCAGGACATACAAGGCAAGGGGCAGGCAATGTAGCCATCCCTTTTTCAAAGTATTTTCAACTTGGCTATGCACTCCTTTAACAATCCATTCAATCTCTCACAGATGCCAATCACCTGTGGGCGATAAATGGAGGAGAACTTGCATTTTATAACTAATAGGAGAACTCTCTGTTCAAATAATTTGTTTACAAAGTGCAGTCTGTTGTCAGACCTCAAAACCTTGCTCAACCCCCACCTGGGGAACACCTTTTGCACAAGGAACTTGGCAGTGCACAGGGCATCAGGGTGTGTGCATGGACCTGACTCTATCCATCTATAAAAAAGGCATACTTCGACCATCATATATCTGTAGCCATTGCATATCTACATAATCTATGTGTAGAGGCTGAAATGGGCCATTTGGTCTAGGGATTACTCCTCTCACTGTTTGCTAAGTGTGTCCTGCAGTACATTTCTGGCACACTATGCAATTCACAATGAACTGTGCTACATGCTCCAGTAGAATGGGTGAGAACCACTCTTCTGTAATTGTTGCAGCTAGACTCTCTCGAGTCATGTGTGCTGGGTAGTGAAGTTTCTCCAGCACTACTCTCAATAATGGTAGAGGTATAACTGGCTTTCCATTGCTATCCTGCATCCAAATTGCTTCAGTGGGGGATAAAGAACACCCACACTTTCTCCATGAATCCTGTTCTTCTCATGGAGCTCGACCTTGTATTTCAATTAACTGGACAATAGATGGCATGTTAAAGCCATACTTTGCTAACATGCATTGCCATGTAATTTGTTTAACATCTTCTCTTTCCAAACTAGATGTTGGTGAATTATAGGCTGCTTTTTTAACCTCTTCAACTGTGGCTTTGTTTCTGCAGGAAATAAAGTCAGTTAGTTTAGAATGCGCTGGCATTTTATGACTTCTAGGGCCAATGGGAGACTCAATGCTTCTATAAGCCTATCCAATAGAGCTGCATGTTGCACCAGAGTGCCGTCTGTAGGGTGGAAGCCTCTTCTTTTCCAGTGCAACCTGCATGTACAGAGTCTGCGTACATTTTCACTTCCTCACCCTTGAAGCTCTGCAGCACTTCGATGAATGCCACTAATTCTGCATCCTATGCTGAATAAATGGAAGACAACGTCATGATTGTTACTGCCTTGAATTCACCTTCTTTATTCAGTTTCACTACCGCTGCTCCAGTATGCCTTTCTCCAGTTGCTTTGTCAATTTCTGAAGAACTGTCAATAAAAACAATTTCTCCCCTCCAGAGGGCATTTTCTCTAGCTTGGGGAATATCATTATAGTAGTCATTGTATGTTATACAATCATGTACATAATCATTCTCCCCTACTGGTTCTGCTATAAACATTGCTGGATTTACTGTTTGACATCTAAAACATGTAATCACTGGGTTGAAAATAATCACATCGAACCCTGATGCTCTTTGTGTGCTCTTTGTGTGCTCAATGTACTTTTGGGCTTCTCCAAGAATGCAAATAATGTATGCTCTACAAATAACCTTATTGGACATCCCATCGTTATGCTTGAAGCTTTTTCAATTGCAAATGCAGCAGCAGCTAAAGATTGCTCACAGAGATAGTGTCCCTTCATTACTGGATATAAAAACCCACTATAATATGCCAATGGTTTATGTTCATGTCCTAATGTTGTCTTCTGTGTAATAACTGCTGTCATGACTTCTACATTTGAATGGGAGAATAAATACAATTCTTCATTGTAATCTGGTATTCCCAATACAGGGGCTGTACTGATTGCCTTGTTCAATTCTGTGAACCCTTCAATCATCTTAACTGTCCATGTTATTGTGCTCTTATCTTCCTGTGCTTCTTTGAGTCCCTTTAAAATTGGATAAATGGACATTCTATACTCGAAAACCTAGGCCCTGCAATAATTGCATTATCCTAGAAACGGTTGCATTTCCCTCACTGTTTAGCTGCTATGATTTTCATGATTGCTTCTGCTCTTTCAGGTGTCACTTTTCACTACTCTTGAGAGATCAACTGTCCTATGTAGAAGACTTCTTCTTGACACTATTTTAATTTCTCCGTGCCTACCTTACATGCTTTCTTTGAGGGTATGGTCATGAGTTTAACTGAATCTTCTCTACATCTTTCATCTGTCTCACTACACACTAAAATGTCATCCACATACTGACCTATTGCACTTTCGAGTTGCACATTACCCAAGTCCACCTGGAGGCCTCTGTTAAAGATGATAGGGGACTCACAGTACCCTTGGGACAAAGAGTATGTTTCAGACACATATTTCAATACGAAAATGTCAAATCATGTGAGTCTTCATGAAGAGGAATTGAAAATAATGCATTCTTCTAATTGACAACTCTGAAATATTTGGCTGTGGACGGAATGTTACACAGTATTGTCACAGGATGTGGAACTAAAGGAAACTCTGTTCCAACTATATTGTTTAGAGGGCGAAGTTCCTGAATAACTCTCCACAACACCCCCTTTGATTTTCTCACAGGGTACATGGCCATGTTACATGATGAGTCTGATGGCAACAATATGCCTTGCTTCATTAAAGCGGAAATGTCTCAATTATACCTTCATCTGCCTCTCTGGGCATGGGGTATTGCTTTGCTCATGGCAGAAAAGCTCCTGGTTTTAATTTAATTTTAACTGCACCTATCCCATTTAATAAACCCACGTCATATGGGCTTGTAGTGCATAAAATCTCTGGCACTTTCTCTAAGTCTTCCTGAAAGAATGGCGGTCTTCTTTTTACCAATGCCATTCTCTGCTGTATTTCAATATTCTTTACTTTAATCATATAAGTGATACTGTCAAACTATATCCTTCACTGAGGGCTATCACTGTCCTCCATCCCCTTTCCTCATCATCTGCCCCATGAAGTATCACCCTTTCTTCTGTGACCACTGCTGCTTCTAATTCTAAGTGAATGATCTGTCCTTCCTCATCGTCCATGGGGATTTCTGGCTTAAACAAAAAATCACCAGATATTCTCAATATTTTACCTACCAACCTGGGTAACCATGATAATAAAATAGTCACTCCATACAAAAATACTTCTGGATCTAAAGGCACTCCTCGTAATGCTTTCTGGCCTGTAAAGGCTAATATAAACTCTCCCACATTTATTTAGTGCATCCTTGAGGAAGAGCGCACTATTCCTTCGTCAGTAAAAGATATCATCATGTTACGTTTTGTCATTAAGTCACGTGCAAATATATTGACTGCTGTCTGCCTAGAGTATAATAATGGCATTGACATATAACATTCTCCTATAGAGATTGGTAATTCTTCTGTAAAAGGAACTAAACTCTTCTCCCCAGAGAATCCTTGAACATTCACAGCAGTAGCTGACATTGGGTATTTTTCCTCACGGACACAGGAACGAGTGGCTGCAGTGTCTACTAGAAATGAAAATGTCTTGCCTCCTATCGTCACCTTGACCCTTGGTTTCTTTTGCGGATCTGGTGTCACTTATAGTATTAACACATCAAGCCGCTCTGTGGGCTGTCCTATTGTGGATTTACATTCATCCCCATATGTGTGAATGAATTTCCTCCTATAACAGTCACACTCCCCAATTTGGGTGTGGGTGCCTGTTGGGCTCCTGGGGTCATGTTCCATTGCGGTACTATAGCCTGCTGTATCTGTGCTTGCTGTGGTTGTGCCTGTTGTGTTTGCATGTGTGCCTGCTGTGGTTGCTCTTGCAGCGATTGCACTTGCAATCCTCCCTCTTGGAGCTTGCTAATTCTGTTTCATGTCTCCTCTGCTCCTTATGTCCTAGCGATGTGTCCCATTCTTCCACAATTCCAACATTAGTGTGGCTGTCCATCATTAAATCCTCCACTTCCTTGAGAGTTTTGAAATCCACCTCGGCCTAATCCTCTAGGTCCATTCCCTCTTCCTCTTGGTGAAACATTTTACCGACTTTAGTCTTCGGGATAACCTGTGTTATTTTGCTGCCCTGACTGTGTCTCCTGTGTCACCCCTCCGTCATTATTTGTCAATACTGCTCCATCGATGGCTTTTTTAGACAACTTGTTCTGAACTAACTTTGCTTCATCTTGCTTTCTGCTCTCAGCTTTCTTCTTGTTTTTCTTCTACAGTAATTAGCACCGATGCATGATTGTCAATTGTATTTTTGGCCATGACTTCACTTCCATTCCCACCTGTTTTTTTCAATTGCTGTTGCACTGGCTCGGCAATCCCTGACACAAAATGTAGTAAAAATAATGCTACCATTTTATCCCACGTTCGCGAGTCTCCTGTTGCCATTTGTCCTGTATATTTTGAATAAAGGCAATAGGATCTTCATCCTCACCCATCCGCCTAGTCATAATCACGCCCATATCTGATCTATCAGGATATTGCATACCCTGCACTACGCGATTTTGCTGATGGTCGCTCAGCACAGGGTGTTGATTCTGGTGCCCTTTCTTTAGGATCCTCTAAACCTGACCATTTAACCAATTGTTCTGCACCCGATTCTTTTGAAAACCCACATGCGCCCTCTCATTCTACTCCCTTTCTTCGTCTGACATCATTATGCCCCCGCTCATGTGACTTTTGTCTTATTCCGCATTGTCAAGGTCTAATCTGTTTAAAGACAATTGTTCCATTCTTGTCTGTTATGACATCACCTGATCTACCTTCAGCTCGCTTTAATAGGGAATCTCCTACATTCTCTTGGGTTTTGTACCAACCTCTAGTCCTCATTGTCTATATAATTTCCCAAGTCTCTGCTCTATGTCTTCTGTATCCTGGCGACCAGCCCATTCTGATCTTGGCTTTCCTTGCAGCTCTGTACAAGGCTGTTGTGACCCTCTCTCTTCCTCCATTTGTTCTTGTTCATCAATCGGCACTATGCTCCTATAGCATAAATATTCTATTTCATTGTCTTTTAATCCTCTACTCTTGTTCACTTCTTCTTCTCTTCTCCTACTCTCCCTCAATTCATCTTCCTCTCGTGTTCATTGCAACCTACATACTTTCATTCTTTGGGCCTCTATCTGTTCTCGTTTCTTCTCTTCTAATCTCTCCTTTTCTTTCCTTGCCTCATATTGCCTTTGTTCTTCCGTTGCATCTTTTATCCCTTTCTTCTTTGTTTGGTCTTTCTTTTTCCTTCTTTCTTTTCCCGCTCTTCTCTCTCCTCTCTTTCTCGAACCCCATCAAGGCCCTTAACATCTAGCTTAAGCAATATTTGTCCTCCCATCCATTCATTCTGTATTATGTTTCTTCCTTAGCTTTATCCTTTATTTATTTCTGTTTCCCTGCTCCTTCCTCTATCTCCATTCGTCTGTCTTGTCTGTCCTTTCTCTCATCACGCTGTTTACTTTCATTGCATGCTAATATATCTTTGCGTTCTCTGCTCTTGCTTTCTTCTGCATTATCCTCACTGCTATAAGCGGGGGTTCATACGTCCGATTAACATACCCACTTTTAATTCCTTTAAAGGGTAAAATCCTTTCTCTTCTGTATCTGCACTCTTCTCTTCAAGAGGGGAAAGGGGAGCAAAGGGCATTTTTTCCTCCCCTTTATGCTGATTGAGGATCCATTCCTTATAGGCTAGATCTTCTTTCTCACTCTAGTACATTTTCAAAACCTCTAAAATGGCTAGCCTTTTCTGCAACTTTTTTCCCTTATATGTGACATGCAAATGTGTTGTCATATGCCGCAATACGTCTTTTGACAGTGTACCCTCCTGAGGCCACGGCATAAATGCCTTATTGATCATACCTCAAACTCATTTTGAATGATATTTCTGTATCTTCGCTGTGTATCTTAGTAATGTCTTAGTAATGTCCTACATAAATCTAAAGGAGTTGTATCCCCCATGATGACAGATCGATTTTGATCATCAATACTTACCTGCTGTTTTATTTGAATCTTTATTTTATCAAATATACCACACCGGTCAATTGGCAGGCATCGTAGCTGCTCACTTTTTTTATTTAAAAAATCTATGCAATGATATTTTGTTTCCTCCTTCCTTTACACTTTCTATCAATTTTTATTGTATCATAGTTTTATTATTAGTATTTTCATTGTCTCTTCTTAATTTATATGCTATTTTCCTTTTATTTTTCCCTTCCTGATGGACGTCAATCTCTCGGTCTAAAATGTCACCAATCTCTTTAATTTTTTTTCTATCTTTTTTTTCCATTAGTCTAGACACAGCAAAATATTTATATTAACAGTTGTATAACCCCATAAATGTGCACTTTTTATTTTTTTTACTGCTACGCCTTCCTTTTTTTTCTTAGTAAATGTATCCCTTCTCTCTTTCACTCCCTTTTTGAGTTTGATACGCACGCTTCTGTGGGCCTTGCCTCATGAATCCTTAATACCGTCTACTTTAGTGCATACTCTTCTGTCCCCTTGGAATCAGGAAGCAAGTTATCTACTTGTCTTTATAATCTACCTAAAAAAACCTGTTACTTTTTACACTTATTTTTTACAACAAAATCTCTTCCCCTATTTTTGCTACTTTTGTTGTTCTACTTACACCGTGACTCAGCTGGAGTCTTCTGGCATTGACTTTCCCTCAACTGACCAGTTTGCTTTCCGTCCATGGTGCACCTACTGGGACCAGACAGGAATTTTGTCAAAGGGGGACCTGCCGACCAAATCTTCTTGCATGTGACTCTGAGTGCCGATCTCCACAGGAAGCTCTGCGGTCTTCTGGTTAATGGCGGGAGTAGCCAAGCGTCCAGGGGTCTGGATCTGGCCTAGGTAGTTGGACTGCAACCATCTGCACCGCTATCAAATGTGCTCTAGCACTTTGAAGTGTCTTTTGTGCTATATGTAATTATACCTAATGATCTCAGACCAAATAATCAGACAATCTCAAGTAATATGGCAAAGAACTACTTTATCGTCACTTTAAAAAAGCAGGGCAAACTGGAAGACATCGGACTGATGCATGTACACTCACACATCAGCTTGATTACATAGAGGCCTTTTACCCCAATATGCATTATCTATGACATCATTCTACATAGCAAAATACAAAACCTATCAAGGGAAGGGATTGCTTGAGGGGAACATATGTACCTGTAGAACATACATGGATTAGTACATCACTGGCTTCCTCTTATCTGTAGGGGATGCCTTAAACTACCTCTCAATACATATAGTACTGATTACAGCAGAAAAAACAACAGTGGACTGGCCTATACTTCATTGCATGTTAGGTTGTCCCTCGACCCACCTGATTGGTTGGCATAGTATCCCGACCTTGGACTTTTGGCTCTATAGCAGCATGTATGTGAAATGAAACTTAGGTGCTTGAATCCCATCTGACCACTCCCCATTTTCCCAATTAGTTCATCATCTCTCATTGGTAGGCCATAAGCCAAAGTCCTCCATTTGTAGTTGATCTTGTTGCCTGTTCACTGTCCTGGAACAGTTAAGGGAGTGTGAGCACACCACTATCTTAGCTTAAGGCTTGGATGAATAGTCTTTGTTTTCAACTTCTGAGTCACGAGTGAAGAGACCACAAATGTATCCATTTCAACATTCTATTTACTGGTATTTGATTTAATTATGCAGGGTACTATGGCTCTCTTTGGCCTCTAGAGACTTCCTCACTGTACCTCACATGAACTTTGTATACTTTTAATTGACCAGCTGTTTGGCTCTCACAGATGTTTTCTTCTTCCATCTATAAAGAATTTCCCACATTCAGAGCTTCTCCACGTACTTCCTTAGTTCTATGTGCTTATCCTTTGAAAATAAAATCCTTAACTCTGGGCCAACCTTGAATCATCGTCCACTCTGCACACACAGCTGTTTTTCTGCATCTCCTGATTATACAGCCTTGAACTTTCTCGGAGGTAGCTTGATTAAATTCAACATGAGCCAGTGTCCATTTTCCTCTTATGGCCGTCCTTGCCATGTTATACATTT
Source organism: Ambystoma mexicanum (assembly GCF_040938575.1). NCBI lineage: Eukaryota > Metazoa > Chordata > Amphibia > Caudata > Ambystomatidae > Ambystoma > Ambystoma mexicanum. Next base: position 334,106,913 of record NC_090940.1, on the reverse strand, counting down.
CTCTATAGAAAGCCTCTATACATTTTTATTCTACCTTGCTTTACTGCATATTCCCAGTTATTGCTTAGTAAGTAACTTCATCTTCTTTAGATCCATGATTATTTTCGCTTTAGGTACATGTTACTTTGAATGCCTCAGTTATAGCGTTACTTCTAAGTATTTTCATATTGTTTCAGCCTGGGTTCATATATCTTCTTTCTGACATCACTGTGTCATTGTCAGATTTCCTTATAACATCCATCCATAATATTCATTGATGCATTCTGACATCTTGGCAGGAAACATCCTTTCAAGTAGCATTCTTCCATATGTTATCCTGCCCCGTTTTTAGTGCGAGGATACATTCTTCATGGCTGTTTGCGTGCATAGCGTCCTACATACACTCAATGTGGTAAGTGAACAATGCAGGGGTTCCCATTTATTGCTCTTCTCCGACTGTTCCAATATGACGGTGGTGAGGGGGCAGGAATGGCAAGATAGCGTGCACTTGCTACTTTACAATCCTAAAATTCATTTTGAAAAACCCAAGGTTTGGGAGAGACCTAAGGGGAATTCTGATAACCGCAACTTCTGTGACAGAGAATACAAGTGAATGCTATGTGGCTGTGGAAAAGCATGCGAGGAAAAACCTGTGAATCCTGAAACATGGGAAAGGTCTTGGAAGAAATTGTGAAAGAAGGGGGACTGAAGAAGACTCCAAACTGAGTAACTCCAGGAATAGACCTCCCAGTTGAATGTTGCTGTGTTATACTTGAGTTGGACATTTGCAAGAAGGATTTGTGAACTCTTTGGGTGGCCACTGCTTGGAACACTTGCGGTATAGCCTAGGGATGTCAGGAGGTTGAGGACTTGTTAAATATTAGGATTTTGAACTTTATGTTGGCTACTTCATTTGGCATTACTTTGTACAGTAGGGGTTTCCTGAGGATCCTGAGGAAGAAGAACGGATTAAGATTAGGATAAGAACTTTTTTTGTTGAGCCATCATCCTTAGAAGCGTGGATCATGTGGATGAGGCATTGTGTTGTCTCTTCCCTGATACGTTTTAGTTAAGGAACCATCTTAACATGTCTAGATATGTCCACAATGGTTCCAATTGTAGGATCTCACCTCATCTAGAAATCGGTTCAGTTCAGAAAAGCTGTATTTCAACAAATAAAGTCATAAAAGCATGGGTTACATAAAAACATCATACAATACATAACAAGTAGCCTCATATTTCATTAAAAATTGCAAATGTGTGTATCTAAACAATTATTGGGTATTCATCAACTGCTTCTTTAATCTTACTCTCCATGCCCACTTGAGATATTTACTGGTGGCAAACACTGCAGGTATAGACAAATTGCCATAGTCTCCCTGATTGCCCTGCAACCACAGGTCAAAAAAAGTTGCTTTAAGAAATGTTTTCTCAGTGGCAATGTAAACAGGCACAGCATAAAAAAATGAATAAAGTCCTCATCCACATTATCACACAATGGACACACAGGAGATGCATCATTATGCCATTTCTGTTTCAGAACTGCTGTGGGCAAAGTCCCAAACCTACGTTTTATATGTCAATTACCTTTTGAATTTGGGATTAACATAATCAAGATAATCCTCAAATCCGTCCTGTATTTTGATATTAACGTAGCATGCCGGAAACAGCGAACTACCGTTTTTACAGAAATATCACGCTGCACCTTCGCAAGATCAGCAATTTTAGCCACAACTTTAGAATAAGTTGTAATTGAAATCGGAGGGCACCAATAATCACTAAGATCCATGTCCCCCAAGCATGTCTTGACATGGACAGCCCACTTCAAAGAGGTGCCCCCCCCGATTGTGATCGGACATCCGCAATGCCTCTCTATATTTGACATGGTTTTCATTGGTGCACAACCAGACCCAAATAAACACTGGATGAAGCCGGCAGATAAATTCTATCCCCTGCACGCCTGTCTCTAGTAATACCAGCAGATTTGACGTGCAGGAGGGCAATCCCAATATGTTCTTTAAATGCTTGTTTTCAACAATCGCCAACAGAGAAATATTAATCTGCCCCCACAGCTCCACCCAAAAATAGCAGCCTGTCTTGCCTGGGCCTTTTATGCTTCCAGTGAAACATGCACTGCCCCATTACAATGCTCTGCAGAGAACCTGGCAAGGTCACCACCATATCTTTCCAGTGTAGTCCTAGTTTTCTCCAACTGCATAAACCAACCACAGGATGCCATCACTCTGACCCCCAGATAATCGTAGAAGGTTACTTGCTCTATTTCACTGGCTTCCAGGTGCAACTTGAGCCCATTGCATTTCCTCCTAGTATTGGTGCTAAAAATCATAGATTTTGTCTTACTTACATTGAGTGCTAGTCCATTTGGAGTACAAAAAGCAACAAGTATGTCCAGCTACTTGCAAACGCAAATAGGTGTTAATGATAACAAAACTGTGTCATCCGCAAACAGTAGGGGACCGGTATCCTATCACCATCTAACATTGGTGCATCAGTCGGGGAGGCCAACATCTCCTTAATGACACCATTCGTGAACATATGAAATAACTTGGGGGCCAAGACGCACCCCTGGCGAAAGTCCTTTTCAATTGTAATGCAACTTGAAGTCCTACCATCAGTTCCCATCACACCACTGCTGAGTTACCAGTATACAAACTCTGGATGGCATTCAAGTGGGCAGCTGGCATATCATGCCCCCTTAGAACCTCCCAGAGGTGATGCCTTGGTACAGTGTCAAATGCAGTTCTCAAGTCTACGTAGACTGGGTAGGCGCTGACCTTCCTGAGGACTGCATATTTGTCACTCACCAGCCGTAACCGCAAGCTTTGGCCAACTGTACTTAAGCCCTCACAGAACCCTGCTTGGCGGTGTTTAATGATCTGGCTACTATTTACCCAGGCCTCCTGGTCGAATAATAGAGCCCTGGCGCACGTTTCCCCCCCTGCACTTAATAGCGAGATTGGTCTGTAATTGGAAGGATGACCTCTGGGGCCTTTTTTGTGGATTGGGACCAGCTTAGCACTTTTCCAGGACGTGGGCACAACATTATGACTCAGGATTGCATTATATAATTTTGTTAAATACGGGACCCATACAACAGGCTCATTCATATAAATATCTATTGGTAGCCTGTCTGGGCCTGGCGCCTTCCCTAGCTTGTTGGCCATCTAGAAATGATTCTTGCTTGGAGAATTGCACAACAAGCCTTTATTCCTACTGGCAGCTTCTCTTCGGGTCCAGTTTTGGCTCCCTCTCGGAGCAGGACAGTGTAAGTCTTCTCTCCCATTCTTAGTGTCTCTCTCCTGGCCTGCTGTTCCTACTTTGACTGTGCTCCCTTGTGGCTCCTTTCTCTGCATTCAACAGCTGTGGATTGTTCACGAGCACTTTTCCACATATGTGCCCTACACACCAATATACTGCCCTTCACCCGTGGCTCTCTGGTTCTCCTGCTCTGCCTCTGGGGACCACACTCTTGGACCTCTCTAAACAATTGTGTACTGCTCACATTTCCATGTCAAGATATCATAAACATGTCTCAGCATGCTAGCACCTTCATGGGCATAGCACCACAGAGGTATTGGATAATGTTATGAAGTCAAAGGTTAATAAGCAAGGGGTTGGACCTAGAGTAATCATGGGAGCCAGTCACCATGCTCACTCTGGCATGCAGGCACCAGAGGGGGGGGCTGTGGTGGATACCCCAGGCTCTCTATATCATTCCTAGCCTCATTTGTTTGCCTAAGGCTGTTGGCCTTAAAACAGCTAGCTGGTATAGTAAGATGGCATCTCATATGGAACAAAGAAATGTTTAGACAAAGCATTGTAGACCACATAGACACCACCAGATAAGGCCTTCACAGTTTGTATAATATATATTGGGGCACCTGGGCCTAGGAAAGACAACAGTAAGTGAGCGCTGCTGGCCCAGCTACCTGGGTGCCCTGCTTACTTCCACTCGAGTGAATGCAAAAAAACTTGAATCCTGACGCCAAGATGCCAGCTGGATGTCTAATAATGTTGGCTCGCAGATCGACAGGGTGGACTGCTAGCAGGGTAGTAGCACCTACTGAAATTGTATTTCACACACAGAGTAACCAGTCACCAAGCATGCTTTACCTGCTCGAGAAATGAGACTCCCCGAGCCCTATCACACACCAGAATCAAAGGGGAGTGGGATGGTTGAGAGGTGTGAAAGTTAAGAGTATGGATAGTGGTTGAGTAGTAAGGAGGAAACGTGGATATATAATTAATTGTATAAAGAGAAAGGCGCGTAGGTGAAAAATGAGAGAACAGCAGAGGTTGGAGAGAGAAGAGCAGGTTGGGATAGGAACGAGTGAAGGAAGTGAAGAAAAGAGTGGAGACAAAAGTGTGAACAATATGGAGAAAAGGGCAGAGATAGGAGAAAGAACAGCAGCGGCAGAGATGGGGGCAAAGAAGGGGCAGAGGTGGGGGAGAAAGAGACATGAGTAGGGTAAAGGACGGAGAGACAGAAGCAGAGGAAAATAGTGAGCAAGAGGAGAAAGAGTAGAAGGAGACTGAAGTGAATAGATTTGATGAGGGAGAACAGAGAAAAAGAACAAAGATAATTGAAAGAAATAGAAATGTGGAGGAGTAGTAGGCCAGGAAATAGAAAGGGGTGGAGGTAGGAAAATGTATAAAAAACAAATTGTACAAGGATGATAAGAGGAAATGGTGGAAAGCTGAAGTACAGGACAAGATGCATAGTTGAGTGGCAAGAAGGCCAGAAACTGTCAGTATTGCACATCAGCCGCCCCCCTCCCTTTTAATCTCTACGCTAATGCTTTGGAGGAAGTCCTGGTTGCATCAAATTTGTGATAGGGATTTATAACGTGCCACAGAGAAACTGAATTGCATCAAAGCGCAAAAATGAGGACATCCCTTTTGGAGGAGGGAGGCCAGAACCTGTGTTGAGCGGTGCAGATGACATGGTGCTATTGGACGAGACACCCAAAGCATTGCAACATTTGATACATACATATGGTACGTTTATAAAAAGCAGGACAGGTGATTGAAATATAATAGAATGTAAGTCTAAATGTGTGGTGGTCACCAGTAAGCATAGCTCAACTAATGTTTTTATCTATTGGCTTCCCATTTCTGCTCGGATTCATTTCAAGATGGCTTCTCTGGTACACAAATGCTTGTATGGCAAAGCACCGGATTACCTAAGAGTGCATGTTTCCTTGTATGAACCAGATCATTCACTTTGCTCTGCTAACCTCTGACTAATTGTCTAGAGTAGAAAAACCCGTGTAGGTAACATCTATACACCGATATGAGTTATCTAGTGGCAGCAGTGAATCTTGCTGCAGTCCGATTACCCATATTTCTCTAGACACAGAACTTTGTCGTCTGGAGCTCTATTTATTTCGGCGGGTAAGAGCTGATGTTTTGCCCCCACCCCCTGCATACCCACATCTCACTTATGATGGTTCCTAGGGGATTAGTAATTTCACCCTATCAACACATCTGGCATACAAGTACATAGTTGTAGACCAGGTAGTTGGGGCCCTCCTATGTTTACTACATTTATAAAATGTTGCTTTCAGTATAGGAAGCATCTGCACACCGATATGAGATAACTACTGGGAGCAGCATTACCTGTCCCAGCACGGTTACTCATACTTCTCCAGACTCGGGATTTCATCATCTGGAGTTCTAATCCTGTTGGGAGGTAATCACAGATGTATTTTCTCCCGCCCTCTTACCCCTGAGTTTTGCCTATATTTTTCTTCCCATTGTTGAGAAGAATTTATTTTCTTTTGTTCCAATCAGACGTCATTCGTTCCCCGGACTGTTAGACAGGGATACCATCTTTGTGGTTCATCATGACCCTATAGACGGCCATTTGGGGTTATTCATCTCCCATTCGACCTCCCTTATGTGCAGTGGTAAGCTATATACTTAGGAGATTTCCCCTTCACTTAGTGTCTTTTCCATTATTTGAGCGGCTTCACTTTCTACGTGTGGCTGACTCCTGAAGGCAAGTCCCTGAACGCTCACACCAGAGATAATACAACCTGCTAGGGAAGAAAGGCCCAAGTCGATCTTGTACGGATAACAAGTTTTAATCTCATACAGAGATGAGCACAACAGCAGAGGACTCTGCTGCCAAGATCGTTCTTCGGAAAAGTAGTACAGCAGAATCTTATAAAGAAAGACATTGTCACTTATGATGCAACATACACAGTAGAAACACAAGCAGCTTTTCGCTGTGTGCCTTTACATGATCTGCCTGCTCCATAAGAGATGCCAGGTCATTGGTTCCAGCCCAGTCCGTTCGTCTTCATTCATGTGGACGCTGCAGTGATCCTCTTCTTCTTACGTTGAAGGTCAAAGAACAAATTAACTATATACCTATAACATTGCTACTTTGTCATTATACTGTGCACCTGGCAGACTTTAGGATTGGCTCAAAGGAGGTTCTGGTGTATTCTGACCTTCACACACACATCTCACTCACTCCCACCCGCGCAATCCGGCTCCAAGGTCTCCACCCTCGTTTTCAACTGTAATGCATGCATCCCAGTACCCTGCAATACAAATCACATGGTTGCATTTCAAAGACATAGAATGTCTATGCTCTTTGAACATCTAGGACTTTTAGGGTTGGCGATTAGAGGGCACCTGGTGCCATGGAATTCTGGGGTCTCAGGGATCAGTCAGTTATATGGGCTATAACTTGTGCTCACCTGGGGCTGGTCCGGGTCATGCATTAGCCAGTGTAAAATAACATGCACACCAGGTGGCGGTCTCTGATCGTGGCCTTGTAGGGCACTTTCCTCTTGGGTACAAAAACACATCTTTTCAACACTGTTAGAACAATGAATAGGCATTGTGGCGGTTGTGGGTGGGGACTGTCTTCATGGGAGCCCGACATGGCTGGAGATTTCCCTTGTCTCGCAATTTGGGCCTCATGCAGGCACTGCCGCATTTGCCACACAGGCCTTGTCTCTTTACTACAATTACTAACATCTATGCAAAAATAGCAATGTTGCTCACGCCCTGTGCCACACTATGTGGATTGATTATATTCTGTTATATTTAGGTGGGGTCCTTTATATTAGGGGGCAGTCTTTTTACTGTCTCCCCTCCTCCCTCACCCATCATAGTGTTTCGAATGCATCACACCTCACTCTAATGTGCTTAGACTGGTGGGACGGGGCTGTGTCCTTCACAACACCCTGCATGTTCATTTTTGGATATTCCACAAGTTCATGGCGATATACCTCTCATGTGATCACTTCTTTGTTGTAGATGTGAGGGTCATTGCAATTACCCTCCTTTGATGCACAAGGTGGTTCGTTTAGAAGAGGCATGGTATATTTGTACACATGCACCTCTCCTGGTGGTGGTTCATTTGCATTCTTTGCACCGTGGGCATCCTTCTTTTATTTTAAGATTGGTTTTGCCACTTGTCTTTATTACTTTTTAATTTGCTGTAATATTTCACATCCACAGTGCTCCATATCCTTCGGGTCCTGAAGAAGGTAGTTCACTTCTAGTCCACCGAAACGTTCGACCAGCACCGTTATATGTTGGAATCAGCATTCATTGTAATATATGAAATAATAATATATTATTTTGAAACAAGTTGTATCGTATTAAGGTGCACACTTGAATACTCAAATTGTGAATTTATGTAAACCATTAAATAATGCAGAGTTTTTTGCATCAGCTCTTCAATTCAATTTAATCTGCAAACAGTTTGATTATTAAGTGCATCATTTTCATTGCCATCTTCATTGCATTGTAGGTGTTTAGATGTGCGTATATCTGGGATGTGTCTCTTAGCTATTTTACTTGTCCTGCTCTTTCCCCCTCCCTTTTCTTCTATAATTCTTAGATTAGGACTTGAATAGGAGGTATAGTTTCAATTTACAGGGGACAGGATTAGTAGCAAGAAAGGATAACCTATTTTAGTTTTATCCTTTGGCTTGTATATCTATTTCAAATGACTATGTATATTTGAATGTTGCTGTCCTTTTGGACGTTTATGCCTTTTCAATCTGTATTATTTAGTTTAATTTGTGTTGCTAATATATGTGATTACTGATTTATTCAATGAAGATGGTTTATACATTCAACCAAGTTCATAAGTGGACCAGTAGAGTCCCACTTAATGGTCAAGTAAATTGTTTTTATTTATATTGAATGTAAATAAGCTTATGGTTTTTTAATTTACCTGTAGGGAACTTTTTCTTGTGCTTATTATCAATTCATTCTCTTGTTCCCAACAGTAATAGAGCTTTCCCTCATATGTATGGAACCTTGGACTAATTAACAGCCTCAAGTTCAAAAGGGCACAATGCTTAGGAAGGGCTTTCTCGGTACTGGCAGCACATGCATGGAACTCACCGCCAAGCACCCTACGTCTTGACAAAAATGATAAGACCTTTCGCCTAACATTGAAAACCCTCCTGCTTACTTAGAACCCTACCTTTAATATAACACCTTGGCCATTTATTTATGAATGCCTTAGCTGAGTCCTGTTCTATATGTACACAAAATGGATTTTAGTTTTGCGATTTGTGAATTCTGGTTAATATTGTGAGTTTCCTGTGACATCATGCACTGCCAAAATACTGTGTAGAGTTTATGGACCTCTGGCTTTTCCCTTCCTGGGTATTCTTTCTGACTGTTGGCTGGAGCTCCTTGTTCTATCAAACTGTCAAGATGACAGAAGGGACAGGTACCAAGAAAGGTGAAGGTAAGCACTTGTGAGAATCCCCTATGTATGAGGGATGCCTGTATAATAGCAAACACAGCAACAAGTGATGAACCAACTTCTGAAGGTTTGAATAAAGTGGGACATAGACCAGGGACAAAGCAAAACAAAACAGCAGATACAAAAGTTTAAATTAACCCAGGTTACCAAGTGCTTCAAAATAAAAACGAGAAATGTAAACAGAGAAAAAGTTGTCATTATTTGATGGCACTGAAACGAGCGGTCGGGTCAGGTAGAAAGTATGGGGAAGAGGGCACGGGTTTAGAATGGAGTAGGAAGGAAGAAGGGGTTAGGAGTGGGTGGGGAACAGATTTATTTATTGGATATTTATAAGGTGCTTATACACTAAGACAGTGTTTCAAGGGAGGGGAACAAGCAAGTAAATAAACAATGAAGACAATTAATAAAATAGAAAAGAACAGCGGTCTTACTAGGCCTTCTGACATTCAGAGCATGCAAGTGCACTGAAAAGAAAAATCAAAAGAGGCGCTTTGGGGGTTAAGGGGTGGTAAGTGCCATTTGGGTCCCCTAGGGGAGGAAGTCCCAGAGGTGTCTCTTGGGGAGGCATCAGGTAAGTGCAAGGGCAGAGACATCCCAGGGGAAGAGGGAGGTCTACACAGGTAGGTGGGCATATGTAAACCACTGACAGGCGGGTGTGGGCCCAGAGGGCAGTGCAGGGGGGTGCTGGGCATGATTGGGCAGAAGACCAGGACCCTATTGGACTCTTGAGGGACCAGGCCACAAATCTTAGATACAGAGGGGATGGTTAGCATGGGAGGGGGAAAGGGAACGAGGAGGGGAAGAGAAAGGTCTTGAGTTGTTTGCGGTACTTGAGGTGGTCCGGTTCAAGACGTAGATAGAGTGGGAGACTGTCCCATAGAAAGGAGCCAGCTGAGGAGAGAGATCTACCCCCAGCTCTCTGCCTGGAGAAGCATTTGATCAGTTGGACAGTTGGAGCAAGAATATCGAAGGGATCTGGAAGTAGAGTAGTTAGTAAGATAGAGTTACAGGTAACATGGTCCCAGGTCCCAGACAGCCTTGTGGATGAAGCAAAGGGTCTTGAATTTGAGTCTTGTAACAACTGGGTGTTAGTGGAGAGATTTTAGAGCTGGAGAGATACGGTGCCAAGTCTTGCAGCCCTATTCTGGATTATTTGAAGAGGACAGAGCGAGGAAAGAGGCAGGTTGAGGAAGTGGCTGTTACAGTAATCTAGCATGGAGAGGACCAGAGATCTAGAGACATTACGTGTCTAGGGGAAGGTGAGGAAAGGGAGAATTACTCTAAGGATGTGAAGTTGAAAGTGGGCCTTCTTGGCAAGGTCCAAGATGTCAGGAGTAAATGAGAGAGAGGAGTCGAAGATAACCCCAAGTGTTTTGGCCTCAGTGGAAGGAGAAGGAGGTGAGCCCATAGAGGGCAGCCAGGGTGCAAGAGGGAAACGGGGAGCAGGTGTCCCGATAGGAATGATCTCAGTCTTACTGACATTGAAACAGAGATCATTGGATGAGCACCAAGACTGAATAATAGATAGGCAATCAGGGATGACAGAGGAGTAAGAGGAAATGGGGATTTTGAAGAAGAATTGTGTGTCATCTGCATAACACTGGAAATGAGGAGAGAAGGCAGATATCAGGTAAGCAAGAGGTGCAAGGTAGATGTTGAAAAGCCAAGGCAAGAGGATAGAGCCCAAGGGAACACCACATGTAGAGAGAGTGGTGGTGGAGGAGAAGGAGCCCAGGAGCACTTTGGAAGGGCGGTCAAAGAGGAAGGAAGTCAACCAGTCCAGTGCCTATTCAGAGATACCAAGAGTATCTTGGAGCCGCTTTATGAGGATACAATGGTTGACCATGTCAAAGGCAGAAGAGAGGTCAAGGAGAATGAGAACAGCGGGAGAGTTAGAGTCAAGATTTTCTTCACGGGTGTTCAAGAGAGCAGTTTATGGGCCTCTGGATGCTCAGAATCTAGATTGATGGTTGTGTAAACAACCAATGAGCTTAGTGTGTTGGGTCAGTTGGGAGAAAACCAACCTCTCCAGGGGTTTCTCAATGAAGTGTACAGTAGACATAGGGCGGTAGTTGATGGGACACGAAGGGTCGGCTGAAGGCTTTGTTGGGGGTGGGTGCACAAGGGAGTGCTTGAGAGAAGAAGGGAAAGAGCCAGATGCTAACGAGTGGTTGCAGAAGTCAGCAAGAGCCAGAGCAAGGGAGGCGATGTTGTCATTAATGGTTCTGGAATAACAGGCAGAACCCTGTTTGGATGAGACCTTCATAGAGCAGACTACTGTAGAGATCTCATCTGTTGTGATAGGTGAGAAGGATGAGCGAGTGGGTAGGGGTGGAAGAGAGGACAAGGGAGGTAGGGGGACAGGGTGAGGAATGGAGGAGGGGAAGAAGAGAGAGAGAGGTCAGAATGTCTTGAGTTTTAGCGATGAAATGGGTGGCCAGCGCAGTACAGAGGACCTGAGAGCGAAGAGGTGAGGTGGAGACTGCAAATGGATTGTCTAGTTCCTTGAAGATTTTGAAGAGTTCAGCTGTGTTGTTAGAGGCCCCAGAGATATGGGCCTGGACTTGAGCCTTCTTCTTGGAGTGGATAGAGAGACTGTATTTCCTTTGGAGTAGGCAACAGGCCAGTTTGTAATAGGATGAGCCCGAGGTCTGCCACTTCCATTCAGCAACTCTGCACCTCTGTTTCAGAGTGGCTAGATTGCAGTCATACCAGCTGTTACACATGGAGGCAGGTTTCAGGCGGATCCTAATGACAGGGGCAAGAATGTCAAGACTGTTCGTGATAGCAAGATGAAGATTGGCACGGATAGAGTCAGTGGGAGAGTCAAGAGGAGGGGAAGGAGGAGGGATGAAGGTGGAGGCAAACACAGCAGCTGACACTCGTTTCAGCTGTCGGAAGACCATGAAGGAAGCTGGCAGTGCTGGTGGAGCCTCGGCCAGGGGCACGTGAGGTCCCAGATGAGAAGAGAGGAGAGAGTGGTCAGACCAGGAGAGAGGGGTAGTGAGAGGATTGGAGAATGGGAGACCAGTGGGATGAAGGGTATCCAGTGATGTTACCGAAATGTCTTTGCCTAAAAGAAATTTAATGAAAACCAACCCACATGCACAACATCCTTACATTTCCTTCTGTACTGCAAGGTTTGGCCCTAAGACCTCCATTGTTGGAAAGACATTCAGTTGAAATTTTCAATATCAGTCTATGCTTTCTAGAAGGACATTTTTGGACATATGAACTCGTATTGGTCAACGGGATGCGCAGTTGCAGATTATGTTAATACACTTGTAATCTATTCAGATCTTCATAGTCTGTATATCTGTCCCAGCGTTTGATTGAGTTTTTTTATTATGTAGGCACTATCTGTGCTCCCCACCTGCATCATCTTTGGATAGTTCTTCCAATTTTTATGAAATTTGTACAAAAAGGACTTGTGGTCCGGGCCCCTTAGCATATGTTCTTGTAAATATGAGCTCAGGGCGTACTAAGCACCATCCCCAATTTTAGTCAACAGTGACAATGATCTTTTTATGTATTGTGCTCACCATGATGTGAGGCCCTGTTCCACTCTAACTGCACTAATTAGGGTGGACTTTGGTAAGCTCAAGACTGCTTTCCAGATGTTTCCTTCCAGTCTGTCAAGACAAGCCCTATCACCAAACAGTATTTGCTCACAGCTATACAATATAGTTGCCGTAATCTTTAGTTTTATGGTTCAATAAGTGGTAATAATGAGTATGCACAAAGCTTATTTTTTTGAACGTTCATCAGTGAGATAGAGGAGTTCATTTTTGTTACTTTTTTGCATTTTTGAAAGCTAAAATGGTTCTTCGATGAAATTGGGAAACCTAGATAGTTAATACTAGTTACTTGTTTGATCAGTACTTGATTTACTTTCCAAATGCCGGTGAAATCGGTACGTTTCGTTATGAAGGTCATTGTATAAGATTTGAGAGGGTGCATTTTTAAATCGTTAACTTCCAGGAAGGCTTGGGCACCATGAAGCAGCCTTTGAACACCTGCCGGGGTATCATCCATTAATACAGATCATCAGCGTAGGCAATGATGTTCACCCACAGATCACTCAGGGCATAGCCTTCCCAACTCACACTTTCCTTATAGAGATCAGCTAAATACAGATTAAATATGGTGGGAGCCACAACACATCCCTGCCTAACCACTTTTGTAGTCAGGATGGAATTTGATAGTCCCCCTGACTGTTTAGCCTGACTCTTACTGCGTTGTCCCTATGAAGCATCTGGATCATTCTTAACAGGCCCTCCTATATGGGCCATCGTCTTAGATTTCCCCATAGGGATGTTACATTAATATTGTCAAAAGCAGCACTCAAATCCAGTACTTTCACATATAAAGTGTAATGAAAGTTGCCACCTATGTCTGATGTACAGACGAGAGGGCAACGGCCCTCATCAGGGTCCCCACGCCTTTCCTAAACCCTGTTTGAAGAAGGCTAAGTGTTTTCTTCTCATCCGCCCATTTGGTTAAGTCCTTCAACACCAGTTTGGCGAATATCTTGGCTGCGGAGTCTATCAGTACAATTGGTCTATAATTGGCCGGGCTTGATGTATCGCCACTTTTGAAGACCGGGACCACAGTCACGGTTCATCACAATCTGGGACAGTCAATGCCATTAGCAATATGAGAGAAAAGTCTCAATAGAATATTAGACCATAAGTCGTTCTTCCTTATGAAATTGATTTGAAACCTGTCAGGTCCACTGGCTCTGGAATTATTCAAGGTCTTAATTGCCATAGAGATGTCTGTTATTTAAAAGTCAGAATTCGATGACTCAGGCTTTAAGGACGTTTCCCGGGCACTCGTGGTGCTGATATTGTCAGAATTACATTTTTTATAGTAATAATCGCACCACAAGGCCTCTGATACACAGCACGATTGCAAACTTGATTGCTGATCCTGGGTGCAATTTAAGATCATCCATACTGATCAAATATCTTCATCAACCAGTTTTTTAAATAGAGTCTGATTTTTTGTGATATACATTTGAAATCTATCCCACTTGAGCCATTTGCTGTATTCTCTTTTAAGTACTGTTTTGTTTTCTGTGAAATCCTCCCTATTTTGATCCGGACCCCTAAAAAACGTAATTTTCCACCTTAGCTCGTGTTTCTTGACATAAATGATTTGATCAAAAACGTTTTTATAATTTAGAGCAAATGGCCTCAAAGGGGCCACCTGTCCCTCCGTTCTGGTGGAGCACAATTTGGCTAAAATGTTACGATATTTTTCTGGGTGTGTTAGGTCCGTTCTCTGATCTTCTGTGAGTGTGGGCCACTAATTATTTGATTTAGAATTGACATTGAGGACTTGAGCAATTTTCCAGAGTCTATTTTTCCTATTGGTTTTTACCAAATTGGTCGGAACACCAGGGTTAACTGCCCCCGGCACACCTCCACTGATAGTCAAGCTCAGCACGGCATGATCGCTCAATGGCGTCTTTACCCCTCAAAAGCATGAATGTTACTCTGGTCAATGTTTCCCAGAAACAGATAATCAACTGTGGACTCAGATCCAAGGTTCTGCCATGTGGGCGTCTTAGACCATGTGTCCCCAAAGGCTAAGTTAGATTGAGTGAAGCCCATTCTAGAGAAGAACTGTGACCATAGTCTACAATGTGTCCCCCTCTTCCCTGTGTTTGCTGGGTGATCAATCGTGATGCAGGTATCATCAACCCCAAAACCTCCTCCTCCCTCAGAGGCTAGGCACTCACAATTAAGGTCCCCCCTATTATAATAGGAGATCGGGGGTAAGTGTCATTTTCCACTTAATCAGTACATTTTCCAGCTCATTTAACACTTCCTCAATACGGGAAGATATAGAGTTAAAATAAATGTTCATTATTTGCATATTTGTGGGCAAGAAATCCAGTTAACCAGAAACTACCGTTGCTAATAAGGCAGCAGATTTGCAGTACCAATTACTTAGTGAGCGGATGAGGCTAATTTTTACTGCAGTTAATAGGCCCCAATTGGACAGTCTCGTAGACCCTTGATGGCAGATTTGTGGTTAAAGATGCGCCCGTCCATCACTCGGCTACCAGAGAACCACGTTTCTTGAAACATAATAATGTCATAACAAAGCAGCCTCTTTGCCTGGGGCTCATACAAGAAGGAATTAAAGCCTCAGGTGTTCCAGCACAGCAAATCCAATCTAAAAGCCTGGTCTCAAAGTTGGGATTGGTGGCTGGGTGTCTGGCACCCATCTTCATCCTGCGTCCCGGTAAGATCAGTTGGTGGGCCAACGTCGATCATAGTCATAGTGGCAGGTCACAGTTAGGTTCTACTCCAATGGTAAATGATTCTTCATGCCCTTTCCAGAGTAATAACACTCATATCCTTGAAGTAAAATTTCTTCTTGATGCATGTAGACTAGGTTTTCAATCAATTTTGAGGCAAAATGAACAACGCATTTGCCTAGATGAGATCTGTCACTCAGATGCACAAATGTTATATCTTTGGTTGAAATTGAGGAGAGGTGCGGGGTGGAGGACAGCAAAGGCAATATTCTCAGCCGATTCAGCAGGATACTTCTCTTCTCCTCAAAAACAGATTCGAATAGCAGAGGCTTCAAAGGGCTGGGTGAAATTTTAAAGTCAGCCAAAGTGGGCTCTAATGAAGCGTGAGATAATCGGTTGTCTGGCAGACCTAGGGCACTCGTTTGTGATCTGTCGGGCCGCTTAGGCAGAGACGCTCTTTCTGCCACATTAAGCCTAGGTCTGTTCACAATTGAATTGGCATTGGTTGCCGCTGGATAGGAAGGTTGACCCAATTGTATTGGGGCCCAGCCATTGATCTTCCTTGCGTTATCACATTGGTTCTTAAAAGGTTTTCTCCTCTCTTTTTCTTTGATTTCTTCCTGTTGCCACACTTGCCAATAAACATTTCTTAGATCCTCTATTCCTTTGATGGTTTGGCATTTGTTTGATTTTTGATTTTTTTCTTGGCTCCCCCATTTTCCCCCGCCGAGTGTGCTGTAGATTCGGTTATGGACAAGCGAGGTACATTCTTGCGTGGACTTGGGTGGACATCCACTTCCACAGTGAGTGTAGTAGACTCAACCTTATTTAGCCCAATTCCAGGCCTCAGACCATGCATGGGTGGATTCTCCTCCACCATGGCATGTTTAGCCTTACTCCAGTTTGAAAGTAAGGTTTGAATCTCCCTCAGTGAGATCGACTTTGCTCTGACTTGGTGCACTACCGTATCATACAGTGTTATAAAGGATTGCACCACTATGTTCAGAGGCAACAGAGGACTGGAATTTGGATCTGTTTGTTCCATATCTGCAGTTAAATCACTAGGAAGGGACTGCGAGAAATGGTCTGCCTTTTCTACCCGTACGAGCCACCCTCTAAATCTGAAGTACTCATCTTCAGCAAACGATTTTGTGTTTGAGATTCAAACAGTCTCAGCGAAATACTTATTCGGTCTGTCAGGGGGTCTGAAGCTGTTAACTCTCTATCCATGCTGACCTTCTTTCGGGTGATTAAATACTTAATCTGTGCTCTATTTCACAAAGTACAGGTCCTGACATTTCTAAGTTCAACGTGGTGGATCAGAGACTGTTCTACCTTCATTTCAGATATCCAGGAGTTGTCCTGGATTATTTCGCTGAAAGACTTTGTTAGGCATGGGGGAAAGAAGCCAGAGATGTTTTATCTGGTACTTGCAGTTTTTCGCACAGCCGTAAACCACTTGTGACCGTTACGGTTGCCTGAGCAGGAGTCTGCTCACTCCAAAGATTATATCACTTCTTCGCCCCATTCATTTGGGAGTATTGAGCTGTTAGGCTTTGAAAGGGAAAAAAAGGAGGGGGGGCAAGTCAGAATAGCATCCTGCACAAAACAAGTTCTCCCTCACAAGCACTCTCTGTGCCATCACACCCACCTTTTCTTGTCAAGTTTGTGGGATTATAAAGTAAAGTGGATGGATTCCCAGGACTTTGCTTTTCGCTTTCGGAGCACAACGGCACAGCGGAGCTTCTGACAATAGATCCTCTGCCGACTGCAGTAACCACTTTACTGCCACTTCAGTATTTTTTAAAAATAGATGGGGGTGGGGTAAAAAGCTACAGGGGTAGTTGGGGTGGGGTGGGGTGGGTAGGGCCAGAGAAGAGAATAGTGAGGGAGAGAGAGGTACAGAGAGAACGGAAGAATGAAGAGGCAGGGACAGTGCAATCAAGGTTGAAATCTCCAAGGAGGAGGAGTTTCGAGGTAGAGGTCAGAAGAGAGGAGGTGAAGTCAGCCCATTCAAAAAGAAGGATAGATACAGGGCCAGAGGGTCTATAGATAGTGGCAAGGGTGAGAGAGAGATTCCAAGAGACACCAAGCTTGCAGACAAGACTTTCAAAGGAGGAGTAGGGCTGGGTGTGTATGAGAGAGGTAGGGACCCACTTAGGGAAGATCTTGGCTACTCCATCACCAGATCAGTTGGGCCGAGGCTTCGAGAGGATCATGTAGCTGTCAGGGAGAAGGGAGTCAAAAGCACTGACTGGGCTGACATTGAACCACTTCTCGGCAAGAGAGAGAACGTCAAGATCAAAGTCTTCAAGAAGGATGCAGGTGTCAGCAGAATGTTTAACAGCAGATGGTGCATTCAGAGTGGCTAACTGTAGCCGGTGACTACCTTTGAAGGTTTTCCGAGGATGGGTACAGGGAGGTGGAACATCCATCAGAGGTGGTGAAGGAGGTGCAGAGAGTGAGGAAGGAGGAGTAGCAGGAGAAGGTAGGTAGTTCATGAGGGCTGATGCGCTGGTCAAAGCGAAAAAGATTGGGTTGAGGACCCTGGGCCCTGACAGTGCCTTTGTGATAGACATTAATGATGCGCATAGAGGATGAGAAGTGTGCCAAGAGTAGTTCCCATCTAGTGCTGCCATTAATAGGTGAAGAGGAAAAAGGGGAGAGGGTAGAGATCAGACGAGAGGTCCAAAGGTCTGGAGAGGGGACAGAGAAGAGGATATCAGTGATAGTCTGTCTGGAAGTTGCACTAGCGTAGGTAGGCCAGGATTAGAGGTCAAGAAATCTTTGTTAAACTTTTTTCTTCCAGACTTCATGACAGAGGAAGGATAGGTGATAGAGTAGCAGTAGAATAGATGGCGGAAATGGAGAGTGCCATTGAGGTGGAGCAGAAAGGGACAGTTGGAGAGGCTGCACAATGCACGGGCAAACTCACCAGATGGCCTAGGATCCAATGGAGGCAATAGGATGCACAGATGTAAAAGCACACCTAAATTCGAATTTACCAAAGAGCACTAAGTGCAGCACATAATGGGGGATGCACAGATTTAAAAGCACCCCTAAATTCGTATTTACCAAACGTTGCTAAGAGATGAGGATTGAAGAGTTCGGGGGGGGGGGGGAGACAATGGAGGGATGCAGCCAGCAAGGTTATGGATAGCAAGGCTGTGAATTGATTTAAAGATGAGGAGTAGAAACCTAAAGAGGGAGGAATTTTTACGGAAAACCATCCAGCATGATGGTGTTGTGATGAGGTGGGCTAGAATCTTGGTAGGCTGTCTGTAAAGGATGCAGGTAGAAACTATGAGAACTTTGTTAAGGGGAGCAAAGAAGAAGTCAAGTTTAGGGATTACCGTTTGTGGCAAGTGGTGAGTGACATAATGGTGGATCTTCCTGATGTTTAGAAGTTTCATCCTGCTTGTGGTGTCAAGTGGATGCCAAGATGGTGAGCCATGGGTGATGAAGTGAGGATATCAGGAGGCAAGGCTATTAAAGGTGGAACAGAGGGGTTGGCATTGGAGGCATGGAGAAAGATTAATTGCATTTTAGCGGAGACACCATTATGGTTGAAGAGTCTTTCCGTTGATGGATGCTGTAGAGGAAGCTGTGGGTGATTTCAGTGATAGCAGGGGTGATGGAGGGAAAGGAGAAAAAGAGCTAGGCATCATACAAAAAGAAGTGGTAGTGGAAGCCAGAAGCCAAAGGATGAGATGGGCTTTCCTAAAGAGGAGATTTGAGGTAAAAAAAGGGGTATAGCAAAGCATGCACAGGACGGTTCCCTGAAGTGGGAAAACATTGACAGCTTGAACTGTCAGCATATGCCTGGGATGTGGCTTGTGGGCTAGAGAGAGAACAGTGGTATTGCATTGCCCAATGGCACACCCAGGGCACAATGGAGGGGCGCTCAGCATCTCTGTCCTCTGCTCCTGTCCCTACCACATCCTTACTTGTAACCCATATAGGGTTGCCATCTGTGTACAGAGATCCGTACTTACTAACTAGGTTTTCACTTTACAAATCGGATACATACGTAAATATGTCAACAGTCAATAATGCCGCCTTTGACAAAGCATGTGTATCTTTACTATTGGCAAGTGGACAAGCATCATTCTTTATTTCATGAAAATGCTGAAATTCACAGTGTATGTGAAATTTTACCATTTATGTCACACCAGGTCTAAAACGTCTTGTGCTATGCCTCCTCTGCATTCCTACTGCCACTATGCATTTCAAATGTCACTATGCATTTCAAATGCCACTATGCATTTCTACTGACTATGCATTTCTGTTGCGACTATGCATTTCTACTGCCACTATACATTTCTGCACCGACTATACATTTCTACTGTGAATATGCATTTCTACTGCCACTATGCATTTCAAATGCCACTATGCATTTCTACTGACTATGCATTTCTGTTGCGACTATGCATTTCTACTGCCACTATACATTTCTGCACCGACTATACATTTCTACTGTGAATATGCATTTCTACTGCCACTATGCATTTCTACTGCCACTATGCATTTCTACTGCGAATATGCATTTCTACTGCTACTATACATTTCTGCCGCGACTATGCATTTCTACTGCGAATATGCATTTCTACTGCGAATATGCATTTCTACTGCCACTATGCATTTCTACTGCGAATATGCATTTCTACTGCCACTATGCATTTCTGCCGCGACTATGCATTTCTACTGCGAATATGCATTTCTACTGCGAATATGCATTTCTACTGCCACTATGCATTTCTGCTGCGACTATACTTTTCTACTGCGAATATGCATTTCTACTGCCACTATGCATTCTACTGCGAGTATGCATTTCTACTGCCACTATGCATTCTACTGCGAGTATGCATTTCTACTGCCACTATGCATTTCTGCCGTGACTATACATTTCTACTGCGACTATACATTTCTACTGCGAATATGCATTTCTACTGCCACTATGCATTTCTGCTGCGACTATACTTTTCTACTGCGAATATGCATTTCTACTGCAACTATGCATTTCTACTGCGAGTATACATTTCTACTGCCACTATGCATTCTACTGCGAGTATGCATTT
The DNA here is from genome assembly GCF_040938575.1 of Ambystoma mexicanum. Lineage (NCBI taxonomy): Eukaryota > Metazoa > Chordata > Amphibia > Caudata > Ambystomatidae > Ambystoma > Ambystoma mexicanum. The sequence goes on along the minus strand of NC_090940.1, from coordinate 334,086,818 downwards.
CTGTACCTTAAGATGTATTTCTCAGTATCAGTTTTATCAAAGTTGGGGGTCTATTGGATTCATTAGATGTTCCCACATTTCTTTGCTGAAATTCACTTTTGTTTTGACGATTTGTACCACTTTTCTTTACTACAAATTCCCTGAACCTTCCTTCCCATTGCACCTCCCCTTCTGTATACCTTACCCCAATTTACCATCTGCATTTTTGAGAGGGAAAAAGGGGTAAACAAATTTGCAAACGTGTATTGCGGCAAATGTTAGAAAAAACAGTTTATCACTGTTGCTACCGCCCTTTCGTGTCAGAATACGGTGTAAGGTGCCAGTCGTTATTTAGCACTAGCTTTCCCTGAGTGGGAATTTGTCAAAAAGAGCCCCTTTAATACATGTCTAAAAAGACAGAACTGGTCTAGGAGTGTCATTGAAGAGCCCACGATGTTGATGCAGTATTTGAGAATATTACTCATGTGATGTCTACATACAGGGCAACTAAACACAGGCTGTCATTCAGATAATGTTAAAGCCTGTTTACCATGTACTCCTTCTGGCTGCTTTCAGCAGATTCACCGTGATGTTATCACTTTTTTTGTGTGTGCCTCTTTTTCTCTGAATCCCTTCGTGTATTTCTCCAGGGTAACTTCTGTTTTTTTAATTTTTCATATGTTGCTTGTGTAGAGGGACCCGAATCTCTTTTATTCCAGGGTGTGTGTGTATAAAGGTATAGACGTGGATTGGCTTGATTAGAGGAATAGTCCGCACATGCCCGCTTACAAGACATAACCTTTGACAGAAAGCTCTTGCTTTAAGGAGTACAGGAAACTCTGAACTTGATCACCCTTGATGACCAGAACCCCCACCCCCATCCACTGCGCCTTGCTACAAGAGGGCCATTCGCTATTATCTGCACGAGGCCCATATTTCTCGCAGAACCGTGAATCTTTACTCTTGACCTTCTAGAAATGTCATACGTGTCTATCTTGGATTCTACTGTAGCGGTCCAGATCTCACACCTCCCACTTTAGTAGTTACTGCGACACCTCCAAATCACCCACCGGCCTTTACGAAGCAGCAGGGCCGTATTGTGAGCTGCGTACGCAGAAGGTCAAATTAGCAACCTGCTAGGCGAAAAATCTAAATGCTTCTGTCAGCGGCAATACAAGTACATTTGTAGTAGCCTTTATTACCACAGTACGATATGGCCAGACATATACTTTTGTCAAAAAATAACTTTTCAAAAGAATATTAAATGGCGCTTAAAATATCTGCCTTGATTTTCCAAATCGAAACTGTTGTAGATCCTTTGGGATTCTAACTAGAGAGGGGGTGTGGGCATACAAATTATAAATTATTGTATTGCCTGTAGGGGAAAATATGTTTTCCACACATTTTACATAAGAACGTTTAATGTTGGAATGGGGCAGAAATTAGTCAACATAGCAATGGGACTTTATATAAGAAATGCAAGGCATCTAATGGAGAGGTGTAGAATGCACCCTTGCTTGGAATGGTGCTTTCAAATGTTGCCTTTTCTATACTGTGCAAGGGGTCTGCAAGATGCGGCTCTCTGCATATTTTAGACTATATAGGGCCTCATTACGACCCTGGCGCTAAGTGTTTAACGGCGCCGTAAAAGGCTGCGGCGCCGTTAAACACTTAGAGGCCGATTCATGGAATAATTAGCGCGGCGCAAGTGGGCAAAAACGTGCGATTCGCAGTGCATGTGCGAAAATCGCACGAAAAGCAGCGCACATCGATTCATGGAAGGGCGTGTGCGAAAAAACCATCTGATGTGCGCTAAAAAAGTGCGCGGCGCACGTTGGCGCACAGGCCATCTAACGGCGTGCGCCAGGTCACAGCGAAAATCGCACAGGCCACAGCGAAAATCGCACATAGCGCGGCGCACACAACAAAAGTAGGCGGAACACGGGGCGTAACACTCGGAATGGGGAACAACTTGCCAAAATGTGGGCATCACGGGGGAAGTATAGGGTGCAAGTGCGCGGAACGCCCACACGCTCGCCTACAACACGTATTCATGGAATCGAATAGGGCAAAACAGCGCACGGTCAAACCAGTGCACAGGCACAAACACGACCGCCACAAGAAAGCAGGCGGTAGCGTCCCTGCGCCTGTAAAAAATGTGCGCCAAAAGGTGCGCCAACAAATAGCACCTATATACAGCTATGATGAATGTCCTATACTGTGGCCCTCCAGGACAAATGACATGCAAAGGGGTACCCACAAACACGGACACACGCTGACTGAAAAATAACGTGTGCATGTATTTTGGGGTGCGCGGGGAGTTTCACACGCGAATTGGCTGGGTACATGGATTCCAGGGGTGCGCGGGAAGTTTCACACGCGATTTGACTGGGTACGTGGATTTCAGGGGTGCGCGGGAAGTTCCACACGCGATTTGGCCGGTACGTGGATTTCAGGGGTGCGCGGGAAGTTCAACACGTGATTTGGCTGGGTACGTGGATTTCAGGGGTGCGCGCGAAGTTTCACATGCGATTTGGCTGGTTACGTGGATTCCAGGGGTGCGCAGGAAGTTTCACACGCGATTTGGCTGGGTACGTGTATTTCGGTGGTGCGGGGGAATGCTACACGTGATTTGGCCATGTGGGTCCCCCCAGGTGTTCCCTCTACACCCTCCACGGCCCCTGCAGGCAGCCCACACCACAGGGTACTACCCTGCACCCCTGCTCATGTCCCACAGGCAACCCATCCACCATAGCCATGCCCACCAGCCAACCCACATGTCACCTTGCACCACTGATCACCAACACATGTCTGCCACCACCCCCCCCAGCAGTGCAGGGGCAGCCTCCACCAGGCCCCCACTCATGTCACCCACCCCCCCACCCCCCAGCAGTGCAGGGGCAGCCTCCACCCGGCCCCCACTCATGTCTCCCACCACCCCCCACCCCTCAGCAGTGCAATTTGCCTGGGTTCGTGTACTTCGGGGTGCGCGTGAACTTCCACACACGATTTGCCTGGGTACATGTACTACGGGGTGCGTGTGAAGTTCCACACGCGATTGTACGTGTACTTCGGGGTGCGTGCGAACTTCCACACGCGATTTGCCTGGGTACGTGTACTTCGGGGTGTGCGTGAAGTTCCACATGCGATTGTACGTGTACTTTGTGGTGCGCGTGAACTTCCACACGCGATTTGCCTGGGTACGTGTACTTCGGGGTGCGCGTGAACTTCCACACGCGATTGGGCCTGTGAGAGTGGGTTACATGTATTCCAGGGGTGGGCGGGAATATTTACCCGCGACTGTGCCTGTGAGAGCGTGCTATGTGTATTCCTGGAGTGGGCGGGAAGATTCACACGTTCGCCTACGACGTGCCGAAAAAGGGTCCAATCCTGACACACGTACGCCAGCATGAAGCAGGCGTACGTCGACCCGCGCAGCATAAAAGTGCGCGCAAACAACAAACAAGCTCATACGCCAGGATGAATATACCATTCCTAGCAGCAGTGGCCGTGGGTTACCAAAGGAGGAGGAGGAGGATAGTGAGGGCCCGAATTTTCACTCCCAGAACCAGCCTTTTTGGGATACCTGATGACCAGGTGTATGGGAGGTACAGGTTTCCCCCACACATAATACTGGACCTGGTCAGTGAGTGGGAGGATGACCTCACATCACCCACCCTGTGCTCCCAAGCACTCAGCCCCCTGGAGAAGGTCCTCAATGTACTGCACTTCTTGGCAACAGGATCATTTCAGCGGACAAGTGCCATAGTGGGTGGGGTGTCACAGGCCACACAGTCACGCTGCCAACACCAGGTCTTGAACATCATCACTGCACGCCCATCAATCCGTAGGCACATATAACTGCCCAGGACACCTGCAGAAAGGCATGCTGCCACCCTCGATTTCTACGGTGTAGCACAATTTCCAAAAGTGCTAGGTGCCATTGACTGCACCCATGTGGCACTACGTCCCCCCAGGGCATCTGAGCACATCTATAGGAACCGCAAGCACTGGCATTCCATCAACATGCAGGTAGTATGTAATGGTAAGGGAATCATCACCTCAGTATATGCCAACTATCCAGGGTCCACCCACGACAGCTTCATTTACCGAATGTCTACCCTAAGCCGGGACCTAGAAGCTGGCCGGCATGGTGATACATGGCTGCTTGGTGAGTATGAATGCCACTGCACATGCATGCATGTCAGATGCAGAGTTATGTCACTACCCCACTAATGATACCCATCACCTCCTCACCAGGGGACAGTGCCTACCCTCTGAGCACCCACATGATGACGCCAATTCAGAACCCCATCACACCTCCAGAGGTAAGATACAACACAGCCCATATTGCAACCCGGGGCATAGTGGAGCGCACATTCGGAGTGCTCAAGTCACGCTTTCGCTCCCTTGACCGGGCTGGCGGGCAGCTGTTATATGCGCCCCCAGCAGTGTGCAGGATCATAGTGGCAGCATGTGTCCTGCACAATGTTGCAACACGCCGGGGCCTGGCCGTGGACATGGTGGTGCCCCCACATCCCCAACCACATGCACGCCCGCTGCGCATGGGAGGGGAGAGGGCACGGGGTGAGGCAGCCCGTACGCAGCTGGTGGCTAATTACTTCACATAGAAAACACACCCCAGTGGAGTGCACACAGGCCTGGCACATACCATCTGATAAGCAATGATGACTCGACCTGACAATTAAGACGAACAAAGGGACTGTCAACTGTCAGAACCATAGCAGCCTGAGATTGTTCATGTGGAAGTGTCACAATGTGTGCATCCCTACCTACACAAACACCACCAATGCAGTGTCATGAAAAGACACTTCCATGCTGCAGAAATGAATACCCACTTGCAAAATACTACATGAAAACAGTGCCATGTCACCCACCCCCACCACGGCACGGCCACACAACACACCATGGCATGTCATGCAATGTGAGAGGAAAGAAATGAATCCCCACAATATGCCCCAAGTGTCAGCAGCTACAGTGTCCCTAATGGAAACCTGTCCACACATGAAATGCTCACAGTAATGCAGGACCTACAGCCCACATTACCAAATACTTACCAAGAATACCAATCACCTACACAACCTCCAACCTACCTTAAACATGACATTACAGACTTAAAAATTAGCTAGCCTCACCACCTGATGATGACAGCTCTCCGAACACTTGCAAGTATACAGTGTTAGCGCCATGCAAGAGTGTAGGTGCACTGCTTACAACATGGACTCCAGTTCCAAGGTGGACCGCATTGTGAAGACATGAGGAATGGACCTGCAAATATGGAGGATGAGATGGATGCAGAGGCACATATCAATACACCACGCAGTGTACAATACAACAACAATATGCACTATGAATGTATACACAGAATTGACTACAGACTGCCCACACAGCTCATGGGAGTCCAATGTCACCATGTACGTCAATGTCACTTGGGCACACCCTTTGCAAGCCCATGGAAACGGGAAGCAGGAGGGGTGTGTGTGACAAAAACCCAAGCATCTGAACCAAATCCATGACAAGCCTGCATGTGCCCAGCCACAATGCAGCGTATGCCCACGGGAGCCACACAAGGCAACACACTGTCCCAAAAAAAAATCAAAAATGCCCATTAATGGGCCTGGGGGGGGGGTTGGGGAGGCCACCCAGGAGGTCCGAGGACAGGGTGCACACCAAAACCCACCCGTGTGTATCTTGCGAAAAAAAAACACCTCCATGGGCTCATGGCCTACACGGCTACCATATTGTGGGAGTATCACTGCTGTCGGTATTCTCACCCTCTGCAGCTGCATCCGGAGGTGGTGGCACTATGGGAGGCAGCCCACGCAAAGCCCTAGTCTGTTCATCCATGGCTGCAAGCATGCGGGTGTGGTAGGTCTCATTCTGGAGGATGAGTGTCCGGAGGTCCCCATGCAACAAATCACGGGATGCCCGGACCTCCGTCCTAGTTGCCTGCATCTCAGCTGAGAGCGTACGGGTGAGACGCTCCAGCTGCTGTTCTGTCCTTCGGTTTGTTGAAGCCTCAAGCTCAACAAGAGTCGTCCTGAGGTGAAGGAGTTCCAGCCTCAGGGCTTCCCAGTGGCCCTGGGACTCTATGGAGATGGCTTCCTGCAGAGTCGCCAGTGCCGCCCGCCTGTCCCTGTCGGACGCCAACATGTCCTCCCTGTGTGACTGGCAGATGGAGTCGGTTGCCTGCTGTAGTCGCTCCATCAGCCTTTCGGGGGGGACAATGGAAGTGGCCACCCTATCCATGGCCTGAGCCATCATCTCTGATGATGCAGCCTGTTGGGTTGCCATACCGTAAATGGATTGCTCCCATGCGGTATTGCCAGGTGGCGTACGGCCACCACGTCGGCGGGCACCACACCTGTCTGGGGCAAGGCGAACTGCGCCTTGCTGTGCCGGCACTGCCTGAGGCTGCAGGACTGCATTCCCCCTCTGATCTGCTGGCCCAGGAACAGGATCAGATGTTGCGGAGTGTGACCCTGCATCAGTAACCACCAAAGGCGTACCTGCCAACACTGACATCCCCATTGAGGGTTCTAACCCTGGTGCAGGTGGGTCGGACAGAACAGAATCCCTCCCAGGAACACTCACCTGCGACGGCACGTAGGTCTCATCAACCGAATCAACACCTGAGTACAGCTCGGGGGAGGTGCAGCCAGAGACACCCCTTGAGAGCACGACCTGCAGCAGTTGTGGGTTCTCACCCACCACCACACCACGTCCCTCACTGGTGGTCGGTTGGCCCTCAGACCCCTCCTGGGTCTGCACCATCTCCACAACCCCAGCAGTATCAGGTGCGTCTTCCCCTGCAAAGACATAAAAGAAAACAAATGGAAACAGGCATTAGCACTATGGCACACAATGAGGGCTGAGAGGCTACAGAAACAGTACTTGATTGACACATGTCCCACATGACTAAAACACTCCCATGCATGCACCGTCACTGCGTGTGATGGGGAGGCAGATGCCACACATTGATGACACCAAGATGGAAGATGAACACATTTGCTGCATGCTGCCTAGCAGTGCCATCACACATTGGCCAGTGATTGGCAGGTCAAATACACATGCCATCACACAGATGGCATGTACCCTAGCCATGAAGTGAAGAGGGAGAGGAGGTCACCAATTGTTCATTCAGTCCAGTTTGTTCATATGATTGATTATTTTCATTGTAATGGTTCTAATGTTTAACATGCAGCTGCCAGTCAAAAATGGTCCTATAGCACAGGGACATGTCCAAACTAATCATGTCCACGAAACTGAGCCAGTCCACTGTACCATAGCCATGTCAGACATGTGACAATAGGACTGAGAAATCCCGAGTAAAAGTGGTGGTATGCAAACAATCTGCCTGAATAAACAGAGGTAAATAAGCAACAGTGTAGTGGCAAGATGACACTCCAAGGGCAACTGGCGTGGTTTTGGGCTGGATGTCTAATGTTGGCCGAAGGGATGCTGCTATACCCAAATGCTGGTGCCAAGAATGTTTAGGAAGAGGCACATGGGTGAGCCGAACCACTCAGACACACACACCTCCTCTGGCACCCAAACAGAAGCCCTCCCACACACAACATGCACATGGATGACACACACATGCATGTGCACTCACCGGACAATGCCTCGTAATCTGCCACTACTCCCATGCCTTGGATCTGTTCCTCCGTGACGTAGGTCCCAGCAACCTGCTCATGTGGAGTGAGTTCTATGTCGTCTGCTGGAGACCCACCTCCAGTCACTAGAGTTGCGGCATGACTTGAGGCCAGCTTATTCTTTGCCCTGCGCTTCAGGTCATTCCAGCGCTTGTAGCAATCATTAGCTGTGCGCCTCATGATTCCAAGGGCACTTATGATGTCCGCAATGGTCTGCCAGTGTGCCTGACGTTATGCAGGTGTGGTCTTGGATCCTGCAACAATCACCATTTCGCGGTCATGTGCGGACACATACTCTACAAGTGCATTCAGTTCGGCCTCATTGAAGCTGGGCTTCCTTGATGGGCCGGACTGTGTAGCCGTGTCTGGGGCATCAGCCTCTACTGGACGAGCACTCTTCCTCGTCCGCTTGGAAGGTGGTGGGGATCCGGAGTGTCCTGCGCCGCTCTGGACACTAGGGGCAGGAGTGTGGGATTGCACACTCAGCATGGGAGTTGGTGCAGGCATTATCTCAAGTGTGATGGTGTCAGGGGGAATGTCAGAATGATGGACTTGGACCGACACTGTCCTGGCTGGGTGTGTGAGAGGTGGGGTGGATGGAGCCGCAGCCGCCCCTGCAGCCTCCCCAGCCTGCCTACACGGGGCAGCAGATGACCTAGCTGCCCCTGATCCACGTGGCCTGATAGCACCAACGTTCACTGGCGCACGTGGCCTAGACCTGCTGACCTGGAAGTCAGCCATGGAGTCACCCTGTGCCAGGTCTGGTTCCAAAGTGGGCTGGTCCAACAAGGGCTGAGCATGGATGGTGTCAGCCACGGTAACCTCAACCAGGGGTGGGGGGGCATGGATGTCCCTGACTGCTCCTCCACACATGGGGGGCTAGGGGCACCCTGCAAGTCACGGCCACATCCCCTACCGGATCCACCACGGCCACCACTTGGGGCTCGGCCACCTTTGCCACCCTTACGGCTTGTTCGCCTCCCAGCCATGGCACTGATGTTATTGTGCGTATGGGAGTTGATGTGAACTATTGTCCTGGGCGATTGGGGGTCAAAGGGCTTGGGTACCAGATGGTAATCGTACCCTAGTGCTCAAGCAAGGCTGTATGTCACCCCTGGGGAAAGATGACGGGTCACGCAACGCACAGGCACCCCAAAAAAGGGAAGTAAGGTGCACGCAACCCCTGCTAGACCACGTGCATGGAAAAATAAACCTGCACTACGCTGTGGCACCCAGGAACACAAGAATGAACGTATGCGTGTCACACACAGCCTAGAATGACCTCTGAAGGGGTACGCGACACACGGTACAAGCACAGATGTAAGATACGTGCGCGACTCACCGTCTGCCAGGAACAAAAGCGTGAAAAATATGCGCGTGTGCGCGTTGGAAACACCCCCGCCAAAAGAAGGATTGTACGCTGTCTGAGGAGACAGGACAACAGTAGTAGGGAAGCTGTTTGAGGAAACAGGCCCAGGAAAAAGAGGAAAAGAGAAAAAACTGTCAGAGGTAACAGGGAGTACGAACTGGAAACGCTGTGAAGTAAATCGCGTGTGAACCGACAAGAAGTACAGATTTCACCCACTCGCTCTCCACGAAAAGCACGTACAAGGAAATGGCGTTCTACACGTACCTTTTATACACACGTCACAGACGCGCATACGCAATGAGGCCATTTCCACCAATTACGTGCTTTGACACTCGGACGTGTATCTCTTCATTTTTACACGCGCCATTCTCTACGGCCATGCGGGTGACGTCACAGCTGCGCATGGTGGCCTTTGGGCCAATGAAATCGCATATGCGAGCACACGTGGTAAAACTGCACGTCCGAGTATCACCACGTGTAATCGGAGGGAAGTGAGCGAACACGCGATTGGCCTGGGTACGTGTACTACTGGGGGTGCGCAGGAAGTTCCACACGCGATTGGTGGAAATCCACGTGTGCTCTGTCATCACGTGTAATGAGGGAAACACCCGCGCGCCTCACGTCACAGACGCGCTCACGCGCTAAGGGCCTTTGGTCCAATGAAATTGCATATGCGTGCTGACGTGCATACGCGCTTAGGGCCTTTCCTCGATTTACACGCAGACGTGCAGGATTTTCACGTGCCAAATGACTCTGTATCAAGCTGGCCACGCATAAGCACACGGAAGACCACGCTCCTGCCCAGAAGGCCGAACTACTGCCCCCCAGAGCACTGAGCACGCTCCCACCTGCCATCTGCTGCTGCCTGACTGCCTGCTGCCCACGTGCCCTGCCATTTGCTGCCTGCACATCAGCCAGGGGTGCTGTTGCTGTGACCACCCCTGCTGGAACCGAAGACTCCCGACTGGGATTCCATCGCTCCACAGCCCAGCCCCAGGACCCAGTTGCCCACCCACTCCTGCCTCTGGGGTTGTCATGCCGGGGCAAACACCATCTGAGACCACTGACAACCCCCGGCCAGAGAGGCAGAGGGGCACCAGCTTCAGTGCCATCGAAGTTGGTGTCCTGGTGGAGCAAGTCCTGGGCCAGTATGATGCCCTCTTTGGAAGTTCCCGCGCCGACAAGGAAGGACGGACTCGGAACTGGACTGACATTGTGACTGCCATCAACGCGGAGGGGGTGGCAGTCCGCGACTTCCAACATGTCAAGAAGCGCTGGGAGGACTTCAGGTCCAGGACCCTGAACAAGGCCCGGCGCCTCTTGAAGGCAGCGGATGCCAAGGGGCGCCGGGGCCACTTGTCGGAAGAACAGATGAGGGTCCTGGAACGCATATCCCCAGCGCTCCACGTCCAGGTCCTTGAGAGGCTGACCCGTCTGGAGTCGAGCGGTAAGTGTACATGCATCCTGATTGTGAGCTGTGCGTGTGGTGATTTTTCAGTAGTGTGCAGGTTGCACATCTGTTTGTATGGGGCGAGTATGGGTGGGGGTGTACAGGGCCGTGGGGCTAACACATGTGAGGGCTGGAATGTGTGAGACATGGATGGTGCTTGTTTGTGTAGGCTTGCATGACAAATGCAGTTGTGTGGGCACACATGTTTGGATAAATGTGTATGTAAGTAGACATGTCCGTGATGTCACGCATGTATGTTGTTTTCAGCTGCATGTATCAGCACTGTGTACATGTGCATGTGTGTGTATTTGACAAGGGTGCAAGAGTGATGCAACATGGATGCATGTGACAGCGGTATGTGGAAGCCTGATGGGTAGATGTGACATGGATGCCCATCTGAACACTGCGACACTTGGCAGAGGTGTACACATGCATGCAAGTGTGGTGGTGTGTGTACATGTGTGGTGCACTTCCTGTGTTGCATGTGATGTCTGGCTTACCTTTGCCTGCTCATGCTGTTGTATGTGTATGGATGGTGCTGGCAGTTGCGATATGGCTGTGGTATGGCTCATGTGTGCGAGTTGAAATGACATGTGTGTTGGGGATTGTGATGACATGTCTGAGGTTTGCCAATGCCACTCATGTACAACTGTCATGTGTGTATGTGTCCATTGTACAGTGCCCTGATGCCTGTGTTTTATTTCTCCTTGTCTGCAGCGTCAACTGATGAAGAGGACGGAGAAGGTGCTGTGGAGCTCAGCGGCGGGGATCCCACCGCCAGCCGGAGACGCAAGGCCCGGCTCCCCTCCCATGTTGTCATCTCATCGGGGAGTGAGGAGTCCGGTGCCGCGTCCCAGGCCGCAGCTGCTGGGGGGAGGTCCAAGAGGCGGAGGTTGGAGTTGGACTCCTCGGCAGCAGAAGGGGCAGCTGGGACCACACAGGGCCCAACGGGGGAAGATGGCACAGAGTCATCCAGGTTGGTGGGGGGTTTGGTGGAGGAGGAGGCTGTGCAAGCAACAGAGATGGGGTCTGGAGGTGGGGATCCCACTGGTGCTAGTGGTGCAGTGCAGGACCAGGGACAGGAGGCAGCACAGGCCGCCGCGGAGGTGCCTGTGTGCAATCCTGTCCCTGATCCTGTCCCTGCATCATCTTGCACCAGCAGGGATGCCTACGTTCAGACCCGTTTTCAGGCAGGGGATGAGCTCACGACAACTGGCCTTCCTCTGCCTGCGGACGTGGCTATCCGGGTCCGGGTTGAGCCTGTTCTGAGTGGTGTGGCGTTGCGTCAACGGGCCATGCGAGGTGACCTGCAGTCTTTTCATAGGGAGACTGCACGTCATCTCGAATGGCTCGTTGACCACGTCAGCCTGCTGGGACAGGTCACCCAGGCCGGATTCCTCCGTATGATGGGGCTTGCTACGACCCCCTCCTCAACTGAACCCCCTACGCGCCAGTCGTCCTCCGTGCCATCTTCCCACCCATCAGTCACCTGGGTGCCCTGTGGAGCTGCCTCTGACGGTGCGGCCAGGCTGGTGGAGGAGGCATCCCTGCCACAGTCGGGAGTCGGACGTCCAGCAGGGGTGGCCACGTCAACGACTGCACCCCAGCCGGCGGAGGATGTGCAGGCAGCAGGAGGCAGTGCACGGGCAGAGGCACAGCAGCATCAGCAATGTGGTGGGAGCCATGAAGGCTCGGGGCCTTTAACATCGGAGGGGCAGGCATTGGCCGGAGGGCAGGAGGACCCAGGACAGAGAGTGTCTTCCGCGTGGCAGCGGTTGGGCCACGCCATAGATGCGGAGCGGCAGCGGGCGGAAGAGGCACGGCTCACAATGGTCAGGGCGGAGAACTCCATGCGGAGGGCCCTGAGGCGGGCCGAGTGCCTCGAGGCAATCCGCAGGGGTTTGGAGGTGGACACGTCGACGGCCCTGCGGACCCTCGGGGCCATGGAGGAGGACCGCCTCTGGGACATTGAGCAGGAGTTCGATGATGCCCTGGCCCGGGACATCCACAAGTGAGCCGTCAAACTAGCCCGCTGCCCTTGTACATAGTTATGTAGGTAGTGTTAGGTTTCATTTTTTTAAAATTTATTTTGGACCTTTCGGACATTGGCCACATTTTTGTATATAGTTTATTTTATTAGTCAGTGTAGTTAGATAGGTTTCCTTTCTTTTGTTGGGATAATGGACCCTGGCTTGTTCGTATGTACATAGTTCACTGTTGGATTGTATTTTTCTTTCGCATTTTCACCATGGAGCAATGGCTTTCTATTTTATTTCCCATTGGATTTTGTTTTCTGGACAGTGACTTTGGACACCATTACTTTGGATTTTTATTTTTGGTTTCGCTTTTTTTCACGGACATGCTTCTTTTCATTTTTGTACATTCCCATTTCTGTTTCTTTATTTTTGATTCTATTTATGTTTCCTTCAATACATATTTTTTTATCACACTTCAATGTGTAGTATCATCTCATTGGTTTAATGCATATCATGATATGGATTTTGAGATTCACTGACACCCATTGGGTGTATGTGAGGGAAATGTGTTTGTTTCAGATCTTGCAATTGGTGTTCTGTCATGTAATTGCCAATTATGAGTGGGTGGATGCAATACTCGGTGGGTGTTTTGCATTTGGAGGCTGACCATAGGGACCAGGGATCTAGATTGTGAAGACATGTTGGCTGGGGAACATGAGATGGACATGGGTGGGGGCCTGCTGGCAGGTGCCCCACAGTGCTGGGGGTTGGGGGTGCAGGGGTACATGAGTTGGACATGAGTGGGGGCCTGCTGGCAGGTGCCCCACAGTGCTGGGGGGTGGGGGTGCGGGGGTACATGAGTTGGACATGAGTGGGGGCCTGCTGGCAGGTGCCCCACAGTGCTGGGGGGTGGGGGTGCAGGGGTACATGAGTTGGACATGGTGGGGGCCTGCTGGAAGGTGCCCCACAGTGCTGGGGGGTGGGGGTGGTGGGAGACATGGGTGGGGGCCTGGTGGAGGCTGCCCCTGACTGCTGGGGGGTAGGGGGTGGTGGGAGACATGAGTGGGGGCCTGGTGGAGGCTGCCCCTGGTGGCAGTGGGATGGGGGTGGTGGGAGACATGAGTGGGGGCCTGGTGGAGGCTGCCCCTGGGGGGTGGGGGTAATAGGGGACATGAGTGGGGGCTTGGTGGAGGCTGCCCCTGGTGGCTGGGGGGTGGGGGTGGTGGGAGACATGAGTGGGGGCCTGGTGGAGGCTGTCCCTGACTGCTGGGGGGTAGGGGGTGGTGGGAGACATGGGTGGGGGCCTGGTGGAGGGTGCCCCTGGTGGCTGGGGGTGGGGGTGGTGGGAGACATGAGTGGGGGCCTGGTGGAGGCTGCCCCTGCACTGCGGGGGGGTGGGGGTAATAGGGGACATGAGTGGGGGCCTGGTGGAGGCTGCCCCTGGTGGCTGGGGGTGGGGGTGGTGGTAGACATGGGTGGGGGCCTGGTGGAGGCTGCCCCTGCACTACGGGGGGTGGGGGTGGTGGGAGACATGAGTGGGGGCCTGGTGGAGGCTGCCCCTGGTGGCTGGGGGGTGGGGGTGATGGGAGACATGAGTGGGGGCCTGGTGGAGGCTGCCCCTGCACTGCGGGGGGTGGGGGTAATAGGGGACATGAGTGGGGGCCTGGTGGAGGCTGCCCCTGGTGGCTGGGGGGTGGGGGTGGTGGTAGACATGGGTGGGGGCCTGGTGGAGGCTGCCCCTGCACTGCGGGGGGTGGGGGTAATAGGGGACATGAGTGGGGGCCTGGTGGAGGCTGCCCCTGGTGGCTGGGGGGTGGGGGTGGTGGTAGACATGGGTGGGGGCCTGGTGGAGGCTGCCCCTGCACTGCTGGGGGATGGGGGTGGTGGGAGACATGAGTGGGGGCCTGGTGGAGGCGGCCCCTGGTGGCTGGGGGTGGGGGTGGTGGTAGACATGGGTGGGGGCCTGGTGGAGGCTGCCCCTGCACTGCTGGGGGGTGGGGTGGTGGGAGACATGGGTGGGGGCCTGGTGGAGGGTGCCCCTGACTGCTGGGGGGTAGGGGGTGGTGGGAGACATGAGTGGGGGCCTGGTGGAGGCTGCCCCTGGTGGCTGTGGGATGTGGGTGGTGGGTGAAATGAGTATGGGCCTGGTGGAGGCTGCCCCTGGTAGCTGTGGGATGGGGGTGGTGGGAGACATGAGTGGGGGCTTGGTGGAGGCTGCCCCTGGTGGCTGGGTGTGGTAGGAGACATGAGTGGGGGCCTGGTGGAGGCTGCCCCTGACTGCTGGGGGGTAGGGGGTGGTGGGAGACATGGGTGGGGGCCTTGTGGAGGGTGCCCCTGGTGGCTGGGGGGTGGGGGTAATAGGGGACATGAGTGGGGGCCTGGTGGAGGCTGCCCCTGGTGGCTGGGGGGTGGGGGTAATAGGGGACATGAGTGGGGGCCCGGTGGAGGCTGCCCCTGGTTGCTGGAGGTGGGGGTGGTGGTAGACATAGGTGGGGGCCTGGTGAAGGCTGACCCTGCACTGCTGGGGGGTGGGGGTGGTGGTAGACATGGGTGGGGGCCTGGTGGAGGCTGCCCCTGCACTGCTGGGGGGTGGGGGTGGTTGGAGACATGGGTGGGGGCCTGGTGGAGGCTGCCCCTGGTGGCTGGGGGGTGGGGGGAGACATGAGTGGGGGCCTGGTGGAGGCTGCCCCTGACTGCTGGGGGGTAGGGGGTGGTGGGAGACATGGGTGGGGGCCTGGTGGAGGGTGCCCCTGGTGGCTGGGGGGTGGGGGGAGACATGAGTGGGGGCCTGGTGGAGGCTGCCCCTGACTGCTGGGGGGTAGGGGGTGGTGGGAGACATGGGTGGGGGCCTGGTGGAGGCTGCCCCTGCACTGCTGGGGGGGTGGGGGTAATAGGGGACATGAGTGGGGGCTTGGTGGAGGCTGCCCCTGGTGGCTGGGGGGTGGGGGTGGTGGGAGACATGAGTGGGGACCTGGTGGAGGCTGCCGCTGCACTGCTGGGGGGTGGGGGTGGTGGGAGACATGCATTGTTGATCAGTGGTGCAAGGTGACATGTGGGTTGGCTGGGGGGCATGCCCATGGTGGATGGGCTGCCTGCGGGACATGGGCAGGGGTGCAGGGTAGTCCCCCGTGGTGTGGGCTGCCTGCAGGGGCCGTGGAGGTTGTAGAGCGAACACCTGGGAGGACCCACATGGCCAATTCACGTGTAGTACTCCACAGAACCCCTGAAATACACGTACCCTGCTGAAATTGCGTATGGAACTTCCCGCGCACCCCTGCAATACACGTACCCTGCTGAAATCACGTGTGGAACTTCCCGCGCACCCCTGGAATACACGTACCCTGCTCGCACGGGGCCAATCGCGTGTGGAACTTCCCGCGCACCCCTGAAATCCACGTACCCTGATGGAATCGCGTGTGGAACTTCCCGCGCACCCCTGGAATACACGTACCCTGCTCACACAGGGCCAATCGCGTGTGGAACTTCCCGCGCACCCCTGAAATACACGTACCCAGCTGAATTTGCGTGTGATACTTCCCGCGCACCCCTGATGCACACGTACACAGGACAATCGCGTGTGGAACTTCCCGCGAACCACTGAAATACACGGTCCCCGCTTGGCGTTTGCTGTTTGCCAGCCCTGTGAACTGGTCCAGGGTTAGCGCAGCCCTTTGCGATTATTTGGGGATTTTGAGGGCTTTTCCTTGCGCGAGGGCGTTCTTGGGGGCGTAACTGGCGCTGCTGCAGGGTCGCTGCGCCACGCTGCGCCACGGCTGGTTTTGGATGCGAAAATCCATGAATATGCTGTGCGCGGAAATCGATTTTAGCGCACGCGGCTGGCGCAGACATTCGCACGGGCATGCTGTGCGCCAGTCGCGTGCGCCACTTTTGTGCGATTTTCTATGAATTACCCTGCTAGCGCCTTACTACGGGGTCCCTTTGTGGGACCCGACCTTAACGGCTGGTCTACACCAGCTGTTAAATTAGAGACCCGCAAAGGGATCTTGATGCTAAGTACCGTACCACAATTTGCGGTAGCGTACTTAGCGCCTTCCCCATTCCCATAGAGCCCTATGGGGCGAAAATGGGAATGGGGTAGGGCCATGTTTCAATGAGGAATTACCGCCCCGCCAACCTTGGAATGGGGTGGTAATTCCCCATTGAACCATGGCGGACCCGTTACAACACGGCACCAACCATGGTGCTAATAGAGCCATGGTTTAGCACCGGTGTTGTAATGAGGCCTGGGCCTCATTACGAGGTAGGTGGTAAGGGATTACCGGCACCGGTAAGGACACCGGTGCTAGTAATCCCTTACCACCCTATTCCGAGGTCCCTTCCTTAACACCTGGTTTGACCAGGCGTTATGGAAGGGAGCCGTTAAGGGACTTCAGAGCTAATAACGGTACCGCAAATTGCTACCGTTATTAGCTCCATCCCCATTCGCATTGAGCCCTATGGGGGCTCAAATGGGAATGGGGAATGGTTCCCGGAATGGGGACTTACCGGGTCGTCCAAGGTTGGAATGACCCGGTAAGTTTCTATTTCGGGAACCCGGACCCGGAATGCGGTAAGGGGGTAGCCATGGTGCTAATAGCACCATGGCTACCTCCTACCTCGTAATGAGGCCCATATGCAACGGTGACCGTTAACCCTTACCGCCTTACTACTTACTACGGGGTCCCTTTGCGCGACCCTACCTTAACGGCTGGTGTAGACCAGTCGCTAAAGTTGGGACCCGCAAAGGGACCATGGTGCTAATCACAGTACCGCAATTTACGGTACCGTAATTACTGCCTTCCCCATTCCCATTATGCCCTATGGGGCAAAAATGGGAATGGGGAAGGGCCATGGAGAAAGGGGGAATTACCGCCCCGCCAACCTTGGAATGGGGTGGTAATTCCCCTTTCCTCCATGGTTGTACTGGTATGGTACCGGCGGCAACCATGGTGCATATAGCACCATGGTTTACCCCACTCTCCGGGCCTCATTACGACCTAGGCGGAGGAACATGGTGCTAATAGCACCATGGTCCATGCCGGTATCCGCCATGGAGAAAGGGGGAATTACAAGGTTGGCGGGCAGTAATTCCCCCTTCCTCCATGGCCCTTCCCCATTCGCATTTTGGCCCCATAGGACTCAATGGGAATGGGGAAGGCGCTAAGTACGGTACCGCAAATTGCGGTACCGTACTTAGCGCCAAGGTCCCTTTGCGGGTCCCTACTTTAACGGCTGGTAAAACCAGCCGCTAAAGTCGGGTCCCGCAAAGGGACCTCGTAATCAGGTGCTAAGTGTTTAACGGCGCCACAGCCTTTTACGACCCTACGTGTAATGAGGCCCACTGTCTTCAGGAACCAATATAGCTTTTCTAAACAACATTGGGGCACCATTTTTTCAGACCGCAAAACTATAAGTATGCCGGTAGGGGTATTGGCCTACCGGGAGTTCAGGCCCCTACTGGCATGATTTCAGGGAAGAACTGGCACCGTTGACAATGGTGCCGGTGCTTCAGTGTCCCCATTCCCATGGGACTCCATGGAATTTACCATGCCGCCACCTCTAGTGATATCCGGGTAGCACCGGAATGTCGGGCGGTGTCGGGCGGTGGTAACAGTGTTACGGGTTTGCCGGTAACCCACCCGCTATCGATGGGTTTTACTCGCAACCTCTTAATGAGGCATTGTCTTGCATAAATGAATACATCAATAGAAGAAAGGAGTTTAAGATTTTGACACGCTGTGGGTGTTTGCATTGACTATGCGAGTGGAATGAAAGTAGGAACATGAAGGAATAGTGTGAGTGGAGATGGACACAAGTTGACAAAATGTAAAAAGTCGTCACATTCTTTCAAATATGTGCAGGGCTTTGGTGAATGTGCTTAACAAGCATTTCTTTAAAAAAAGGTGAAAAAGCCAAATTGAGTACATAATACCAAAACTAGGCCTCCCTAAACTAAATGCATATTCAGTGAATGCAAAGAGCGTTGATAAAGGGGGGGAATTGCAGTCAAAGCATCTCATAAAGGTGATTCACAGAGAGCTTTCCACAGGCCATTTTGCTCTAGCGCCCAGTTCTTGCTATAAATATATCAGGTCCATTATTAAAAACTTCATAAAGAAGTATCATCCAGCATCACATCCATGCAATAGATCAATACATTTAAATGCGATCATATTGTGCAATTATTCCAGCGTCAATCTTCAATATGGTTTATAGCTTTGAAAAAGCCGCTGTTACTAGTGTAGGTAAATAAGCTGCCACATCCAAAAGATTTATCCCCAGCGTGACCAGGAAACTTTAGAGGACATTGGTTGCAGATAGAAAGGAGTTCTGGCATTCCATGCATGAGAATATTGTATTAAGGCTCAATATGTCTGCATAGTAGAGATTTAATTGGACCTTTCAGCAAACAGAGAAAGCACATTAAAGCAGTTCATTGCAATATGCACTATATATTTTAGCACTAAAGTGCACCAGGATCTTGATTACATAAACCGCACTGCTGATACGCAGTTCTTCACCTACAGCATGCAATTTGGCTCTGATATCTGCGCCTGGCGTGACATGTTATATTTCCTCTGGTCAATCAGTGTACGGTTTCCCTCTTAACTGGTCAGTGCATATGTCAATTCAGAGGTTCCAAGCAGGGCTGTAAAAGGGCTAAAAAAATGGAGCAAAAGGAATTAGCACCTGTGCACGGTATATTATATGTAATATAAGCACAGTCGATGAGTTTACGTGAATACGTGTCAGGGGAATTATAGTGCAAGATGTGAGGTCTAAACAATTTCCCCCTGAAATATTTTCTTTCTTAACCCTCAATTAAATTCTCAAGAGAAATATGTTCATGGCAACCCATCTATGTAATATCTCAGGGAAGTCATTTGGGGGACACCAGGGGTCGGAACTGCGACTCCTGCGGTCTCCCTAGCTATCCATGTGGTCTCCCTTGCTACCCTAAGAAAATGTTTTTTTTTTTTTAATCGAAGCTCCTGGGGTGTGGCCAGCGCCATGTTGCTCCTTGTTTCTGAAGTGGAATTCTTGTTCAGGCCTCTTAAAAAAACAGGGTTCCACAAGTGTAACACTTTGACCAGTGACCCTAAGTAAGAAAGAATGGGAATAACAAATAATTTGCCTTTCTGGAATTTTATGCAATCATTGCTAGATTCATTAAATGTTTATTTCAGGCACACTTCAGGGGCTGAGTCACTGATTTAGTCTGTTCTTAAACACCTCAAATTCACAAAGCAGACAAAAACTTCCAAAAACCATTTAGAGCAGAATAAGCATCCATTTCGGACTGTGTTTTGCTTTTCACAAGTTGCAGTTATAGCATGTTTTTTCGACCGTTTTCTCTGTTAAGATCATCACAAGGCATTCCATCTGGGTGTCCTCAGTCACTTGACAGAATCCTTGTGCCTAAAAGCTTGTGT
This sequence comes from Ambystoma mexicanum, assembly GCF_040938575.1. Lineage (NCBI taxonomy): Eukaryota > Metazoa > Chordata > Amphibia > Caudata > Ambystomatidae > Ambystoma > Ambystoma mexicanum. Next base: position 334,066,935 of record NC_090940.1, on the reverse strand, counting down.
ACGGTGTAGAAATGTCAGACCATAGCACATCAAGTGTCCCTTGATTTCATTCTGCCACAATTAATGCTTTGTTGCAATGTGTCTATCTTTCCCATCTCCCTGCCATACTGTTCAGGATGTTTGTTTGTATTTATGAAGTAACGAGTGCCCAGAGTACGGGATGTTGTGTGAGTGCACTGCTTTTCCTATTTGCCAACCCCTGGAACCTGAAAAGTCGATCCACGCAGGCTCGACATGTGGCCAACTTTGCACCAGACCTGCAGATTAACTGTCCTGCTGTTAAATCTCAGTTACCAGTTTAACGGCACACACTACAGAGTGTAATTTGTTTTCTGACTTTGAGAATTTTTAGACATTTAATTGCTCATTTTACTATAGCCGGTAAAATAGCAATAGCCAGTAAGATAGCTCAGTGGGTTGAGCGCTCGCTGCTTCAATGTGTGTGTGATCTGCATGTTGCATTTCGAATCCCGGCAAGGCAAACTTAGCCTTTGATCCTTCTGAGGTCCATAAAAGAGTACCAACACAGGTTGTGTGATGTTTTATGTGTAGTTGTTCAATATAAAGCGCTTCAGCATAAATGCTATGTAATAACACGTCATTATCATTTGGCCTTGGACGTCTGCTTGCATTCACAGTAATTTGGTAATATGGGCCTATACACACTGATATTAACAATACATATGGTGATCCATTCTTGTTTGAAATGTATATCACATTAGTGATATCGTAACTATATTTTTCGTAGTGTACTTAGGAACAATTTTTATTTTATTTATTACATTTGTTATACGCCCAGACCCGGAGGTATCACGTTGTAGTTACAGACAGTGGGCAAATGCAACTTTATAATACATTTCATAACAAAGCATAGGAATACAAATAACAATGGTATATTTACTTACAGTGTATACACAGCTAGCAGGACGTGGTCTATTCAAAAAGGGAGGGGAAGCATCAGCTAAGGTTAGTATTGGTTAAATAGCCAAGTGTCCAGTGATTTTTCGAATAGTGGGAAGGATGTTTCAGTCTTGATATTGGTGGATAGTGAGTTCTAGTGTCTAGGCGCAAAGACTTTGAACCCGCTTCCCCCCACTTTCTCTCTTTTATATTGTGGGATTTCGAGGTGAAAGTTGTTATTGGATCTAAGGAGTCTTGTCTGGGTTTTAAGGTATTTGGGTGCTTTATTGGCAATACATTTATGCATGATACTTAGGGTTTTGAACAGTATCCTGGCTTGGATGGGGAGCCAGTGATTGTCTCTCCTAATGCTCGATATATGTTCCGATTTTTTTATTCCTAGGGCAGCTCGGAGAGCTTTATTCTGCATGAGCTGGAGTTTGGCTATTTTTGTTTTAGAGGTGCCAAGCAAGAGGATGTTACAACAGTCAAGCTTGGAGAGTATAAGTGCTCTTGCTAATGTAACGCAGTTGTTGGGTGAGAGGAATTTACAGCTTAGAGAGATGAGTTTAGATGTCTAGGCAGTGGAGGAGGCTAGTGTATTTACTTGCTTTGACATGGTTAAGGTAGCGTCTAGATGGACACCTAGAGTCTTGACTTGTTTAAGTACTGGGATGGGGTGCCATCGATGATAAATGATTCATAAGTAGGCTGAAGTGATTCCATTTTGGAGGGTGAGCCTACTATGAGTAGCTCTGTTTTCTCATCATTGAGGCAAAGGCTATTGTTTGCCATCCAATTTTGAATAAGTGAGTATATTTGGTTGATGAGCAGTGAGTCTTTTTCGTGGTTGCCTGTTAGTGGGATAAGGATCTGTGTGTCATCAGCAAAGTTGGTGTAGATGACACGCATGGAATCCAGAGCTGCAAAGAGCAACTTAGTGTAGGCATTGTACAATGTAAGGGATAGGCATGATTCTTGTGGGACGCCTATGGGAACTGGTATAGGGTTGGCTGATTCTTTGCCAATGGAGACTCTTGATGTTCTATCTGCTAAAAAGGATTTGATTCAGTTAGTAGCGTCCTTAGACATATTTAAGTTGTTAGCCAATGTGTTACAGAGTTTATCATGGTCGACCAAGTCGAACGCTGCCGAGAGATCCAATAGCATTAGTAGGCACAGTTTACCTGCTTCTCTGGTGGCATCCATTGGATTTTTATATATAGTAGGGCTGACTTGGTACGTGATTAGGACAGAATCCTGACTGTCAGTCCCCCAGAAGTTGGTGCTGTTCTAGGTGGTTTTCGATCTGGGAGTATGCTATTTTGTCTATTATTTTCAGGAGGAATGGTACCGTTGTGACAGGTCGATAATTAGTGGGGATAGATGGATCTAGGGTCGTTTTTTTTAGGAGGGGGGTTACCCATGCTTTTCTAATGCTGGTTGGGACTGTATTGGTGTGAAAGGAAGCATTGACAAATTCAGTCATGATGATCTTCTTTACAGTTAGATGCTTTAGGTTTCGCTATGGTATCTAGCACTTCTTTGTCTGAGGCTTGCGAGAAGTGGAATGGAGTGCCAGGGGTGGGGTTGGATTGGTTCGTAGTAATGGTGGGTAGTGTTTTTTCCGCCAGGAGTGTCTTTTTACTATCAATTTTCTTTTGTAACAGTATGATTTTGGATGCTCACGCGTCTTGTATCGTGGTGCACCATGCTTTGCTGGAATTGGTGTGTACACTAACTTGACACAGATTTTCCAGCTCTCTAAGGATTGAAAACAGTTCTTTGCTATCTGAAGAGGCATTGGTGACATTGGTGATGCAAAGGTTAAAGACATTAGTTTTATGCATGATTATAGCTGATTTGTATTTTTTGTTGGCTATATCAAAGTTTTGAGCTGATTCTGGGGTGATCATTTTTCTGTGGAGGTGTTCGAGTGATCTTTTTATGCGTATTAGAGAGACTAGTACTTCTTTGAACCAGAAACAAGATACTTTATCTGGCCTTCAAGTTTTGGTAGTGATTGGAGCAAGTAGATCGATGGTATGGGTGAGGCTTTGCTGGTAGCGCTCTGCAAGGTAGGCAGGGTTGTTCGTATCCAGGGTCAAGTTGGCTAAGGCTTTGGTCAGGGGAGAGGTTGTCTGCTGTGAGCTTTTTTATGTTTCTAGTTTCAAAGGTGTCTGATTTTTGGGAGATTGTGTGGGCTATGATGTTATTGTTCAGAGTAAAATTGATGATGAAATGGTCTGACCAATTTACGGGGAGGATGTAATCGATGGTGACTTGAGAGTTAAGAGTGAGGAGCCAATCCAGTGTTCTTCCTTTGGAATGGGTGGGTTCATTAATCAGCTGTACGAAGTTCATCTCCAACATAGCTGTGTGTAGGGCTGAGACTTCAGGATCTAGGGGGGTCATTGAAGCCTAAGTCCATATCGCTGAGGATGAGACATTTAGTTTTGGGCTTGATGAAGGGAGTTAGTCGGATGGGATGTCCAGGTTAGGGCACGTGTTTTTGTTTGGTGACCTATACACTACTAGGAAGTTGGCAGTGGTTTTAGGGTCGGATGTGAGTTTACTAGAAGTAGTTCGTAGAACTTGTATTTGTTCCATTGGGCAAGCTCTGATTTGCAATGGTGTTCTGGCTATTACGGCGACTACACCTCCTTGGGTGTTGGTCCGATCTGTTTGGAGGATGCTGAATTCTGGGGGGATAGCGATGGCTAGGAGGGGGCATTCAGCAGGGTGGAGCCAAGTTCCGGTGACTACCAAGATGTCAAGTTGTTGGTCAACAATGAGGTTGTGGATTTCTATAGCATGAGCTCAGAGGAAGCGCGCGTTAAAGAGCTCGCCTTTAAGAGTGGTTGTGGGGGTGGTGTGTGCCAGTGTTTTACTTGGTGAGGTAACTAGGTTGGAGGTACGGCTATTAGTTTTGGGGTTGCTTCTAGGTTTGGTAGTTTTTTTGGAGTTTACTTTATATTGGCAGTTGTTGAGGGTGATATCTGATTTGGTAGGAGTGTTTGAGGATGTATTGAGGGTGGTGGCTCGGTAGTTAGTTCTGGTTCTAGCCCTGACCCTAGTTAGCCTGTCAATACCCTGGGTGGGTGTGGTTTTGGTGATAGTCACTTTGGTGAGGGTGTGTTTGCCAGTGTTATGGCTGAGGCTCGGTATAGTTGGGATTGCTTTGTTTGTGGAGTTGGAATAATGCTTATTTGTGGAGGTCATTTGCGAGGGAAATGGAGGTAGTGAGGGAAGGAATGGGGTAGGGCAAGGGATCGGGTGGTGGCTCTGACATCCCAATTTGGCTAGTCCTTCATTGATCTTAATGAAGTGACCACCTGTGCATGTAATGGACTGAGGTATTATGCAGAAGGGAAACATGGTGGCGGTCAGGAAGACCAGCATTGTGTGGATAGGATTGGCTGCATAAAAATTAGGCGCTGGTGTGAGGCAGGTTAGAAATGTTAAGGGGCTGTTAAAATAGGTTTTAGTGTGACCCACCGGGTGAGAGTAGGCTAATTCAAAAGGCAATACAGTGCAGTAGTAACCAGGTGAGAGTAGGCTATTTCAAAAGGCAATACAGTGCAGTATTAACCAGGTGAGTGTAGGCTAAGTCAAAAGGCAATATAGTGCAGTAGTAACCAGGTGAGAGTAGGCTAATTCAGCAGTTAGTACGATGCTGTGTGCACAGGGTGAACATTAGACTGGTACAACGGCAGTGCAGAGGGCATAAGAAGCGCAGGTAGATATTGATTGTAGGATTGCAGAGTGCTATCAATTAACATTGTGATTAATATTATGACAACAATAGCTTTCCTAAGGGATGGTGAGTTCACTAGACTGCAGTGGCTGCAGATGGCGGTGTCTGTTTCTTGTCTGTTCAATGCCTATAGTTCATGTGAAGATTAGCGTTTTTGGCGGCCAGGGTACAAGGTGGCGGTGGGGCTCAAAGTAGGTAGCTATGTCAGTGAAATGGATCTGAGTCACTGAGAGTAATGGGGACTCATGAGGACAATGAGAATGAGTACCTTGATTAGAATGATTGACAACTTGCGGTGCCCGTCACTGAACAGGAGGCAAGCAGGGCCTTTCTCCGACAGCTTCCGCCTACCGGCGGTGCTCGCTGGGAAAAATGCGGGCTGGTTGCTTTTTGGGATGGGCAGTGATTTGCAGATATTTTGGTATCAGCTATTCTTTATGTGATCAGCTGTGCTGGCAGCAAACGAAGCGGTCGCTTGCTTCATTGTTCATCGAGTGCAGTCAGATGCAGAGATCGTGCTGCTGTGGGGTGGGTGGCATTGACGGTCAGCTGAGTCTGCTGGCGAAGGGAGAAGGGCTTGGTCAGCTGAGTCTGCTGGCGATGGGAGAGGGGCTCCAGCCCACTCCTCCTCACCGGTGCTGGTAATGACTGGGGTTGGGGCTGCAGGAGGCAAACAGAGCCTTTCTCCTGGCCTTCCTCTGACGGCTTCCACCTACCGGCGGTGCTTGCTGGGAAAAATGCGGGCTGGTTGCTTAGCAACCAGGTCGAGCCTCGTTGTGGGTCATAGTCGTGCCAGCCATTTTGTGATGGGCCGCGGTCTGCATATAATTTGGTATCAGCTGTTCTTTGTGATCAGCTGTGCTGGTGGCAAACGAATCGGTCATTTTCTTCGTTGTTCATCGGGTGCAGTCAGCTGCAGAGATCGAGCAGCTGTGTGGCGGGTGGCCTTGGCGGTCAGCTGAGTCTGCTGGCGAAGGGAGAGGGGCTCGGTCAGCTGAGTCTGCTGGCGATGGGAGAGGGGTTCCAGCCCACTCCTCCTCATGGGTGCTGGTGATGAATACAATGCTATGTAATGCCACTTCCTGTTTTGTCAAGGGGTGAAAGGTCACATCACTTCCAGTGATGTCACTTCTGGATGGGGTCGAACTACATCACTTCCTGTGATGTCATCAGAGGTCAAGAGCCATGTCTATCATAACAATATGGATGTCCCACGGACCCTCCTCCCTTCTGCGAATAGTAAAATTCAGATCGATTTTTAGATATGTCAGGGGAATAAGTGTGAGACCAATTCATGAATAGAGATTAGAGAGTATTTACACAGTTGTTGTTTATTTTTTTAATGCAATCATTTCATTTGTATAGCGTGCATACAACCTGCAGAGGTGCTGCTACAGGTACATATTATTACAGTGACTATATCATACAATACGTTAGGATAACAAAATCAGGATTTGCAATAAAGCACAATTGGATCAAAGAAAGCAGGCACTGGTGGTGTTACAGATTAGGAGAAGAGCTGTGTTTTGAGGGCTTTATGGAACACTGAAGGCAGGCCCCTGAACACTCACATCAGAGAAAATACAACCGCTAGGGAAGAAAGGCCCAAGTCAGTCTTGTAAGGATTGTATTGTATTGTATTGTATTATATATGCATTTGTAATGTGCACCAATGATCCGAAGGCTTACAGGCGCCGACAGAGACACACACAAAAGAACAAGCCTAAAACAAAGGGGCAGAGAATACATATAGTTTCAGGGAGAACATTTGTCAATAAATTCAGATGCCAGGAGAGTGGGTTTAGCAAAAAAGAAGTGTTTTAAGTTTCTTCTTAAATGATTTGATGGACTGGGTGGGATAGAGTCGGATGTTGAAGTGTCTTTTCTGGAGCTTTACAAATCTATATGCTCCGGTTCTGTCGAGGCTCTTTCCCCTTGAATGTAATATCTGGTTAGTCAGTAGGTGGTTCAGCCTGAAGCTCAAAAACAAGTCACAGTGTTCCGAGCTGGGGAATTTGCTCGGGTATTTAGCGAGGACATCTACAGCTCTTATATCACGGTATAGATTTGCATATAGTTTATATTTAGTTTTTTCTGATTCGGTCTGTATCCAATCCCATCACCATAGTTTTCTCTTTGCTGCATCAGGATTTGTTAATAAAGTTTCCAACTTTATATTAGCCTCTTCAAGAATTGCATATCATTGTTGGTACCACTGCTTGTGTACACTATCTTTCGATTTTCCTCCTTGCATACAAACACATGGAATTGGATAGGTGCATTAGGTGTAATAAGCTTCCAAAATAAGGACAGTGTCTTCCATGCTACAATAGAGTAAATCTTATTATACTGATGGCAGTATATCTTGGCAAATGTAGAATTTGTTTCCAGAATATTCCTTCAATTAGGGCCCATTCTTTCCAGGGGAAGGACAAAGCAGTTTTGGATCCACACACAAGGATTGGAATGACTTTCTGTCTGTAGATTTGATGACATGTAATAGAGAGAATTTCCCATATCTTTTGTTTATTATGGCACCTTCAGTGGTAAGGTTATTCAACTTAGATCTTAGTTCCTCGATTCCTAGTTTATCACATGTGCTTTGATTTATGTCCCAAGGTATCGCATATTTCTGACTTGCGCTATAGGTTCCTTTCCCAAAAACCAGCTGAATTTCTGTTGTTTCTTTATTCCTCCTGCTCATTGCAGATTTTGATATGTTTATCCTTAGATCATTTTTTTTGGTGTATAGATTAAGAGCATTACATTTTCTTTGAATGCCAATTGGTGTCTGGTCTATTATAATGAGATCATCGGCATAAAGCATCCAGCCCACTACGTTACCATTTATTTTTGGATGAAAGGCATCAACTGCTTCAAGCGATTCTTTCAAATCAAATATAAACAATTTGTACAGCTCCACTGCTAAAGGGCAGCCTTGTCTAATGCCACGAAAAGTTGGTATCTTTTTGTTTAATAAACCATCATTGTTCAGTCTGATTTTGATAGAAGTCTAGGGTCCGAACTGGTTCCGATTGGTCAGGGCATTTCCATTCAGCCATTTGTTTCCATAAAAGGTCTCGATTCACGCTGTCGAAAGCTTGAGCTAGATCTATCGACACTATGTATATTTTTGAGCCCTCTTTGAGAGACCTTAGTTTGAGGGCACTTAATATGAGCAGATTCAAGCAGCTTCCCACTCCTTTGACAAAACCTGTTTGTCTTATGTCATAATGGCAAGAGGACAAGACTCACAGGCCGATTCATGGAATAAATGTGCGCCGAAAATCCCGGCGCAGAGGGGCCAATACGTGCGCTGCGCCGAAAATTAGCGAAAAGCGCAGGGAAACCAGCGCACGTCGATTCATGGAAGTCCGTGCGCAAGAAAAGCAGAGGACGTGCGCTGAAAAAGCGCGCGGCGCAGGCCGGCGCACAGGTCAACCAACGTCGTGCGCCACGGCCACTGCGCTATCACTCCGAGCGCAGCGCACAGCTCTAAAGTAGGCGGAACACAGGGCGGGTCACTCGGAATGGGGAATAAAATGGGGCACAACACTCGGAATGGGGAAGAATGTGGGCGGCACGGGGAAAGTTTAGGAGGCAAGTGCGCGGAACGCCCACACGCTCGCATACAACACGTATTCATGGAATAGAATAGGGCAAAAAAGCGCACGCTCAAAGCAGCGCACAGGCACAAACAGGCACAAACACGACCGCCACAAGAAAGCAGGCGGTAGCGTCTCTGCGCCTGCAAGAAATGTGCGCTAAAAGGTGCGCCAACAAATAGCACCTATATACAGACATGATCAATGTCCAGTACTGTGGCCCTCCAGGACAAATGACGTACAAAGGGGTACCCACAAACACAGACACGCGCTGAGAGAAAAAATAAACGTGTGCGTGTATACCGGGGTGCGCGGGAAGTTCCACACGCGATATGGCCGGGTACGTGGATTCCAGGGGTGCGCGGGAAGTTCCACACGCGATTAGTCAGGGTACGTGGATTGCAGGGGTGCGCGGGAAGTTGCACACGCGATATGGCCGGGTACGTGGATTTCAGGGGTGCGCGGGAAGTTCCACACGCGATATGGCCGGGTACGTGGATTTCAGGGGTGCGCGGGAAGTTCCACACGCGAAATGGCAGGGTACGTGGATTGCAGGGGTGCGCGGGAAGTTCCACACGCGATATGGCCGGGTACGTGGATTCCAGGGGTGCGCGGGAAGTTCCACACGCGATTAGTCAGGGTACGTGGATTGCAGGGGTGCGCGGGAAGTTCCACACGCGATATGGCCGGGTACGTGGATTCCAGGGGTGCGCGGGAAGTTCCACACGCGATATGGCCGGGTACGTGGATTTCAGGGGTGCGCGGGAAGTTCCACACGCGATATGGCCGGGTACGTGGATTTCAGGGGTGCGCGGGAAGTTCCACACGCGATTAGTCAGGGTACGTGGATTTCATGGGTGCGCGGGAAGTTCCACACGCGAAATGGCAGGGTACGTGGATTGCAGGGGTGCGCGGGAAGTTCCACACGCGATATGGCCGGGTACGTGGATTCCAGGGGTGCGCGGGAAGTTCCACACGCGATTAGTCAGGGTACGTGGATTGCAGGGGTGCGCGGGAAGTTCCACACGCGATATGGCCGGGTACGTGGATTCCAGGGGTGCGCGGGAAGTTCCACACGCGATTAGTCAGGGTACGTGGATTGCAGGGGTGCGCGGGAAGTCGCACACGCGATATGGCCGGGTACGTGGATTTCAGGGGTGCGCGGGAAGTTCCACACGCGATATGGCCGGGTACGTGGATTGCAGGGGTGCGCGGGAAGTAGCACACGCGATATGGCCGGGTACGTGGATTTCAGGGGTGCGCGGGAAGTTCCACACGCGATATGGCCGGGTACGTGGATTTCAGGGGTGCGCGGGAAGTTCCACACGCGATATGGCCGGGTACGTGGATTGCAGGGGTGCGCGGGAAGTTCCACACGCGATTAGTCAGGGTACGTGGATTTCATGGGTGCGCGGGAAGTTCCACACGCGAAATGGCAGGGTACGTGGATTGCAGGGGTGCGCGGGAAGTTCCACACGCGATATGGCCGGGTACGTGGATTCCAGGGGTGCGCGGGAAGTTCCACACGCGATATGGCCGGGTACGTGGATTTCAGGGGTGCGCGGGAAGTTCCACACGCGATATGGCCGGGTACGTGGATTTCAGGGGTGCGCGGGAAGTTCCACACGCGATATGGCCGGGTACGTGGATTGCAGGGGTGCGCGGGAAGTTCCACACGCGAAATGGCAGGGTACGTGGATTGCAGGGGTGCGCGGGAAGTTCCACACGCGATATGGCCGGGTACGTGGATTCCAGGGGGGCGCGGGAAGTTCCACACGCGATTAGTCAGGGTACGTGGATTGCAGGGGTGCGCGGGAAGTTCCACACGCGATATGGCCGGGTACGTGGATTCCAGGGGTGCGCGGGAAGTTCCACACGCGATTAGTCAGGGTACGTGGATTGCAGGGGTGCGCGGGAAGTTGCACACGCGATATGGCCGGGTACGTGGATTTCAGGGGTGCGCGGGAAGTTCCACACGCGATATGGCCGGGTACGTGGATTGCAGGGGTGCGCGGGAAGTAGCACACGCGATATGGCCGGGTACGTGGATTTCAGGGGTGCGCTGGAAGTTCCACACGCGATATGGCCGGGTACGTGGATTTCAGGGGTGCGCGGGAAGTTCCACACGCGATATGGCCGGGTACGTGGATTTCAGGGGTGCGCGGGAAGTTCCACACGCGATATGGCCGGGTACGTGGATTGCAGGGGTGCGCGGGAAGTCCCACACGCGATATGGCCGGGTACGTGGATTGCAGGGGTGCGCGGGAAGTTCCACACGCGAATTGGCTGTGTGCTCCCAGGCATTACCTGTACACCCTCCACGGCCCCTGCAGGCAGCACACACCACAGGGAACTACCCTGCACACCTGCTCATGTCTCCCACCCCCCCACCCCCCATCCACCAGGGACACCCTCCACCAGGCCCCCACCCATGTCTCCCACCACCCCCACCCCCCATCCACCAGGGACACCCTCCACCAGGCCCCCACCCATGTCTCCCACCACCCCCAGCACTGTGGGGAACCTGCCAGCAGGCCCCCACCCATGTCCAACCCATGTCTCCCACCACCCCCACCCCCCATCCACCAGGGGCACCCTCCACCAGGCCCCCACCCATGTCTCCCACCACCCCCAGCACTGTGGGGAACCTGCCAGCAGGCCCCCACCCATGTCCAACCCATGTCTCCCACCACCCCCATCCACCAGGGGCACCCTCCACCAGGCCCCCACCCATGTCTCCCACCACCCCCAGCACTGTGGGGAACCTGCCAGCAGGCCCCCACCCATGTCCAACCCATGTCTCCCACCACCCCCACCCCCCATCCACCAGGGGCACCCTCCACCAGGCCCCCACCCATGTCTCCCACCACCCCCAGCACTGTGGGCAACCTGCCAGCAGGCCCCCACCCATGTCCCCCTGGCCCCAGGTCCTGACGATACACAATCATGGCAGTAATGGCCAGCATACCCAGCACAAACACCCAGGCAAGGATTGCATGCACCCACATAGTGAATGCAATCACATGACACAACCCCAAAGGCAAGTATGCAAAAGAACACATGTCCGTCACACACACATACACAATGGGTGCAAGTGAATGTCAAAACCCATATCATGACATGTAAGAAACCAAAGAGAAAAAAACACAAGTGTAAGAAAATATAAAAATGTATTAAAAACAAAAAATAAGTACACTAATAAAACATACAACTATGTGGCAAAGTAAATAAAAGGTCCATGTCCGAGAACAAAAATGATAAACCAAAAAACAAAGGATTAAAAAATAAATAGAATTTGTCCAAAGCAAAACCATGTAGTAGGAAATCAAAGAAAAACCATTACGTCATGGTGTAAACAATAAGAAAATAAAAAAATGTATCTCCCAAAAAATAACAATATATACAGGAATGTTCCAGGGTCCATGAGCCCAACACCACAAATGAAACCTAATACTAACTAATAAAAAAAATATGTACAAAAAAGTGGCCATTGTCCGAGCGGTCCAAAATAATAAAAATAAATAAAGGAAACCTAGCACTAACTAACTAAAAAACTATATACAAAGGCAGCGGGCAAGTCCTGCGGCTCACTTGGTGATGCTGGCCAGGGCATCCTCGAACTCCATGTCAATGTCCTGGAGGCGGGACTCTGTCCTGGCCCCGAGGTCTCGCAGGGACAACCCCATGTGCTCACCAAAATCCCTGCGAGCCTCCTCGAGGCACTCAGCCCGCCTCAATGCCCGACGCATGGAGATCTCCGCCCTGGCCATGGCGAGCCGCTCCTCTTCCGCCCGCTGCCGCTCCGCACCTATCCGCTGGCCAAACTCCTCCCACACGGAACACACCGCCATGCCAGGGTTGCCCTGCCCTCCGGCCGATGCCTGCCCCTCTGATCTTGATGGCCCTGAGCCATGATGCCTCCCACGTCGAGCCCGCTGCTGCCTCCGACGCCACTTCCTCTGCCAGCACGACGGCATCCAGGCTGATGGTAACCACCGACGCCGTCGTGCACGTGCCCTGCCCGATGATGCCGGCACATCTTCCATCTGCTGGGGTCCACTTGCTGTGTTGTCCACCCCTGCTGGACCTCCGACTCCCAACTGTGGCAGGGATGGGATCCCCACCGAGCTGGCTGCATTGGTCGGGGCAGGTCCACAGGGGGCCATGGTGGCATCTGGGCCGGAAGACGGCAAGGAGAACGACCGGTGGATAGCCTGCACAGAGGAGGAGAGGGCCGTCAGATTGGCCAACACATGCAGGAACCCCCCGAACATGGCCGATCCCAATTGGGCCACGTCGGCACGGTGCACTTCGTGATGACGTGCGTGCTCCTCCCGGGAAGCACGCACGGCATCACGAATCACAGCCGTGCGCATCGCGACCCCAATCAGGACCTGCTCCACGCGGCCAGGGGTTCCCACGGCCGCAGGTGGAGGGGAGTCAGTTGACATGGACATCCCCTCTACCTGCGGACGGGCCTGGGACGGGGCATCCCTGCTGGTGCATGGTGGTGCACTCACAGGGTCAGGGACAGCGACATGCACAGGCACCTCCACGGTGACCTGTGCTGCCTCCTGCCCCTGGCCCTGGACTGCACCACTTGCACCAGCAGGGATGCTCCCACCAGGCCCCATGTGTGCACCAGTGTCGGCCTCCTCCTCCTCTGTGCAAACCACCAACCTGGATGGCTCCTCACCGTCTCCCGCCGTAGCAGGCCCCTGTGGGGGCTCACCCACCCCTTCCGCTGCAGCCGTGGGGGCATCCCCGCCGCCTTGCTCCACAGCGCCGTCTCCGCCCTCTTCTTCACTAGCCGCTGCGTAGAGGGAGACAAAGGACACAAGCATCAGGCTACTGTACAATGGTCCCCTAGACAGGAAGCAATAGCAGATGAGCACCACTGTCAAAGTACACTTCCATCATGTCCCTCCACAACACATGGGTCAGTCCAGGCAAAACACACACAGTAACAGGCATGGTGCATGCCATGCACATTTCCATGCATGTCCAATTGACTCTTGAAACATTCAATGATATGTAACTCACATGCATCATGGCTCATGCATATCACATGCACACACTTCACCTCAGTCACATCCATCTGGCCCCAAACACACCGAACACAGGCGAAACAAGGGTAAGTTGGGTGCGTCACTGAATCTGTGCATTGTCACACACATGTGTCATGCATCCATGGCATGCACAAGTCACAGACACGCAGGTCAGGCACACAGACATGGCTACCATATATGTACCTGGCATCAGCACCCATCCTTCACCCCCATCCATGTCCAGGTACAGAGACTGGCATGCTCTCATGTCCTAAATCTGATTAGGGCTCCCCATGCCGCATTTCAACACATGCAACAACCATGTGGGTCACACATCACTGGTCGCACATGCATTACCATGATGTCCCTGCACACATACATGCATACATGGCCCATGGCACACATACAGGCAAGTATCATAGAACCAGCACACCTCAACATGCCCTGTCTCACACAGTAATGCTTGCACACTTACCGCTCAACTCCAGACGGGCCTCCCTCTCAAGGACCTGGGCGTGGAGCGCTGGGCGTACGCGTTCCAGGACCCTCTTCTGGATGGAACTCATGCGGCCCCGGCCCCCCTCCACGAGGCGCCGGGCCTTCACAAGTGTCCTGGACCTCAAGTCCTCCCAGCGCTTCTTGATCTTCTGGACGTTGCGGGTTGCCACCCCCTCCGCGTTGATGGCAACCACACAGTCGGCCCAGATCCTCTCCCGTCCTTCCTTGCTGGCGCGGGACGATCCAAAGAGGGCATCATACTGCCCCAGGACATGCTCCACCAGGACACCAACTTCGGTGGCAGTGAAGCTGGTGCCCCTCTGCCCCTCTGGCCTGGGGTTGCCACTGGTGCCAGATGTGGAAGTGCCCGACATGGCAACCCCAGAGGCAGGTGTGGGTGGGCAACTGGGTCCTGGGGCTGGGCTGTGGAGCGATGTAATCCCAGTTGGGAGCCTTCAGTTCCAGCAGGGGTGGACACAGCAACTGGACCCCTGCAGATGGCTGATGTGCAGGCACCAAATGGCAGGGCACGGTGGCAGCAGGCAGGCAGGCAGGCAGGCAGGCAGCAGCAGATAGCACGTGGGAGGCTGCTCAGGGCACTGGGGGGGCAGTAACTCGGCCTTCTGGGCAGGAGCGTGGTGTTCCGTGTGTTTTCGGGTGGCCAGCTTGATACGGAGTGATTTGGCACGTGAAATTCCTGCACGTCAGCGTGAAATCCGTGGAAAGGCCCTTAGCGCGTAAGTGCGTCAGCACGCATACGCGATTCTATTGGACCAGAGTCCCTCAGCGCGTAAGCGCGTCTGACGTGATCCGCACGGGCGTTCCCCACTCAGCACGTGATGACGGAGCACACGTGGAAATACTGCACGTCAGAGTGTCATCGCGTGTAATTGGCCAAAAGTGCGCGTACACGCCATTGGCCTATGAACGTGTATTTCATAGCGTGTAATTGGCCAAAAGTGCGCGTACACGCCATTGGCCTATGTACGTGTATTTCAGGGGTGCGCGGGCACTTACACACGCAAGTACGTCAGCGCACCTGTATGCCTGCTGCGTGGGAATTTCCACACGCTATTGGAGTGGGAACTAGATTCCAGGGGTGCGAGGGTCACACGCTCGCCTAGAACACGCGCAAAGCATTAATTTGCGCACTTTTCAATAAACAAGCCAGATGCCAGGATGAACATACCGTTCCTAGCAGCAGTGGCAGTGGGCTACCAAAGGAGGAGGAGGAGGAGAGTCAGGGCCAGAATATTCACACCCAGAACCAGCCTATTCGGGATGCCTGATGACCAGGTGTATGGGAGGTACAGGTTTCCAGCACACATCATACTGGACCTGGTCAATGAGTGGGAGGATGACCTCACATCACCCACCCTGTGCTCCCAAGCACTCAGCCCCCTGCAGAAGGTCCTGAATGTACTGCACTTCTTGGCCACTGGATCCTTTCAGCGGACAAGTGCCATAGTGGGTGGTGTGTCACAGGCCACGCAGTCACGCTGCCTACACCAGGTCTTGAACATCATCACTGCACGGCCATCAGTCCGCAGGCACATATATCTCCCCAGGACTCATGCAGAAAGGCGGACGTGCATCCAGGAATTCTATGGTGTGGCTCAATTCCCCAAAGTGCTTGGTGCAATTGACTGCACACATGTGGCTCTACGTCCACCCAGGGCAACAGAGCACATCTATAGAAACCGCAAGCACTGGCATTCCATCAACGTGCAAGTTGTATGCAATGCCAAGGGAATAATCACATCAGTATATGCCAACTATCCCGGGTCCACCCAAGACAGCTTCATCTACAGAATGTCTACCCTATGCCGGGACCTAGAGGCTGGCCAGCATGGAGATACATGGCTGCTTGGTGAGCATGAATGCCACTGCACATGCATGCATGTCAGATACTGGGTCATGACACAACACCACTAATGATACCCATCACCACCTCCGCAGGGGACAGTGCCTACCCTATCAGCCCCCACATGATGACCCCAATCCGGAACCCCACCACGCCACCCGAGGTAAGGTACAACACAGCCCACATTGCAACACGGGGCATAGTGGAGCGCACATTCGGAGTGCTGAAGTCACGCTTTCGCTCCCTTGACCGTTCTGGCGGGCAGCTGTTATATGCTCCCCGAATAGTGTGCAGGATCATAGTGGCAGCATGTGTCCTGCACAACGTTGCAACACGCCGGGGCCTGCCCGTGGACATGGTGGTGCCCCCACATCCACAACCACATGCAGGCCCGCTGCGCATGGGAGGGGAAAGGGCACGGGGGGAGGCAGCCCGTACGCAACTGGTGGCCAACTTCTTCACCTAGGAATCACAGTGCTGGCTAGTGCACACTGCTCTGGCACATACCATCTGACAATCAATGATGACACTACCTGACAATGTCACAAAATTACTTGACAATAAACTGTCAGATACACATCAGCCTGAGATTGTTAACATGGAAGTGTCACTATGTGTGCACCCCTACCTACACATACACCAGCAATGCATCACAACGAAAAGACACAACTCCATCAATCAAATATGCATTGCCACAGGCGAATCACTACATGGCAACATTGCCATGTCACCCATTCCCTTCACAGTCCCGCCACTGAGGACACCATGTCATGGTATGTGAGAGCAAACAAACTGGCCATCACAACATGACACCGGTGTCACAAATAGCAGTGCCCCAAATGGTACATAGCCGCACTTGAACAGCTAACCGCGCTGGAGCCACTACTACACACCTGTGTAAGAGTAATTTCAATCTAATTACACACCAACCCACCCTGAAGCCCACCCAAACAAGACACAATGCATGTAATCAATGGTAGTCTCAATACCTGATTCTGCTGGTATGTCCTCACCGTCCAGATGTACAGTGATGGCGCCACGCAAAAGTGTCAGTGCACATCTACCGACATGTTGTCTGACTCCAGAGAGTATGCCCGTGTGAAGAACTGTGTGAAATACCTGCAAAACATGAGCAACATATGTAAGTAGAGGCACATATCAAACCATCATGCATAGTTAGGTGCAACAACAATGTACACTATGAATGTCTACACAGTATTGACTATGGACTGGCCAACAGCTCATGGGAGTCCAATGTCACCGTGTAATTTGCTGTCACTTGGGCACACCCTTTGCAAGCCCATGGAAACGGAAGCAGGAGGGGTGTGGATGTCTGGTACCCAAGCATCGAAAACAAACTCAGGACAAGCCTGCATGTGCCCAGCCACAATACAGTGTATGCCCAGGTACCCACACAAGGCAACACTCTTGATAAAGAAAAAAAAATTGAGAAAAAATGGCCATGAAAGGGCCGGCGGGGGGGGGGGCCACCTATGAGGTCCGAGGACAGGATGCACGCCACAATCCACCTGTGTGGATCATGGGAAAATAAAACACCCCATAGGCTCGTGGCCCACACGGCTACTCTGTTGTGGGAGATGAGTCGCTATCGCTCTGGCCAGACCCTGCAGCTGACTCAGGAGGTGGGGGAGCTGCCTCAGAAGATGGTGTGACAATGGGAGGCAGCCCACGCAAAGCACGAGTTTGCTCCTCCATGGCTGCAAGCAGGCGGGTCTGGTAGTTCTGGTTCTGGGTTATAATCATGCGGAGGTCCCCATGCAGTAACTTCCGGGATGACCTGACCTCCGCACGAGTTGCCTGCATCTCGGCCGAGAGCGTCCGTGTCAGACGCTCCAGCTGCTCCTCTGTCCTTCTATGGGATGAAGCCTCAAGCTCTAACAGGGTCGACCTGAGGTGATGGAATTCTTCCCTCAGGCCTTCCCTGTGGCGCTGGGACTCCATGGAAAGTGATTCCCGCAGAGTCGCCAGTGCCGCCCGCCTGTCCATGTTGGACGCCAACATGTCCTCCCTGTGTGCCTGGCAGATGGACTCTGTAGCCTGCTCCAGTCGCTCCATCAGCCTTTCTGGGGGGACAATGGAAGTGGCCACCCTATCCATGGCCTGTGCAATCATCTCGGATGATGCTGCCTGTTGGGTGGCCATACCGTAGATGGATTGCTCCCAAGCGGTATTGCCAGGTGGCATACGGCCACCACGTTGACGGGCACCACACCTGCCTGGGGCAAGGCGGACTGCGCCTTGCTGTGCCGGCAAGGCCTCAGGCTGCAGGACTGCATTCCCTCTCTGATCTGCAGCCCCAGGAACAGGATCAGAGATTGTGTGGTGTGGCCCTGCATCCGTAACCACCGGAGGCTGAGCTGCCGACACTGACATCCCCATTGAGGGCAATGGCCCGGCTGCAGGTGGGTCGGACAGAGGAGATTCTCTCCCAAGAACACTCACCTGCGACTGCACATAGGTGTCATCCTCCGAGTCTACACCTGAATACTGCTCGGGGGAGGAACCCCCAGAGACACCCCTCGACAGCACGACCTGCAGCACTTGTGGGTTTTCACCCACAAACACACCACGTCCCTCACTTGTGGAAGGTCGGCCCGGGTTGCCCTCCTGGGACGGCTCAACCACCACATCCCCAGCATCAACAAGTGCTTCGTCCCCTGCAAAGACATGAAAGAGAAAAATGGAAACAGGCATTAGCACCATGGCATACAACAAGGGCTGATGAACAACAGAGGCAGTAGTTCTACGACACATGTCCCACATGACTGGGAGACCTCCTATGCATTCACCATCACTGGGTCTGTAGGGGAGGCTCAGGGCATACAATGTACAGATTGGAGAGCAACGCCTGCTCACCATGCTGCCTAGCACTGCCATCACACATTGGCCGGTGATTGCCATGTCAAAGGCACATGCCATCACACACATGGCATGTGACATAGCCACCAAGTGAAGAGGGAGAGGAGGGCAACTTTTTTGGATTTCAACCACTCTGGTCCTGACATTGCATCATCACATCAATAAGTTAACATGTTGTACATGGATCTGCTAGTCCCAATTGGCCACGATGCACAGTGCCTTGTCTACATCAACAAAATGCAGTAAACAATGAGATTCCACCTCCCCATCACCTGTAAAGGAATCATATAGCATTCGTGAAGCACCGGTCCAGAAATGTATGAAGGTACAGCGGAGCACTGAGGGGTGGTGGGGCAGAAGGGGATGCCAGTCAACAATCCTACTGGTGCTGGTGTCATTCATGTCACGCAAGTGCAGGGGTGGGTGGCACAATGAAGTGCAAGGGGAAGTGGCGGCTGGAAGTGCTGTACAAGGTAAGTAGGACTTAACGTCAAGGGCAGATGGTGTTAGGCGCAGACAAGTGCTGGGGGGGGGTGGCCTATAGGGGTACAGAGACAATCATGCAGTGCTGTGGGCTCGGAGGGGACAGGGGAGGTACACACTGCATCTGGCTCGGCAAGGTCCTTGCAGATTTCTATGTGTCCTGCAGAGTTGTCACATGCCGCAGATATGTGCCCTTGGATTGGGGATCTCATCTTGGTGAAAAGGGTGAGGCGCTATTGCCTTTGGAGCATGTGGCAGGCCAGTTTGCCAGAGGATGAGCATGATGCAGGACATTCCCTCTCTGCCACCCGGCACCTGTGGTTTGGGTTCACAAGATCCGAGTCATGCCAGGACTCTGCATTGGCATGGGGCTTCAGACAGGTGGTCATGACCGTGGCAAAGACATCCAGTGTACCTGACATAGAGTGGAGCATGGAGTGGGCCCTGTCAGGATGGGAGTGAGCCTAAGGGGGAGCTGGATGGGGGGGAGATTTTGGCAGCATAAGCCTCGACTGACACACACTTCATGGGTTGGAATACCAAGAAGGTGTGTGACAGTGGTGAGGGTGGCTTTGCCTGTGGGGTGGTGAGGGTGAGCTGGGAGGAGAGGAGAATGTGATCACTCCAGGAGAGAGGAGTGCAGAGATGGACGGAGAGGGGAAAGTCAGATGAGATCAGAGCATCAAGAGTGTGCCCTGCAGAATGAGTAGGGACAGACGGGAGTCTAGAGGGTGAGAGGGAGTTGCTGAGGTCACAGAAAGGTTACGTGGGGGGGTCAACAAGCATACAGGTGGATGCGTACAGCACCAAGGAAGAGGATTTCTGTGTCTGGGGACATGAGTGAGGAGGAGAGGTGAGGACACTCAGAAAGGAAGTAGTACATTTGACCAGTTTTCCCAGACCCAGTACGCACAGTTTGTGAATGTCAAGGTGTGGTAGAGAGAGACGTCACACAAGCCATTCCAGAGTGGAGTAGGTCTAAGTAGGAGTGACAGTGGCAGGAATACCCTCAGGGAAGCCAAGGGCACACCCCCCCTGCACAGTAGTGGCGGGCCAAGGAGAGGATCTCCTGAACATCAGGTAGGAGTGTGTGAAGGATGCAGACAGAGCTGGCCGTCAGACATGTTTCCATGAGACCAAGGATGTCAAGGTGCATAACCTCATGTAAGTGACAGATATCGGAGGAATGCCTGATGCAGCCGCAGTGAAAGGAGTGTAATTGTGGAGGAGGTTGACAGCCTTGTAGGACTTACGGGGAGTGCTAGAGATCAGAGGTGCAGCATGTGTAGGAGTTGGAGTGGGAGGCGGAGAAGGATCATGGGAGGGTGCAGGGAGGCAGTGCAGGATTGATGAGGAGAGAGGAGGGGGGACAGCAGGAGAGGAAAGGAAGTTGATGAGATGTGGGTAGCATTTCTCAAGGAGAATGAGGTTGGCCTAAGGGCCTTGGACTGAGATGCTCCCATTACCATACACATCAATTGTGGCCTCTGAGGATTGGAAGGAGGCCAGGAGTACACCCCAACGGGTCCCACCATTGATGGTGGAAGAGGAGCAAGGAGAGAGGACAGGGACCATGTGAAGGGTCTATGGGACAGGCAAAGGCATGTATGAGCAGATGTCAGTGAGAGTTAGCTTTGAGTAGGCTCAGATGCACTTGTCAGCAATAGGGTGGGTCGCATTGGAGGGCAGGGTGCCCTCATTTGACTGTTAGCAAGCAGGTGTCGTGAGTAGGGCACGATGGTCTGAACTGTAGAAGTCAGGGAAGATAGACCATGAAGAGCAGCATGGAGTGTGAGGGAATGGGGCTCGAAACCAGACGGTACCAAAGCACACAGGTAGGAGGTGGATGTCAAGGCAACATCCACAGTATGACAGCATGTTGGTTGGCATTTATATACAGAGGACGCATTAGCATGTGGTATCATTGCATGTCAGGCATGTGAAGATGAAACTTGAATGGCTGGGGGAAAGTATAGGAATGGTATGTATGACATCAGATGAATAGACAGGGGAGTATGAGCAACAATGTAGTGACAAAATGACAATTCAAGGGCAACTTCCATGGTGTAGGGCCATATGTGCACTGTTGCCAGTAGGGATAGTGCTGTGGGCAGATGGTGTTGCACTGAACATACTGGATGAGGCACATGGGTGCCACTATCAACTCTGCCACACACCCCCTGGACAGGCACCCAACATGAATGCTTCACACACACACCATGCACATGGATAATACACACATGCATGTGCACTCACCGGATGATGCCTCGTAATCAGGGAGATCTCCCACACCTTGGAGTTGTCCCTCGGTGACGTAGGATCCAGCTACGGACTCGTGTGGTGTGAGTTCTATTTCCTGTGCTGGGGACCCACCTCCAGTCACCAAGGTTGCGGCATGACTTGAGGCCAGCTTATCCTTTGCCCTGCGCTTAAGGTCATTCCAGCGCTTCTGGCAATCACTAGCTGTGCGCCTCACTACTCCAAGGGCACTTATTCTGTCAGCAATGGTCTGCCAGTGTGCCTGGCGTCTGGCATGTGTGGTCTTGGACCCTGCAACGATGACCATTTCCCTATCATGATCTGACACATACTGAACAAGTGCATTCAGTTCGGCTTCTGTGAAGCTTGGCTTCCTTGATGGGCCGGACTGTGCAGCCGTGCCTGGGGCATCAGCCTGTGCCGGACGTGCACTCTTCCTCTTGCGCTTGGAAGGGGGTGGGGATCCAGAGTGTCCTACGCCGCTGTGGACACTAGGGGCAGGAGCCGTGGTGGACTCAGTACTGGGTGTGTGGGATTGCACACTCAGCATGGGAGTAGGTGCAGGCATTGGGGGTAGAGGGATGGGGTCAGGCCTGATCTGAGGTGCATGAACTAGGACCGACACAGTCTTGGCAGGGTGTATGAGAGGTGGGGTGGATGGAGCCACACCCTGGCTACGGGGGCCAGCAGATGACCTATCTGGCATAGATGCGCGTGCCCTGATGACACCAATGTGCACCGGTGCACGTGCAGTGGACCTGCTGACCTGGATGTCAGCGATGGGATCACCCTCGGACAGGTCTGGTGCCACAATGGGCTGGTCCGACAAGGGCTGATCAGGGTTGGTATCAGCCACATGACCCTCAACTGGGGGGGGGGGGCATGGGTGTCCCTGACTGGTCCTCCAGACTGGGGGGGACAGGGGCACCCTGCAAGTCACAACCACGTCCCCTAGTGGATCCTCCACGGCCACCACGTGTGGCTCGGCCACCTTTGCCACCCTTACGGCTTGCACGCCTCCCAACCATGGCACTGATGTTATTGTGCGTATGGGAGTCGGTGTGCACAATTGTCCTGGGCAATTGGGTGTCAAAGGGGTTGGGTACCAGATGGTATTCGTACCCTAGTGCAGTGGCAAGGCTATATGACACCCCTGGGGAAAGATGACGGGTCACGCAACGCACAGGCACCCCAAAAAAGTTAAGGAACTTGCACAATACCCCTCCTAGACCACGTGTGCTGATGGAAAACCCTGCACTACACTGTGGCATCCAGTAACACAATAATGAACGTATGCGTGTCACACGCAGCCTAGAATGACCTCTGAAGGGGTAGGCTACACACGGGGCAAGCACAGAAGTTAGATACGTGCGTGACTCACCGTCTGCCAGGTAAAAGAGCGTGAAAAATGAGCGCTTTTGGTTGGCAACACCCCCGCCAAAAGAAGATGTGTACGCTGTCTGAGGAGACAGGACAACAGTAGAAGGGGACACTGTTTGAGGGAACAGGCCCAGCTAAACCAGTACAAGAGGGAAAAGAGAAAAAGCTGTCAGAGGTAACAGGGAGTACGAACTGGAAACGCCGTGAAGTAAATCGCGTGTGAAACGACAAGAAGTACAGAATTCACCCACTCGCTCTCCACGAAAAGCACGTACAAGGAAATGGTGTTCTACACTACCTTATATACAGGCCCACACGTACAGCGTCACTTACGGCGTGTACGTGCTTGGCCCATGTTCACCAATCACACGCTTTGTCACTTCTGCGTGTGGATCCTTTTTCACCAATCACACGCTTTGACACTCCTGCGTGTAGCTCACTTTTCACCAATCACACGCTTTGTCACTCCTGCGTGTAGATCCATTTTCACCAATCACACGCTTTGTCACTCCTGCGTGTAGATCCATTTTCACCAATCACACGCTTTGACACTGCACGTGCAGGTAACTATAGACGCACATATGCTGGTGACGGGTTTTCGCGCGATTCGCTGAGTGTGGGATTTTCACGTGCAAAATCACTCCCTATCAGGCTGTCCACGCGTTCAAACACGAAAGACCACGCTCCTGGCCAGGAGGCGAAATTACAGTCCCCCAGAGCCCTGAGCACGCTCCCACCTGCCATCTGCTGCTGCCTGACTGCCTGCTGGCCACGTGCCCCACAGTGCTGGTGGGTGGGGGTGGTGGGAGACATGGGTGGGGGCCTGCTGGCAGGTGCCCCTGCACTGCTGGGGGTTGGGGGTGGTGGGAGACATGGGTGGGGGCCTGGTGGAGGGTGCCCCTGGTGGATGGGGGGTGGGGGTGGTGGGAGACATGGGTGGGGGCCTGCTGGCAGGTGCCCCTGCACTGCTGGGGGGTGGGGGTGGTGGGAGACATGGGTGGGGGCCTGGTGGAGGGTGCCCCTGGTGGATGGGGGTGCAGGGGGACATGATCAGGTGTGCAGGGTAGTCCCCTGTTTTGTGGGCTGCCTGCAGGGGCCGTGGAGGGTGTACAGGGTACACCTGTGAGGGCCCACCCAGCCTATTCGCGTGTGATAATTCCCACGCACCCCTGTAATACACGTACCCTGGCCAATCGCGTGTGATGATTCCCGCGTACCCCTGTAATACACGTTCCCTGGCTATCGCGTGTGATGATTCCCGCGTACCCCTGTAATACACGTTCCCTGGCCTATCGCGTGTGATGATTCCCGCGTACCCCTGTAATACACGTTCCCTGGCCTATCGCGTGTTCTACTTCACGCGTACCCCTGTAATACACGCACCCTGGCTGTTCGCGTGTGATAATTCCCGCGTACCCCTGTAATACACGTTCCCTGGCCTATCGCGTGTGATGATTCCCGCGTACCCCTGTAATACACGTTCCCTGGCCTATCGCGTGTTCTACTTCACGCGTACCCCTGTAATACACGTTCCCTGGGCAATCGCGTGTTGTACTTCACGCGTACCCCTGTAATACACGTACCCTGCCTAGTCGCGTGTAGAACTTCCCGCGTACTCCTGATTTGAAGATTGCCCGCTTTGCTTTCCTTGTTTGCCTGCCCTGTGAAGTGGTCCAGGGTTAGCGCAGCCCTTAGCGATGATTTAGCGATTTTGATGGCTTTTCCTTGCGCGAGGGCGTTCTTGGGGGCGTTACTGGCGCTGCTGCAGGCTCGCTGCGATTCTCTGCGCCACGGCTGGTTTGGGAGCATGAAATCCATGAATACGCTGTGCGCGGAAATCAGTTTTAGCGCACGTGCCTGGCGCAGACTATCGCAGGCGCACGCTGTGCGCCAGCCGCGTGCGCTACTTGTTGCGCTGGATTCTATGAATTACCCTGAAAGTCTTTAATGCGAATTCAATATAACGGCCGGGAGAGTCTGTCAGTCTCAAGAGACCAAAAAGCTGATAACTCACCCCACCCACAATTGGCAGTAGTATTTAAAGGTGAAAAGCACAACATTAGAATACATTTGCATATGTTCTAGACATTAGATGTAACTATGTTATAAGCATCCAATTGGCTCCTGCCTATACAAACCTTAAGTCAGCATAAATTGCCCTATTCTAATTTGCTAGTACAACATGTAACATTTTTTTGTGCATCCAAAAAATTGCGTTGCCGTAATTAGCGCCTTCCCCATTCCCATAGAGCCATATGGGGCAGAAATGGGAATGGGGAAGGGCAATGGCGGAAGGGGGATTTACCGCCCCTCCAACCTTGGAATGGGGCGGTAAATCCCCTTTCCGCCAAGGCAGTGCCCGTATTTTACCGGCATGAGCCATGGCGCTAATAGCGCCATGGCTCACCGCCTTCCATGTAATGAGGCCCAATGAGCTCCCTAGCCAGTCCCCAGACATTCTGGCAACATGTATTTTTCCCAAGCAAATTGCTCCTCTACGTTAAAGCCTGTCCTTACCACTACCACGCACCCGTCTGCATATGCCAAGGACACAAACCATTGTTTCTTGTTTGCTTAACTCTCTTGGGCAAGGTTTTCATGAGAAAGTACAATGAAGGCCTTATTCTTAGGACAATGACTCATATGTTATACTTGCTGGCCATCCTGCCCCGTACTTGGCATCCCAAAGGCTCACTAGGTTGCGGGTGAAACAAAATCTAGTTCATAATGGCAGAGACACACAAATAAAATGGAAGAAACAATCAGAGGCTTAAATATTAAAGCTATGGTTAATATGTGTGTTGCTTGCTCACCCTGCTGCATACTTGTCCATCCATGGACACTCCCAATTCTGTACAATAGCAAAACATTCATGTTAACAGCAGTTGTAAAGTCTGTATTTTCTTTTACCTTTAGGACTTATTAACATTGCCCCCTAGTTGATTCATCAACTACACTATCTTTCTCTTTCATCTTATCCAACAGATCTTTTGGTACGCACACTCTTGTTTCGGGGGTCGCCTCGTAAAACTCATCAAAAATTACAAATGTAGTCAAAATCGATTGTACGCTGGTGCAAGAAGCAAAAAACAAGCAGTTTTGTTCAGGGCCCCGGATGCAGCTGGGGCAGCAAATTCAAACAGATTGCGGAACAGAACTGCATGAAAAGGCGCTGTCAAAGAAACACCCCTAATATAAAACACTTTTATACACAGCAAAATAATTAGCATTTGCGATCGTGTAACATGAAATAATCTCCCCATGCAGAAGTGATTGGACTCCGCACTTTGGACCCATATAGAAAAACATACATTGCGATCAACTATTGGGTCCACAAACCTTCCCACACCCCTCTCAATTATACCCTGTGACATCACAATCCACAATCCACACCCAATTCCCACAGAACAAAAGTAAGTCATTGAAACATTTGAGGCAACCAGCAGAACTTTAATAATCTTCCCTGGTCACCTCATCCTGATTCTCATAAGAATGGCTGCCCACCATGACACCACCAGAGCCTTGAACCATGGACATACTGCTGCACAAATATATATATAACATATCAGAGATTCTCTAAACCCTTTTCCCAAGCACATGTTCTACGGGGTGATTTGAAAATGCCATGGTTCTTGCTGGCTCCATTAGAAAATCGCATTTCATAAATGATTTTGAATTATAAAATGGTCATGAGTTCATTATTTGCTAGCAAAACCTGTGAGCTCTAATCTGTTGACCTCAAAAAGTAACACCGCTATGTACTTCTCTTAAAGCTTGCCTGGTATCATAGACTCTGCACTAATTCACCAGCTACAGCAGGCTTTCACTTGAACAGAAAGGTCGCACACGTTTAAAGCAGAAGCAAGTTTTAGGGCCCATTTGCCGCATTTCATTCAACCAGTAAATTTGATTACACTTACATGTGCTTCTGTATTTATGGATTAGTACTATTAAGAATGTTATATCACATACATGAGAAAGAGCCCATTTGCTTTTTAAATATTGAACCCAGAATTCTTTATAATTTTCAACATCTGCAGGTCGTGTAAAGACCCACCCATCAGGATCCTCCTCTTAATCTTTTCCCCTTATTTTGTTTCTATTCCTCACTTCAAAATTATTTGTGTCAATATTCAGGGGTAACATCAAATGTCCTTTTTGCTTGTTAAAGTATACTCTTAAAATGTTCTTAACACAGCAGGAGATGAGAAAAAAAACATTAACAGGGTGACAGTCGCTCGGAACAATATAGAAAGCCTGGTGGGTACCCATGCGAATACACTGTCCAGCCAGTCCTTTTCTTACACTCCATTAACCTCATTTGTCATCTTTCCCTGTAGTGTCCATATCTCTTGGATAGCTCAGAGAACAGTAGCAGTGATGTGAACAACTTAGAGTTCCACTGGAGGCATCACTGTCAGGTGACACAGTGCAGCAGCTTGTCGCAAATCTGGCACAGACACCACCTTCCATGGCTGTCAGGATGTCCAAAATAAACCTATTGTGGAGGGCCACCAAGCACGAAACCCTCATCTCTTCCTTGATAGCGTTGAACACTTTTGCTGTTGAATTGGCCAGCTGCAACAGCTCGTAACCGGTTAGCTGAAGCCATTTAGAATTAGCTGCTGCCTGTACTCCTGGAAGCAACAAGGATGTAAAAAAGGTGGGAACGATGGAGACTTGCCGGTACTCATTCATGATAGCAGCCAGGTTCTCCACACTCTTCTTTGAGAAATAATTGTTTCCCCGCTTTCTCCTTCTAATTAATTTTTGCTTCACCATTTTTCCTTGAAGTGCAATCTTCATGGCAGTGCTAGTTTGTGGCACCACAAGTGCAGGACTTTGCAAGGTGACAAGGGCAAACACTCCACTCCAGTCAGACGGGAGCTGGGCATATGCTTTGGATCAAGCCCATCAAATATCCATCACTGCTACTGTTCTCCGTGTCAGCGTTGCATTTGTAATCACCTTGGCACATCCCGAATTAGTCCCCAGGAAACCTGCAACACAAAGAGAATCGTGTAAAGCTCCTTATGTTAACTGGTTGATGGTTTTCATGTAACCACATTAAAGCATGGACATACTTTCTCCAAGTTGCTTGGCAGTTGTCCTTAACCTTGGCCACCACATTTTGCTCAAAGCCCACCAATCCTTCAGCACGACATTGCATTATTCCCCCTCCCATTTGTCACCATACCAAACCGCTCCTTTTATCCTCATCAGTGGCCTTGTCTGACACCAGGGGACACATTGCCCTTCTTTGGTTGTGCATTGCAATCTTTTATGATCTTTCATTTGTAATTCCCCCTCTTTAAGTCCTTCAGTGAGATACTCCATTACCTTACGCCTCGTTTCCTACTTTTGGAGCATTGGTGTTAATTTTACAAAGTTGTCTTCATATACATTTTCCCCTTCATCCACCCAGTTAACTACTAAGTTTCTCCCCTGAAATAAACTTCGAGTTCTACAGAGAGACAAGTGCATTAGGCATCCTACCTCCTCATAGGACACAGCTTGGGGCAGGAAAAGTCTGGATACTCCAAATACATCTGGAATGAGAGAGCACACATAGCATGTGCCATATACTCTCTCTGTTCCCACACACATCATTTCATCATCCCAGATATTGCCTGTTAATGAGCTATGCTCTTCCCCGGTGCCATGGTGGAACGCTTTCCCATTAATCACATCTCTCTTTCCCATTTTTCTTTTTGTATTCAATTTTATTTCACTTTTTTCTTTACAAAATGTATCAAACAAAAGCATCAAAGCTACACTAAAACATATTAACATCACTAAGCTCAAGAAAACTGAACATTTCTTTTTCTTTGTCACACATTTTGCCTTGTAATCTTCTTAATCTCCCTCTTTTGTGGGCTTTTTATAAATTCAAAGGACTGTTAAAAAATGAAAAAAAAACTTGGGTATACTTCCCATCATGTTGTGCTTTTGGAGAAAGTATTTCTGTCTCTGCGAATGTCCATTATGTGAACCCATCCGCGTTGTCCCTGTATTTTGACAGCTGTAGGTGTTGAATATAATGATGAAGTGCAGGCCTGTGAAGCGTTCCTCCTTCCACTTCCTCACATGGTTGCAAACAAAGACGTGGTCCCCCAGATAAAAAGGTTCTGTTTGTGGGAAATGTCCGTTTGGATCACCTGATTCTCCAGATTGGTTTTTACGCCTAACCTGCAAGGATATATATTTAAGGGAGTTTATGTTTATGTGACTTGATAAGTTCTTTGAAATACATTTCAAATCCCCCACACCAGAATAGCAGAAGTAGAGTGAGCATAAGAGAGTGTATTTGTATTTCTATTTGTTTATTTGTAAAGCGCACCAAACCCTCAGGAATCTGGGCACATTTCTTAGTTACACAGTTACATGTATACATTACAGTATTGCATATGTACATAATACACTATTTACAGATTACAAGGGATTATTACTGGACAAATTTACAATAAACAGATGTACAATTACAGGTCCGCCTGTGAGGAGCAGGAGCGTCTGGGTGGGTGAGCTAATGTTCTTGCACTAGTAGCCAGATTTTGACTTTGCTTCTAAAGGAGTGGTAGAATGGTTCCGATATGAGTAAGAAGGGTAGTGTATTCCACAGTTTAGTGGCAAGCACTGGGAAGCTGCTACCCCCTGCTTTCTGTAGCTTAAACCTCTGGATCTTGAGGAAGTGTACGTATGCTGCTCTAAGAGGTCGGTCAAAGGTGTTGCGATAGAATCGATTGGTGCGAGGTTCGCAAGGTACTTATGCATGAGTGACAAAAAATTAAAGGCAATTCTTTGGTTGACTGATAGCCAGTTAAGGTTATGTCTGATCTCTGTGATATGTTGCGCTCTGGGAATATTCAAGGCTGCCCTGATTGCGTTGTTGTGTAGTACTTGTAACATGTTTGTGTTCTGACGGCTGGTCCCTAGATACAGCGCATTGCAGTAGTCAAGTTTAGACAGGACTAATGCTCTGGGTAGGGTGGTGCAGTTGTTGGTGGATTAGTTTGCACGTGTAGGCCGTTGAGGAGGTTATTGTGTTAGTTTCTCTGGCTAAGGCCAGAGAGGAATCTAAATAGATGCCGAGAGTTTTTACGTCTTTCGAGAACTTGATGATATTGCGCTCTATGCTGAAGGAGTCAAACTTGGCATCTAGCTTACTGAGCCTATGTTGTGATCCGAGGAGGAGTAGCTCTGTCTTATCAATGTTACAGAGAGTGTACACAATGGCCGAATTGGCACATGCATTCTCCGCCCTGTAACAATATCATAGGGAGTCAGATGATGATCTCCTCCAGGCGTTTTCTTAGTGCAAACAAAGCAAGCAGCAAGCAGTGCACCCACGATTTTTCAAGCATTTGCATAAGCTTAGTCAATCGCATTTTCAGCAGTCCATTCATCCTTTCTATCAAACCATTGGCCTGTGGATGGTAAACCGTGCATAGTTTATGCTTTATCCCCAGGGGTGTTGTGAATTATTTTATTATATAATTGGCAAAGTGTAAAGTTCACTGTCATCTGGAATCCCCCACCTCGGGAACACCTCCCTCACCAGGAACTTGGCTGCAGAGCAGGCATCATTGTGCGCATAGGGGCCTGCCTCAAGCCAACATGAGGATGGACACACAACTATAAGCATGTACTTTTAAGCAGCACATGCCTCTTGCATATCAATGTAATCGATATGCAAGTCCAAGAAGGGGCCTTCCGGCCGCAGCAATTTTACCTGTACAACTCTCAATGTGTGACCTGGCCGAAACTTTTGGCACATCATACAATCGTTGACATAATCAGTAACATTTTCAAACCGATTTGGCACAAACCAGTCTTCACTTATCTCTGCAGCCACGTGTTCTTTCGATACGTGGGAAGGATAGTTAAACTGTTTTAATGGCAATTGCAATAACTTCTTCGGCATGACAACCTTTCCTGGGCTATCATGTCCCCAAATAAAATCAGTTGGTGACAGAGAACATCCTCTCTTTTTCCACAGCTCTTTTCCAGCATCTGATGCTTCTCCTTGCAACTCAATTATCTGCAGGATTGGGATTGCATTGAAACCTTCTGGCAATGCATCTTTTTCTTTGCTCACTTTCAGTACTGCTATTTGGGGTATTGTTTCCTCCTAGCCAGATAACAGCACATGTGATCCCTCTGGCATCTATGCTGTGTCTTTTGCTGCTTTGTCTGCCCTTTCATTTCCTAGTGAGATTAAATCTTGTCCTCATGTATGCGCTTTGCACTTTATTAATGCTAATTCTACTGGCAGTGGTAACATCTCTAATAATCTGCTCAGTAGGGCTACATGTTGAACGGGAGTGCCATCACTTCTTTTGAAACATCTCCTTTCCCACCTTGCTAGTCCTGATTGCACTGTAGAGGTAGCATAGGCCGAATCAGAGAAGATGTTCACTGCTTGGCCTTCTGACATGTTTAGTGCTTCAACCAATGCCACAAGTTGTGCTGCTTGTGCAGAGTAGAATAGCAGAAGTAGAATGAGCATAAGAGAGTGTATTTGTATTTCTATTTGTTCATTTGTAAAGCGCGCTAAACCCTCAGGAATCTGGTTGCATTTCTTAGAGTTACACAGTTACATACATACATTACAGTATTGCATATATACATAATACATTATCTACAGATTACAGGGGATTATCACTAGATAAATTTACAATAAACAGATGTACAATTCCAGGTCCGCATGTGATGAGCAGGAGCATCTACATGGGTGAGTTAATGTTCTTGCGCTAGTAGCCAGATTTTGAGTTGGCTTCTAAAGGAGTGGTAGGATGGTTCCGATCTGAGTGAGATGGGTAGTGTATTCCACAGTTTAGTGGCAAGAACTGGGAATCTGCTACCCCCTGCTTTCTGTAGTTTAAACCTCTGGATCTTGAGGCAATGTACATGTGCTGCTCTAAGAAGTTGGTCAGAGGTGTTGCGATAGACTAGATTGAACAGGTATCTCAGTGTGAGGTTCACGAGGCACTTGTGTGTGAGTGAAAAAAATTTTAAGGCAATTCTTTTGTTGACTGATAGCCAGTTAAGCTTCTGTCTGATCTCTGTGATATGTTGGGCTTTGGGAATATTCAACGCTGCCCTGATGGCATTGTTGTGTAGTACTTGTAACTTGTTTGTGTTACGTCGGCTTGTCCCTAGTTAGAGCACATTGCAGTAGTCGAGTTTAGACAGAACTAATGCTCTGGCTATGTTGGTGAGGTTTTGGTGGATAGAAAGGGACTGCATGCAGTGATTAGTTTGCACATGTATGCTGCTGAGGAGTTTATTGTGTTAGTTTCTCTGGCTAAGGCTAGAGAGGAATCTAAACAGATGCCGAGAGTTTTTAAATCTTTCGAAAACTTGATTGGGTTGCCATCTATGATGAAGGAGTCAAACTTGGCATCTAGCTTACTGAGTCTATGTTGTGATCCGAAGATAAGTAGCTCTGTCTTATCTCTGTTACACAGAGGGTACATGATGGCCGAATTGGCACATGCATTCTCCACCCTGTAACAATATCATGAGGAGTCAGATGATGATCTCCTCCAGGCGGTTTCTTAGTACAAAGCATGCAGCAAGCAGTGCACCTACGATTTTTCAAGCATTTGCATAAGCTTAGTCAATCGCATTTTCAGCAGTCCATGCATCCTTTCTACAAAACCGTTGGCTTGTGGATGGTCAACTGTGCATAGTTTATGCTTTATCCCCAGGGGTGTTGTGATTTATTTTATTAGATAATTGGCAAAGTGCAAAGTTCATTGTCAGAATGAATTTCATCTGGAATCCCCCACCTCGGGAACACCTCCCTCACCAGGAATTTGGCCACAGAGCGGGCATCATTGTGCGCATAGGGTCCTGCCTCAAGCCAACATGAGAATGGACACACAACTATAAACATGGACTTTTAAGAAGCACATGCCTCTTGCATATCAATGTAATCGATATGCAAGTGCAAGAAGGGACCTTCCGGTCGCAGCAATTTTCCCTGTACAACTCTCAATGTGTGACCTGGCAGAATCTTTTGCCCCATCATACAATATGGCACAAACCAGTCTTCACTTATCTCTGCAGCCACATGTTCTTTCGATACGTGGGAAGGATAGTGAAGCTGTTTCAATGCCAATTGCAATAATTTCTTTGGCATGACAACCTTTCCTCGGCTATCAGGTCCCCAAACCAAATCAGTTGGCGACACAGAACATGCTTTCTTTTTCCCCAGCTCTTTTTCAGCATCTGATGCTTCTCCCTGCGACTCAATTATCTGAAGGATTGGGAATGCATTGAAACTTTCTGCCAATGCATCTTTTTCTTTGGTCACTTTCAATACTGCTATTTGCAGTATTTTTTCCTCCTTGCCAGAGAACAGCACATGCGATCCCTCTGGCATCCATGCTGTATCTTTTGCTGCTTTGTCTGCCCTTTCATTTCCTAGTGAGATTAAATCTTGTCCTTATGTATGCGCTTTGCACTTTATTAATGCTAATTCTACTGGCAGTGGTAACATCTCTAATAATTTGCTCAGTAGTGCTGCATGTTGAACGGGCGTGCCATTACTTCTTTTGAATCTTCTCCTTTTGCACCTTGCTAGTCCTGTAAGCACTCTGGAGGTAACATAGGCCGAATCAGAGAAGATGTTCAATGCTTGGCCTTCTGACATGTATAGCGCGTCAACCAATGCCACAAGTTATGCTGCTTGTGCAGTGTAATGGTTTGGTAGCTGTGTATGTGAGTACACTATCAACTCCTCCCCTTTCTGTACTCCTCATCCATACCCCACCACTGCTCACCCTGAGTGCCTTTGCCCCATGGTCTGATCAATGCAGGACCTGCCATCAATGAAATCATGTTCCCCCTTCGATTACCCTTACCTAGGGAGTTACATTTGCTCTTGTCGATGAATGCTACACAGTCAGTGACAGCATTGCAATTTCTCCCTGTACACCTTGTATTCTTTCCCTGCTAGCAGTGTCAGTAGTGTCACTGAGTTCTTTCTACACTCTTCTTCTGTTGTGCTGCACACTAACAAATCATCAATGTATGGTATCACTGTGCTAGCAACCTGCAAATTGCTGAAGTCCATCTGTGTTACTCTGTTGAAGATACTAGGCCCTTCGCAGTACCCCTGAGGCATGTTACAACTTTGTCCCGCGATACATAAAGGCTGTGAAATAACTGGAGTTTGGGTGTAGTGCAATGGAGAAAGGGCATTCTTCAAGTCAACTATAGTGACATAGGCCCTCATTACAACCCTTGCGTTAAGGGGTTAACGGCGCCATAAAAGGTGGTGGCGCCGTTAACCCCTTAACGCCTGATTATGAGGTCCCTTTGCGGGTTGGAGATTTTAACGCCTACTTTTTGCAGGCGTTAAAAACCAACCCGCAAAGAGACCTTTGTGCTAAGTACGGTGCCGCAATTTGGGGCACCGTACTTAGCGCCTTCCCCATTCCCATTGAGCCCTATGTGGCAAAAATGGGAATGGGGAAGGGCCATGGCGGCATGGGGAATTACCGCCCGCCAACCTCGGAATGGGGTGGTAATTCCCCATTCCGCCATATCGGTGTCGGTAAATTACCGGCATGGACCATGGTGCTATTAGCACCATGGTCCAACGCCAGGGTCGTAATGAGGGCCATAGTGTGCCTTCAGAGAAATGTTACCAAACATTGTTGCAGGATTGGGAAACAGTGGATATTCTGCTCAATAATGTCATTCAGAGGGTGTAAATCCTGTATAAAACACCACACCCCTCCCTTTGCCTTCTTTTTATTTATTTTTAAACTTTCTTTATTAACACATGGTAAAATTTCACATATCACATTACATAGTATTTAGCGTTACGGGCGGTGGGTCCACAGGGGTAAAAGTGGGGTGTCGCATGGACCAGAAATTGGAGGGGGGAAGTGGAGAATCAGTGAAGGCGATCCCGGATGAGTCTCAATAAAGTCATATGAACAGGTGGGAACATAGAATAGCACATTTAGGAGTCTGATGCTGTATCATCAACTGATAGCTCACTTAAGAGGTATTTTGTAAGTGGTCCCCAAATTGTCCTTGAACGTGAGCCAATCAGTTGCATTAACGCCCACTGTACATCTGTATCACAGGCCCACATTACATCTTTCAGCCAGTCTGTCTTGTTGGGGACGTTTGCACCCATCCATCGTAATAATATGCATTGTTTAACAAGTATAAGACATCATTTTACATATATATACTCATGCCGCCACTGAGGGAATCAAATATATAGAACAAATATTTAGAACAGACATGACATGACAGTGGTATGGGATGAATTTCTCAGCCCCTCATTTCTGACATAACAGTGCATATTTCACCCCAGAATGGTTGTAATTTCGGGCAGTCCCACAGCATATAAAAGTATTTGGCATTGGGACAATTACATCTACGGCACGCCTCGATTCCTTCACCAGGGAATAGGTGTGATCTGGCTTGCGTGAAGAGAAAACTGTGTTTTAGTTGTATCAATTGAAATTTAGAGTTGTATGAAACTGTGTGTGTCTGTACGCACATGTTTGACCAGAGGTCATGCATTATGTCGATCTGCAGGTCAGCCGCCCACTTGGAGCGGGCATCATACTGTGGTGTAGCCAGGAGATTTTGTATTGCTCAATAAAGGGATGACACCAGGCCTGATTTCCATTCATGGTCAGGACTTATTCTAGTAATGTGCCTTCTCCAGGAAGTCCACCCACCTTTTTGTACATGCCTTGCGTAGGCCTGCGTATTGTAACCATTGTGACGATGGACGGTGTGTAAGCATTGAGGTGTCACCCGGTTGAATAAAATTGCCTTCTGGGTATAAGTTCCCCAGTGTATGGAATCTATGTCATGCCCAAATTTTGTGTGAACCTGAGTCCATTTGTAGCAGTCAGGGTACACAGTCCCACAAGGAGAGGTTTCTATGGTATGGGGCGGGAGACCAAACTATTTTCCATATTTTGCGCCAAGCGAGTGCAGTGGTGCTAGCTTGGTCAAATCCGCAGTTGTCTGCTAATCTGGTGAGGAAAATCAATGAGTACAGGTTGGTGTCACCTGCTGAGTGTTTTGTCCAAACGTGTATGGGGGAGAAGCAGTTCCTCGGAGTACTAGGAGGTAGCAAATTGCGCTTGTGCAGCTATCCAATAAAAGCTCTGTCATATGGTTGCAACAGTGTGACCCATTTTAGGTGCACTGCCCCCGAGTACCATACATATTTGCATATGTTGGTTTCTAAGTCCTGGAAGAATATCTGTTCTGGTCTCATTGATATATTAAGGAATACATATAGCAATTTAGGAAGCACTGTCATTTTAAGGAGCGCTATTTTGCCAGCACTCATTATAGGAATATTGGCTCATCTTCTAAGTTTATCCCGCAGCTGTGTATTATACATGTTGTAGTTATGTTCGTATAGTTCAAGGCAGTGTCTGGCAATGGTGGCCGCCACACAAATCCTTGTAGAACAGGGGACTGGACGGTGGCATCTGTAAGGGGGAAAATATCAGATTAACTATAGTTGACTCTAAGTCCCGATATTTCGCCGAAGTCAGAGACATCAGACATTATGGGCTCCAGATGGGTAGAGGGGTCCCTTACATATAATAGTGATTCATCTGTATGTAGAGAAATAATTTCTGGTTCCCTGTCATCCTCATACCTCAGTGGCTGTGTTTATGGCATATTAGATCTGCAAATGGTTTGATGACAATCTCAAATAAGAGGGGTGACAGAGGGCAGCCCTACCGGGTGCCCCTCTATATTTTAAAGGTTGCAGATAGTGTCCCATTGGTGTTGACCCTGGCAATCGAGGATGTGCATAGGAGTCTAAGCGAGGAGAGAAACTTTGGTCCAAAGCCCCATTTCGTTAACACAGCATATATGAACCTCCAGGATACTGAGTTTAAAGCTGTTGATCTCCCAGGAATGATCCCTAACTGGTCTGGGTGAATGATGTGCGACATGAATGGCATCAGTCGTGTGGCCATAATTTTGGCAAATATTTTAACATCTGTGTTGATTAGGGGGCAAAGGGGCCTGTAAGAGTAGCACTGTTCTGCTGGTTTTTTGGGGCTTGAGTAAGATTGTGATAACAGCTTTGCACATAGTGGTTGGTAGTGTCTGCGATTTAAGGGATTCTTGTCATTGTAGCAATAGGTATGGGGCAAGGTGGGTCTTATATCGTTTGTAGAACTCCGCTGTCCGGCGATCGGCGCGGGGGGCTTTCGCAGATGGTAAATGTTCAATAGCCTGTTTGATATCGGTCAGGGAGATTGGTTGATCCAGAAGGGTTCTAGCATCTTGGGAAATTTGACTAAGTAGTAGTGCATCTAGAGACCTGTTAATGTCGTTTTATGTGCATATATCCGCATTGGCATAGATGTCCGTGTAAAATTCAGAAAGCACTGTGTTGACAGCTGTCAGCGTGTGCACCAGGTTACCTGAAGTGTCCACAATCACCGGGATACACCCACTACGTCTTTCCTGTTGGGATATATGAGCAAGCAGTTTACCTGGTCTATCCCCCTCACCGTACCTAGTGTCTCCTTGATCTGTGTGAATGTGGCGGTGGGGGGGGCGGCTGTCAGTCCGTTCTCAAGTTCCTTTGGTTTGTTCTTGCTTTTCTCAATATCTCGCTGTATTGTTTTGAGTACACTAAACTTGGTAGACATGGCAATCCCACGTATATATAATTTGAAGGTTTCCCAAAGTGTGCTGATCAGTGTTACCGAGCCCACGTTGGTCTAAAAAAGCAGTTTTACATGGTCGTCCTTAGTAGATGTGAACACCACAGCCAGCAGCACCTGTGGTTTAAAGTGCCAGGTGTTACTGTGGCAGGGGAGCACTGACAGTGTTAAGTGGAGGCAGATAGGGGAGTGATCGGAGTAGGTCCTGGGAAGTATATGATCAAAGTATGCATCTGTATTTATATGTCGGAGTGTGATTTTTAAGTATGATCTCATTGCTTTCTGTGCTTCATCTATTTTATGGAAAGACATTTCAAAATAGAGATTAAGCTGAGCTGTTTGTGTGAATTGTTTAAATTAATAAAATCTTCTTGAGTAAACAAGCTGTGTGCTTTCCTGTCCTTTATTGGCAAAATATATTTTGGGTATTACTTCTTGGATTTGAACTTCAGCTGCATAAAATAGCAATTGAGCTGGCCGAAATGCCTTCCTGAGATCATTGAAAATCATTTAAGTTTCCCAGTTTCTGGACCATACTTTGTTGGAATATGGCATTACATATATGAAAACTCATAAATCAAATCCCTTCTAATGCAGAAATGATTAATTATTATTTTGGTTGCTTGCACTTGTGACCTTCAACATACGCCTGCTAGAAATTATGTGTTTTAAATCTATGTAATCAAGGCCCGATTCCCATTTATCTAGCAGATTAAATGTGGGAATCGTCTCATGGTTATGTAATTCTCTAAGCAGTTTTTTGCTAATAAACATTCCTTCATGGGTTATACAGGCTTGCAAGAGAACATAATCCTTACATCCAATAATCTGAATAGGGAAAAATATGAGCTCTCTTTTTCCTTTATAATTTTAGTTGGACTGCTTATCCTCTCTCCAGAGTAATCCATTTGTTGACCTAGAACTTGTTGGAGGACTACCATGGATAGAATTTCTATGTATTTCTGTTCAGAGTGAAGACCCACTCATTATTTGGTGAAAGATTTATTTTTAAAGACAGTGCAAGTCCCTTTGCTATTGTGTCCCTGCACAGATACCTTAGTGATGTCAGGGAATTCAGTATTTTGAAAATGAATACCACCTGGTTTGGATACTTTTCAATTAAATGACAAGTACCATTGAAAAGTGAAATAAGTGGCACTTCTATTTAACTTGAACATCTATTGAGTTTGTATCTTTGAAGTGAATTGTTCCCTCCAAAAACAGTGTACCCAGGGAGTGAACCACGACTCTCCGGGATAGGTGCATTGATATCACTCACCTATTTTAAGCCCTTTACCCCAGTACACTTTATTTAATTAATATTTGCCGTGTGTTTCGTTATTATGGCCCACTCTGAAATGTACCACTCTGTTATGTTTTATATATATTAACTGGATACCTTTCTTTCAATAGAATTCTCCTTTCCATCAAAGTTGGGAAGCAAAATGGTTTTTACGTCTTCCTTGATTCAAAGTCTCGAGTAATTCTCAAGAGATTAAGGTCACCTGAGGAGCTGTATGTAAGACAGCCAATAGGGCACACGGCCCTTGAACTTGGATAGGCATGAGAAACCTCTAATTATTAATGGGCAGCTTACGAAGAAAGTAGGAATTGTGTGGCCACCATGTGGATATCTTCCTCAAGTTCAAGTGGTTTGCACATATACTCTGTAGGAATAAAAATACAATTTAAAATTACAAATCAAATGGAACAGGGGCTTCTCCTCCCCTCCTCATCTTCCAGGACACTGCCTGTGCTTGGAGTGTAGCGTCTTAAAAAATCAAGAGATGAAGCAGGGCCCTCTTTTTTAGTATCTGAGTGAAATTATTTAAGTTTTAAATTTTTGGGTCTCATCTCTAGGGGTTTGTTAATTAATCTAACTTGTTTTGTTTAAATTATTGGTCACTCTTCTTTTTGTAGTTGTATTTATTGTTATTTTGGAGATGACAATCCATATTTGACAGATCCTGTCTGATTCTTTCTATGCTGGTTTCTTCACTTTGCCATATGTGATTGTCACATGTTTCCTCTTCACTCAACTTCACTTTCTTGTTTTTAATTGATTTTGTCCCAAGGAATGAAGGGGTGTCACTATTGGTCTCTACCAATTTTGAAAACTCAGGGGTACTTTTACTATCCATTCTGACTTTTTGATTCACTTTAGACAGTGTTTCTATGTGCATTAGAATTAGTATTTACCTGTTAGGATTTCATCATTTGACCAATGATCTATGTCAACTGTTTGCCTTTCACTCCAATTAGGAAATGGAGTAATATTGTCTCCGCTCTCATGCCTGCTGGTAGCCTTTACTCATATCTCTGTTCCCCCCAATAACATAATTCTCTCTTCCATGGAAGTAATTCTGATAACTGTTTGTGTATGCATTGCTTGGCCTCTATTCAGCCCGGTACTGGGATTTGTTATCCTGGAACTTAGGAGGATGGGGAGGAAACTTGTCTTGGTAACTGGTTGCAGAAGGAGGCTCTTTATTTGTTTCATGATTGAAATTCTGGTATGGATTTCCCTGGGTACCTGCTCATGGGTGGTTAGGATTGTCTCTCTCTGGTGGAGTAGATTTGTAGCTCATGGTTGATTAGATCCTAGATACAGGTGATTGGTATTTTGTACGCTGAGCGAGAACTAGTCAGTTGGCCCCTAAAAGAGGGCCTTATAATCTCCTTTTAGTAACCTTAACATTAGAAGAGTCATTCGTTGGCCTCATGTCTCTAAGTGCAAATTAAAAGGAATAATCACCTTAGCTATCTTAATGTTGGCTGGCGCAGCTGCCTATTCCGGCTGTTTTTCATAATTTTTCATAACTATTAGGTTCTCTACATCATAGATCCTTGTATCTTGGGTGATAATTCACTTCAAGGATATTGAGTCTTCAAAATCGCAGACTGAATCATGACATATTTTGAAAGTGTGTATAAGAAAGTAAATTAAAGTCCCGACTTTCACTATCACCATGTCAAGAATTTTGGGCAAATGCACACTGGAGTTTTTGAGAAAACTCCATAGGAGATTGGTCGTCACACATATTACATTTTAGGATGCATTGCAGGATTCTTGGGGGTTTCTATGTGTTTACAAACATTTTAAAATAGCAGCACTGTAAGTAGGACCATTTATAGTGATTTTGGCCTTTCAAACTGTCAAAAACAATGACAACTCTGAGGACAATTTTCATTTTATGTAGGTAATATTGTTTTGGTTATTTTACAGTACAGTTGATTTCATCAACTGTTTGCACAGTTCTAAATGTTCCCAAACAGAACATTTCAATGTTGTATAATAAGTAGGCAAACGCTGTTTACGTACCTAATCTTTTTATTGGGACTTTCACAATATGTGATTATGGTTTTGTTTTTTAATGCCTTCTCACTTGAGTCCAATTACCCTCAGCAGAGTTAGAGCTGCTCCTTGAACCCAGCTCCCTGATTACATAGCTACTCTGCCTGTCATAATGGCTGTAGGAAGTTCATTTCTGAGGTGTTGGATAATATGTTGCTTCTTCCTGTACGTACTTCCTGCAGGTACTCAAAACCAGTGTTTCCCCATCTACCTAGAGGTTTTGGCTTTCCCTCATAGATCCTTGCAAAGAAACACGTTTTTAGAATATCCTTTCTGCTCTAAAATAAATAATATGTGTTAAATAGGAATTGCTGCCTGTGCCAAAGTCTATCAGGCCGATTCATGTAATTCCTCACAAAGTGTCGCACGCGGACGGTGCACAGCGTGCACGTGCGAATGTCTGCGCCAGCCGCGTGTGATAAAATCAATTTCCGCGCACAGCGTATTCATGGATTCTCACCTCCAAAAGCAGACGTGGCGCAGAGTGGCGCAGTGAGCCTGCAGCAGCACCAGTTACCCCCTCAAGAACTCCTTCGTGCAAGGAAAAGCCATCAAGATCGCAAAACCATCGCCAAGGGCTGCGCCAACCCTGGACCAGTTCACTGGACTGGCAAACAGCAAACGCAAAGCGGGGAACGTGTATTACGGGTTTCGGGAACACACGTGTGCATGAAGTTTCACACGCGATCGGGCCTGGGGGAGCGTGTGCGTGTATTTCAGGGGTGCGTGAGAAGTTCCACAGGTGAATGAGCTGGGTACGTGTATTTCAGGGGTGCGCGAGAAGTCTCACACGCGATCGGGCCTGGGGGAGCGTGTGCGTGTATTCCAGGGGTGTGTGCGAAGTTTCACACGCGATTGGGCTGGGTACGTGTATTTCAGGGGTGCGCGGGAAGTTTTACGCGCGATTGGGCTGGGTGCAGGTATTTCAGGGGTGCGCGAGAAGTTTTACACGCGATTGGGCAGGGTACGTGTATTACAGGGGTGCGTGAGAAGTTCCATACGCGATCGGGCCTGGGGGAGTGTGTGCGTGTATTTCAGGGGTGCATGAGAAGTTTCACACGCGATTGGGCTGAGTACGTGTATTTCAGGGGTGCGCAGGAAGTTTTACACGCGATTGGGCTGGGTATGTGTATTTCAGGGGTGCGCAAGAAGTTCCACATGCGATCGGGCCTGGGGGAGCGTGTGCGTGCATTTCAGGGGTGCGTGAGAAGTTTCACACGCGATTGGGCTGGGTACGTGTATTTCAGGGGTGCACGGGAAGTTTTACAAGCGATTGGGCTGGATACGTGTATTTCAGGGGTGCGCCAGAAGTTTCACACGCAATTGGGCTGGGTACGTGTATTTCAGGGGTGCGCGGGAAGTTTCACATGCGATTGGGCTGGGTACGTGTATTTCAAGGGTGCGTGGGAGGTTTCACACGCGATTGGGCTGGGTGCGGGTATTTCAGGGGTGGGCGAGAAGTTTCACACGCGATTGGGCTGGGTACGTGTATTTCAGGGGTGCGCGGGAAGTTTTACACGCGATTGGTCTGGGTACGTGTATTTCAGGGGTGCGTGAGAAGTTCCACACGCGATCGGGCCTGGGGGAGCGTGTGCGTGCATTTCAGGGGTGTGTGAGAAGTTTCACACGCGATTGGGCTGGGTATGTGTATTTCAGGGGTGCGCAGGAAGTTTTACATGTGATTGGGCTGGGTACGTGTATTTCAGGGGTGCGCGAGAAGTTTCACACGCGATTGGGCTGGGTACGTGTATTTCAGGGGTGCGCAGGAAGTTTCACACGCGATTGGGATGGGTACGTGTATTACAGGGGTGCACGAGAAGTTTCACACGCGATTGGGCTGGGTACGTATATTTCAGGGGTGCGCGGGAAGTTTTACACCCGATTGGGCTGGGTACGTGTATTTCAGGGGTGCGCGGGAAGTTTCACATGCGATTGGGCTGGGTACGTGTATTTCAGGGGTGCGCGGGAAGTTTAACACGCGATTGGGCTGGGTGCGGGTATTTCAGGGGTGCGCGGGAAGTTTCACACGCGATTGGGCTGGGTACGTGTATTTCAGGGGTGCGCGGGAAGTTTTACACGCGATTGGGCTGGGTACGTGTATTTCAGGGGTGCGCGAGAAGTTTCACACGCGATTGGGCTGGGTACGTGTATTTCAGGGGTGCGCCAGAAGTTTTACACGCGATTGGGCTGGGTACGTGTATTGCAGGGGTGCGCGGGAAGTTTCACACGCGATTGGGCTGGGTACGTGTATTTCAGGGGTGCGCGGGAAGTTTTACACGCGATTGGGCTGGGTACGTGTATTTCAGGGGTGCGCGAGAAGTTTCACACGCGATTGGG
The DNA here is from genome assembly GCF_040938575.1 of Ambystoma mexicanum. Lineage (NCBI taxonomy): Eukaryota > Metazoa > Chordata > Amphibia > Caudata > Ambystomatidae > Ambystoma > Ambystoma mexicanum. The sequence goes on along the minus strand of NC_090940.1, from coordinate 334,023,885 downwards.
CTGGGTACGTGTATTTCAGGGGTGCGCGAGAAGTTTCACACGCGATTGGGCTGGGTACGTGTATTTCAGGGGTGCGCCAGAAGTTTTACACGCGATTGGGCTGGGTACGTGTATTGCAGGGGTGCGCGGGAAGTTTCACACGCGATTGGGCTGGGTACGTGTATTTCAGGGGTGCGTGGGAACGTTAACACGCGATTGGGCTGGGTGCGGGTATTTCAGGGGTGCGCGGGAAGTTTCACACGCGATTGGGCTGGGTACGTGTATTTCAGGGGTGCATGGTAACGTTAACACGCGATTGGGCTGGGTACGTGTATTTCAGGGGTGCGCGGGAAGTTTTACACGCGATTGGGCTGGGTACGTGTATTTCAGGGGTGCGCGAGAAGTTTCACACGCGATTGGGCTGGGTACGGGTATTTCAGGGGTGCGTGGGAAGTTTTACACGCGATTGGGGTGGGTACGTGTATTTCACACCCAGAACCAGCCTTTTTGGGATGCCTGATGACCATGTGTATGGGAGGTACAGGTTTCCACCTCACATAATACTCGACCTGGTCAGTGAGTGGGAGGATGACCTCACATCAACCACCCTGTGCTCCCAAGCACTCAGCCCCCTGGAGAAGGTCCTCAATTTACTGCACTTCTTGGCCACTGGATCATTTCAGCGGACAAGTGCCATAGTGGGGGGGGGTGTCACAGGCCACGCAGTCACGCTGCCTACACCAGGTCTTGGCCATCATCACTGCACGCCCATCAGTCCGCAGGGACATATACCTGCCCAGAACACCTGCAGAAAGCCAGGCTGTCGCCCAGGATTTCTACAGGGTGGCACAATTCCCCAAAGTGCTAGGTGCCATTGATTGCACCCATGTGGCTCTATGTCCCCCCAGGGCAACTGAGCACATCTATTGAAACCGCAAGCACTGGCATTCCATCAACGTCCAGGAAGTATGTGATGCCAAGGGAATCATCACCTCAGTATACGCCAACTATCCAGGCTCCACCCACGACAGTTTCATCTACAGAATGTCTACCCTAAACCGGGACATAGAACCTGGGCGGCATGGCGATACATGGCTGCTCGGTGAGTATAAATGCCACTGCGCATGCATGCATGTCAGATACTTAGTAATGTCACAACCCCACTAATGATACCCATCACCACCTCCCCAGGGGGCAGTGCCTACCCTCTCAGCACCCACATGATGACACCAATTTGGAACCACGCCACCCCAGGTAAGATACAACACAGCCCACATTGCAACACAGGGCATCGTGGAGCGCACATTCGGAGTGCTCAAGTCACGCTTCCGCTCCCTTGACCGTTCTGGCGGGCAGCTGTTATACGCTCCCCCAGTAGTGTGCAGGATCATAGTGGTAGCATGTGTCCTGCACAACGTTGCAACACGCCGGGGCCTGGCCGTGGATATGGTGGTGCCCCCACATCCCCAACCACATGCATGCCCGCTGCGCATGGGAGGGGAAAGGGCACGGGGTGAGGCAGCCCGTACCCAGCTCGTGGCTAATTACATCACATAAAATCACACCCCTGTGGCGTGCACACAGCCCTGGCACATACCAGCTGACAATCAATGATGATTGTAACTGACAATTATGATGTGTCAATTGACAGTCAACTGTCACAACCATACCAGCCTGAGATTGTACATCTGGAAGTGTTCCATTGTGTGCTTCCCTACCTACACAAACACCACCAATGCTGTGTTCAAAAGACACACTTCTATGCTGCTAAAATCATTACCCCCTTGCAAGATACAACATGACAACAGTGCCATGTCACCCAACCCCTCCCCAGCACTGCCACCCAACACACCATGGCATGACATGCCATGTGAGAGCAAACAAAGTCATCCCCCAAACATGACACGTGTCACAAAGTACAGTGTCCCTAATGGAAACTGGCCACACACAATATGCCCACATAAATGTAGAAATAACAACACACATAACCAAATACTTACCACAATACAATCGACATAGCATAAACATGACAGTACTAAGGTAAAGGATACGTAGTCTTACAACATGAGAATGCCAGCACATCCACCACCTCCAACTGTACAGTGTTGTTGCCACGCACATCTGGAAGTCCACTGCTCACAACATGAGCTCCATCTCCAAAGTGGACGGCCTTGTGAAGACATGAGGAATGAACCTGCAAATTAGGAGGGAAACATGGATGCACAAGCACACATCAATACACCATGCAGTGCACAATACAACAACAATATGCACTAGGAATGTATACACAGCATTGACTACAGACTGCCCACACATGTCGTGGGAGTCCAACGTCACTGTGTAAGTCACTGTCACTTGGGCACACCCTTTGCAAGCCCATGGAAACGGGAAGCAGGAGGGGTGTGTGTCTCACGAACCAAAGCATCTAACCCAAACTCAGGACAAGCCTGCATGTGCCCAGCCGGAATACAGTGGATGCCCACGGGAGCCACACAAGGCAACACACTGCAACAAAAAATCAAAAATCAAAAATGGCCATGTGTGGGCCAGGAGGGGTGGGGGAGGCCACCCAGGAGGTCCGAGGACAGGGTGCCCACCAACAGCCGCCTGTGTGAATGTTGGGAAAAAAAAAACACCTCCATGGGCTCATGGCCTGCACAGCTACTAAATTGTGGGAGATTCAGTGCTGGATTCGCTCTCCTCAACCTTTGCTGCTGCTGCCACAGGAGGTGGTGGTGCTATGGGAGGCAGCCCACGCAAAGCCCTAGTTTGGTCCTCCATGGCAGCAAGCATGCGGGTGTGGAAGGCCTCGTTCTGGAGAGATATGGTGCGGAGATCCCCATGCAACACCCGACGTGTTGCCCGGAAGTGCCGGACCTCTCCCCTCAGGGCTTCCCTCTGTCCCTGGGCATCTAGAGAAATTGATTCCCTCAGATTGTCCAGGGCCACCTGTCTGTCCCTGTTGGACGCCAACATGTCCTCCCTGACTGATTGGCAAATGGAGTCTGTTGCCTGCTGTAGTAGCTCCATCTGCCTTTCTGGGGGGACAATGGAAGTGGCCACCCTCTCCATGGCTTGAGCAATCATTTCTGATGATGCTGACTGTTGGTTGGCCATACCGTATATGGATTGCTCCCATGCGGTATTGCCCAGTGGCGGACGGCCACCGCATTGGCGGGCACCACACCTGTCTGGGGCAAGGCGAACTGCGCCTTGCTGTGTCGGCACTGCCTGAGGCTGCAGGACTGCATTTCCCCTCTGATCTGCTGGCCCAGGAACAGGATCAGATGTTGCGGAGTGTGGCCCTGCATCCGTAACCACCACAGGCGCACCTACCAACACTGACATCCCCATAGTGGGCTCTACCCCTGGTGCAGGTGGGTCGGACAGAACAGTATCCCTTCCATGAACACATACCTGCGAATCCACATAGGTCTCATCCGAATCAACACCTGAAAAGAGTTCTGGGAGGTGCAGCCAGGGACACCCCTGGGCAGTATGGCCTGCAGCAAGAGAGGGTTCTCCCCCACCACAAACCACGTCCCCCACTGGTGCCTGGTCGTGCTTCAGATCCCTCCTGGGCCTGCACCATCTCCTCACCCTCAACAGCATCAAGTGCGTCATCCTCTGCAAAAACATGAAAGACAATAAATGGAAACAGGCATTAGCACCATGGCACGCAATTAGGCCAGACAAGCTACAGTACCAGTACTTGATTTACACATGTCCCACATGACTATAACCCTCCCATGCATGCACTGTCCATGATTTGGAAGGGGAGGAAAATGTCAGACACTGATGACACCAAGATGGAAGAGCAACACATTAGCTGCATGCTGGCTAGCAGTGTCATCACACATTGGCCTGGGAGTGGCATGTCCAATACACATACATGACACATGCCATCACACAGATGGTATGTACCATAGGCATGTCATATATGTGACAATAGGGCAGAGTGATGCGCAGTAGAACCGGGTAAATTTCTACAATCAGCCTGAATGAACACAGCTAAATACGGAACAATGTTGTTGCAAGATGCCACTTCAAGGGCAACTGGCGCGATGTAGTGCAAAATGCCTACTGTGGGCAGAAGGGATACTGTAATACCCAAATCCCGGGGCGCTGAATGCATTGGATGTAGCACATGGGTGGCCCAAAACACTCAGGCACACACACCCTGACCTGGCACTCAACCGGAACCCCTCCCACAAACAACATACACATGGATCACACACACATGCATGTGCACTCACCGGACAATGCCTCGTAATCTGGCAGTTCTCCCACACCTTGGATCTGCTCCTCTGTGACGTAGGTCCCAGCAACATGCTCATGTAGAGTGAGTTCAATGTCCTCTTGTGGAGACCCACCTCCAGTCACCAGAGTTGCGGCATGACTTGAGGCCATCTTTTTCTTTGCTCTACGCTTAAGGTCGTTCCAGCGCTTGTAGCACTCAACAGCTGTGCGCCTCACAAACCCAAGGGCACTTATGCTATCCGCGATTGACTGCCAGTGTGCCTGACGTCGAACAGGTGTGATCCTACACCCTGAAGTGACCAACATTTCGGCGTCATGTTCGGACACATGCTGCACAAGTGCATCCAGTTCGGCATCATTGAAGCTAGGCTTCCTTGGCGTGCCGGACCATGTAGCCGTGTGGGGGTCATCAGCCTGTACTGGACGAGCACTCTTCCTCTTTCTTTTTGTGGGTGGTGGGGATCCGGAGTGCCCTACGCCGCTCTGGACACTAGAGGCAGGAGCACCGGTGGACTATGTAGTAGTAGTGTGCGATGGCACACTGACCACATGACTTTCTGCAGGCATTAGCTGAAGTGTGATGATGGCAGGGGGAACCTCAGTCTGATGTACCGGGACCAACACTGTCCTGGCTGGGAGAGTCAGAGGTGGGGTGGACGGAGCTGCAGCTGCCCCTGCAGCCTCCCCACCCCGCCTACTTGGGGCAGCAGATGACATGGCTGCCCCTGTACCACGTGGCCTGGTGACACTGGCTTGCGCCGCCACCCGTGGCCTAGACTTTGCGACCTGGAAGTCAGCCTGGGAGTCACCCTGTGCTGGGTCAGGTGCCACAACGGGCCGGTCCAACAAGGGCTCAGCTGGGATGGTGTCAGCCACGTTTCCCTCAACCATGGGGGGGGGATGTGTGTCCCTGACTGGTCTTCCACACGTGGGGGGCTAGGGGTAGTCTGCAAATCCTGGCCACATCCCCTACCGCGCCCACCACGCCCACCTCTTGAGGCTCGGCCACCTTTGCCACCCTTACCGTTTGCTCACCTCCTAGCCATGGCACTGATGGAGTTGTGCGTATGGGAGTTGCAGTAGACAATTGTCCAGGGCAATTGGGGGTCAAAGGGGTAGGGTACTAGATGGAATTCGTACCCAAGTGCTCTAGCAAGGCTGTATGGAACCCCTGGGGAAAGATGACGGGTCACGCAACGCACAGGCACCCCTAAAACAGAAAATGATGTGCATGCGACCCCTCGTAGACCACGTGCATGGGAAAAGGAACCCGCACTACGCTATGGCACCCAGAAACACAAAAATTAACATATGCGTGTCACACGCAGCCTACAATGACCTCTGAAGGGGTACGCTACACACGGGGCTAGCACAGTTGGTAAATACGTGCACGACTCACCGTCTGCCTGGGAAAAGATCGTGAAAAATACGCGCGTGTGCACGTTGGCAACACCCCCGCCAAAAGAAGATTTGTACACTGTCTGAGGAGACAGGACAAAAGGAGAAGTCAATGCTGTTTGAGGAAACAGGTCGAAGAGAAAATCAGAAAAATACTGACAGAGGTAACAGGGAGTACGAACTAGAAACGCTGTGAAGTAAATCGCGTTTGAACCGAAAAGAAGTACAGATTTCACCCACTCGCTCTCCATGAGAAGCACGTACAAGGAAATGACGTACTTCACGTACCTTTTAAACCGCACCACACGTCCAACGTCACTTCTGCGTATACGCACTGAGGCCCTATCCTCCAATTACACGGGGTGACACTCGGACGTGCAGTTTTTGGTCTTGTAACATTCCCCCGGGTCACGACACAGACGCGCCTGCGCTGTCAGGGCCTTTGGTCCAATGGAATCGCGTACACAGGCCAATCGCATGTGGAACTTCTTGCGCACCTCTGAAATACACGCGCCCAGGCCAATCGCGTGTGAAACTTCTCGCGCACCTCTGAAATACACGCACACGCTCCCCCAGGCCCGATCGCATGTGGAACTTCTCGCGCACCCCTGAAATAAACGCGCACAGGCCAATCGCGTGTGGAACTTCTCGCGCACCTCTGAAATTCTGAAATACATGCGCCCAGGCCAATCGCATGTGGAACTTCTCGCGCACCCCTGAAATACACGCACATGCTCCCCCAGGCCCGATCGCGTGTGGAACTTCTCACGCACCTCTGAAATACACGCGCCCAGGCCAATCGCATGTGAAACTTCTCATGCACCTCTGAAATACACGCGCCCAGGCCAATCGCGTGTGGAACTTCTCACGCACCCCTGAAATACACGCACACACTCCCCCAGGCCCGATCACGTGTGAAACTTCTTGCGCACCTCTGAAATACATGCGCCCAGGCCAATCGCTTGTGAAACTTCTCGCGCACCTCCGAAATACACACGCCCAGGCCAATCGCGTGTGGAACTTCTCGCGCACCCCTGAAATACACGCACATGCTCCCCCAGGCTCGATCGCGTGTGGAACTTCTCGCGCACCCCTGAAATACACGCACACGCTCCCCCAGGCCAGATCGCGTGTGGAACTTCTTGCGCACCTCTGAAATACACGCGTCCAGGCCAATCGCGTCTGGAACTTCTCGCGCACCCCTGAAATACACGCACATGCTTCCCCAGGCCCCATCGCGTGTGGAACTTCTCGCGCACCCCTGAAATACACGCACACGCTCCCCCAGGCCCGATCGCGTGTGAAACTTCTCGCGCACCTCTGAAATACACGCATCCAGGCCAATCGCGTGTGGAACTTCTCGCGCACCCCTGAAATACACGCACACGCTCCCCCAGGCCCGATCGCGTGTGGAACTTCTTGCGCACCTCTGAAATACATGCACACGCTCCCCCAGGCCTGATCGCGTGTGGAACTTCTCGCGCACCCCTGAAATACACGCTCCCAGCACAATCGCGTGTGGAACTTTGGCGCACATTTTTTTCCTGCGTAGGGACGCTACCGCCTGCTTTCGTGTGGCGGACATGTATGGGCCTGTGCGCGTCTTTGGCCGTGCGCTGTTTTTCCCTATTCCATTCCATGAATACGTGTTGTAGGCGAGCGTGTGGGCATTCCGCGCACTTGCCTCCTGTATTTCCCCCTGTGACGCCCACATTTTCACGAGTTGTTCCCCATTCTGCCTGTAACGCCCCGTGTTACGCCTACTTTTGTTATGTGTGCCGCGCTGTGTGCGAATTCGCTGTGGCCTTATCGCACGGCGTTCGATGACCTGTGCGCCAGCGTGCGCCGCGCACTTTTTCATCGCACATCCCACATTTTGCGCGTGCACGGACTTCCATGAATAGATGTGCGCTGTTTTCTATGCGATAATCGCACTTGCACTGCGATTTTCGCTATTTCACTGCGATTCGCACGTTTTCGCACGCATGCGCCGTTTTTTCAGCGCACATTCATTCCATGAATCGGCCTGTATATATCAGCAGGGAGGAAAGGAAGTGATGCAAAGGTTGGGGGAGAATCATTTATAATTTAAGGTGGATAGGTCATTTTCAACCCTCTGGTGGTTGCGTCCATGGCATTGGCACCACTGGCACTGGCCCATCTGTTTGAAATGGCATCAACCTCTTGGAAATGTCTTACTGCTGCAGTGCTTCATCCTTTATGGTGGTGTCTGCCTGGCTGCCGTCCATGGCTACATTTTAGGTAGTGCACTCAATCCAAGAGAGTATTATGAACTGAGGCTGGACATCCTGGCAGTTGTGGTATCCCTTTGTCCTCACTGTGCTGCTGATGGCAAGACATGAACTTGTGCAGTTCACTATGGGAGTGCTGCAGTGATACTCGCAGCACCTGCCACTGATAGCTCTTGGCTCGGTCATGAGGACAGCTTGGGGTCTTCTTTGAGACACCTCCATGCAGAGCTTCAGGGCAACCTGCCATGAGCCTGCACCCGGTTGAACAGAACATGCCTCCTTGATGATAATTGCATTGATTGAACTGGCTTTGCTCTGCAAAGCGTCAAGTGGGACATTCCGTGCCAGGCACAAATGACAAAGATTGTGAAATCTGAGAGTAAAAATGAGAGGGATAAAGGGACGAGGTACCGTGACTCTGCTCTACCTCTGTGTACACGTTTTGAACCAATTTTGAACAGATGAAAGGTATGTTCCTCAAATATTCCATATTTGTGAGGTTATTTAAGAGCTTTACTGTCAAAGCTGCTGCAACCCTCCAAAATACCCCACGCCTCCCTCAAAAATATCCCAGCGCTGGCGCACTGCCTTTAAGCTGGAAGTTTTAAGTTGTATCACCAGCCTTTCCAAGCCAGAAAAGCCTCTTCACAACTCATTTTGGTTTTATGTTCCATGTGTGCGCCCTAGTTCTTTTTACTTCCTTTGGCCTTCACAATAAATAATAATAACACTAATATAAACAACTTGAACATTGTACAAACCATCCAATGAAATGATGAGACTGTCCCATTCACTGCAAAGTTTTTATTTATTGTGTATAGCCAAAAAAAACAAAATCTTGACTTTTTACACATTCAAACAAAAAAGAAAAAAAGTAAAAAGAAAAGAACAAGGATAAAAATATTGACATTCAACTTCAGGAAATCAGTATATCAGTAAAAAAAACACTCAATTGCAAGCGAAAAAGCAATATATCAACTAAAAGACAGAGGTGGAGAAATGTTTCTTTCTTTGTATTTTCTAACAAATTATATTCCTATTGCTGAGATTTAAGACATTCAGGACCTTTACCACTTCAGCTGCCAAAAACAATTAATTTCCTGATGACATTCTTTCCCAAAACATGGCAGAATGCAGAGACTTAGCATTATGAACAAATCTTTTCAGTCTAAGAAGCCTTAAGTCCCGGGTACCCGGGCATATCATTAATAGGTGTTGGGTGGTATGCTTTAAATTCAGCTCACACTCCTGACAAATATCACTTGGAAAAGCTCCCTTATCTATAATATGTAAGATTTCAAGGGTGGGTAGAATGTTTAATCTAAATCTAAGAAAGTCAGCCCTAGTTCTTGGACCTGGAGACTTCCTAAGAAAAGAAGGCAAAAAGGGTCTAGGTTTATCACATATTGGCCCTCATTACGACCATGGCGGAAAGTGACTGACCGGACCGCCACAGCGTAAATAGCGTTTCCGCCATTGCACGAAGGAGCAAAGTGCGGCCCATTCCGACCCATCGGGCACGAGCACCACGGCATGGCGGAAGTGCAAAGTCCGCGATGGCGGAAATGACCCCAAAACGGCCCACACCGCCGCCGTACGGCGCCCTAGGTGCAATACCGCCACCCATCACAGCGGACACCGCAGTGTGCGCCTACCGGAAAGTACGGTGACCGGAAATATACGGAAACGGAAGTTAAAACATGGGCCCGGAACGGGAAACATCCCGCCGTACACATATAAAACCACTAAAACCACACAACCACTAAAATCACTACCCTGAGACACACCCCAACCCGTCATCCACCCTAGCGAAACCAAGAAAAATGGGAAAAGTAGCGAAGAAAGCGTGCGACCGCAAGCGGCAGGTCCACTTCTCCCGTGAGGAACTCACCGTGCTAACAGAGACCCTCCAGGAGAATGCTGCCGTCGTCTTCTGCACGCAAATGACCAGGACGGCACTTGCAAACAAGAAGGCCATATGGGCTCTGGTGGCACAGCGGGTAAGTGCGGTGGGGACCGCACCCCGCACCCAACAGCAATGCCGTAAGCGATGGGACGACCTGCGGATACGCGTCCGCAGCATACTCTCTGCCAACCGCAACATTGCCACAGCCACCGGGGGAGGTCCTGAATCACCCATCAAGTTGACCCCCTGGGAAGAAATCTGTGCCTCCACCATCGGAATGGAGAGCATAGAGGGAGTCGGAGGGATGGAGAAAGGAGTGCAGACATCCGAAGATTCAGGTAGGTGGCCCAAATAAAACAATGCCAAATCCACAAAGTCCATCCATGTGAAGTACCATGCGTCCACATAGTGCAACAGAAACACATGTCCAGGAGAACGGCCACACACATCGGCCTGATAGCGCACGTTAAAACCCACAATAAATACATAAATAATTAAAAACCCCTAAAACACGCACTACACGTGCAGCAGGCACACCCTAACTGCAGGCTGCCAAACAACTGCACCCTCACTCCACACACAAATGAAAGCACCTCCAAGGCCCCGACCCAAATCACCCTCAGGTACCACCCCAATGCATGTGATACAATGCCATTCCAATTCCCACAGACCCATCAATAACCCTCGCCCTCCTTTACTCCACCACAGGGTCCGATCCAAACGACGAGCTTCAGGACACCCCTACCAGCACACCTGCAAAGAGGGCCAAGACCAACGGCCAAAGACCCTCCACCTCAGCTGCACGCATCAAGACACGGCAGCAGCACAAATCAGGTGGCAGCACAGAGGAGGGAACATCAACAGGCACCCCAGCAGCCAGCATGCCCACAACACCACCACCACAGGTCCCCCCAACGGATGCCACAGAAGGCACTGCCTCCGGTGGCAGCAGCACCATAGGTGACACCCCATTGATGGCAGCATGCTCCGACACAGAAGACGGGGATGTCGAAGTCAGATCCATCCATGACCTGTCCCAATCCCCCTGTCTGTCCCATCCCGTACAACATGAGGATACCACGCAGGGGCACCCACAAGACGACGACTGGCCATCCCCCACAAGCCCTGTGGCAGGGCAACATGAGGACAACAGCCCCTCTGTGACACCCCCGCAAATGGCCATGGCCCAGCAGAGGCAACAGTCCCTCGACCAGTTAATCGTGCAACAGCAGCAACTGGCCACGCTCCTCAAGGACCATGCCGATGAATGTGGGGGCACTAAGGCAGACATAGAAACATCAACTGAGACACTTAGGGCAGAAATGGAGAGGAGTACAGAGACACTAAGGGCACAAATGGAGAGTAGCACCGAGAGCTTGAGAGTCCAAATGGAGAGAAGCACCGAGAGCCTGAGGGGGGAACTGCATGCGACGTCCAAGGACGTATGTGCCGAACTTGCCGCAGTGCGCCGTGTGCTCACTGAGCTCTCGCAAACCCTTAGGGACATGCATGGACGTGAGCAGGCAGAGACATCATCCGTTGCAAGTTCCGTCCAGGGCAGCCCCCAACGTAGATCTGGGAGGAACCTGCGCTCCACAGGCAGGGGTGCCCCTGATACCCGCAGAGGGGGCTTGCAATAGCGACTGCCCACTGACAATGAGCATCTCTGGACACTGGTGTTCGGGGGGGAGGTAGGAGGGTGGAGGGGGTGTGTTGGGCTCACTTGGGTGGCGGGTCGATAGGGTGTTCCACATGATATCACATATGCCATAAAAAGTGCACGATCAACCAATGAGATGTGTGGACATTGATCTTTGTGTACTAGGCCATCATAGGCGTACAGTCCATATTGTGCATGTCCCAGACACACAAGAGTCCCGTGTCCATGTATCAGCCACCAGGCGTGAGTGCTAGAAGCATACATCAATGAGATGCTGACAAATGTCACGGCCCTCCGGTGCCTCGCAGACTCCTTGAGGTGCTGCCACATCCCCACCCTCATCATGACCATCATCAGGTGCTTGCAGTTCTGCGTCAGGGGGCATGGGCACATTTCTACGTACGCACATGTTGTGGAGCATGACACATGCCATCACCATCTTTGCAACCTTCTCATGGCGGTACAGGAGTGCCCCGCCAGACCTGCTGAGGCAGCGGAAACGACCCTTCAGTAGGCCGAATGCCTGTTCAATGACTACACGGGTACGTGAGTGGGCATGGTTGTAGTCCTCCTCATGCTGGTCCCGTGGGTTCCGGACTGGTGTGAGGAGCCATCTCTTCAGTGGATATCCAGCATCACCTGTATGTGGACGAGAAACGTATGATGTGGAATGCCATTGCTACGTACGCACACCCCCCCCCCCTTCCTGCCAGGTCATTGCCGAATCACATACCCCACATTATCATGCATGTAATGAGACTCACCGAGTAGCCAGGATCTGTTCCCTGCGTGTCGCTCCATGTAGCGTGGTATTGTAGAGTTCCTCAAGACCATTGAATCATGGGTTGATCCAGGGAATCGGGCACAACAATGTGTAATGATCCTGTTGGAGTCACACACCATTTGTACATTCAGAGAATGAAATTGTTTTCGGTTGCGGTACTGGGCCTCCATGGCATGTGGGACGACCAATTCCACATGGGTGCAGTCGATGGCACCAATGCAACCAGGTATGCCGGCAAGTGCATGGAATCCCACTTTTGTGTTGGTAATTTCCTGCTCCGAGCGTGGTAGGGAGATGTAGTCGTCTGCGTGCTGCAGGAGGGCATCGAGCACTTGCAATAGTGTCCGTGAGAACAGTGGCTGAGAAATGCCATGCAACTGTCCGACTGTGTGCTGGTAGGTGCCTGTGGCCAGGAAGTGGAGTACAGACACCACCTTCAGTAGGGGTGGGATGGCGGTTGGGCTGTCTATCATGCTGACAAGGTCAGCCTGTGTCATGTCCACAATGGCGGCTATGGTGTCCCGGTCCAGACGGTAGAGGGTGTGGATCTGCTCATCAGTGAGGTTGAACGGATGTGCTCGGAGGCGTGGGATTGCGGGCTGCCTGCGTGGTGGTAGTGGCTGTGCTGGCGGCCCTTGCTGGCCCTGCCTTGGCCTCCTCCTCCTCCTGCGTCTCCTCCGTGCGGCCGGTTGTAGTTGGTGTTCGTCTTCTTCTTGGTGTTGGAGTACTTGCAGTGCTATCAGGTCCCCCAGGGCCAACATCGCGAGTCCTGCCGGTAGCATTTCGGTGTGGTTGTGGGAGGAGACTGGCTGTGCAATTTATGTGTTTTCAGGCTGAATGGCCTCCACCTGTGGTGATTCATTCCACCTGTGCAAACTGCTCTCCCCTTTGGCCGAGCGCGTCCCGCGCACAACGCTGCAATTCGTGGAATGGCATCTTGCTATTGCAATCATGTATTTGTACCCGATGGCCGTGTAACATTGGTTGATATGTTCATTCTGCTGTGGTCCCATTGTTTCACATACTATCTGTGCAGTCGCAAACAGAGTTGTGAAGGGTCAGTGGAACGTAGTACTCGAGTAACGGTGGGCCCTCATTCATCACTGTACCGAGTTGCAACGACGGGCGGGGCGTCCCATTCGTGGGTGAAGGCAGTTGCCATTTTCACACACAGCCGCACGCGATGGATTAATTAGTGTATTCAAACGGCCACAGATGCCTCTTCGACGTGATGTTGCAAATGAGGAATTCGAAGGGCGGCGCTTTCGGTTTCCAGCTAGCGGCGAGGAGATGCCCACAGGTCTGACTGCAAATATAACGTTCTATTGTTCAATGTCCTTGGGACAGGGGCCATGGCGAGAATGCAATGATTGATATGAATAGTATGGGATGCGCAATAGCGTAGTGGACGATAAGGCCGGACGTTCCCAAATACATGTTACTTCACTACACTGGAATTACGGGCTGGGGCACTGTGGATTTTGCAGGCTGCATAACGCACAGACTCAATGGATATTTCTAATGTTATGTGAGTAAATATTCAGGCGTTTTAATCCCGGGATGAGGGAATGATGAATGGATGCATGGGCAGGTGATTTGATACAGAGTTTGCCATGTACAGGGCTTCTTGGGATCTATCCGCCTCCCCTACGCTATGTGATGCAGGGCTGCCATAGTGGGACCATCGTCTATCTGGCCTTGTTGAGCCCTCCCTGTCTCGACGCGCCCTCAGACATTTGTGTCCATGCACGTTACCAATCCCATCAGATGGATTCTGTTTTCACAGGCGCATGCACAGGTACACTCGTTTGTGATGGTGTTTACACCTCGATATAGATAGTTATGAGTCGCAAGTGGTTTTTGGGTGGTGATGGACCTTTGGAGTGGGCTAGCATGCATGTGGCTGTGGATTTAGTGTGATCATTGCAGTGAGTTGTTGGAATGTAGTACTGATGGCCATTCTGTTCTTTTTCTTTTCTTTTGGTTGACAGGTATCTCCTCCCCTTTTGCCACTGCCATCTGTATGCCACTCCTGCAGATGGGTTTTACTCCCGACACCTGCTGCTTCGTGTTAATCAGTGGAGCAGCATTACGATCTTATGGGACGATCGCCAATGGGCCACATGCCCTTACGCAGTACTGGTGGCTCGGAGCAACATTTCGGCCTTTCAGCTGGACTAGTGCCTCCCCATTGGGACGGCCCTGCGGTTCTGTGCGCTTCCATGTTGCCTTTTCGTACGTGAATGTGGCTCTGTGTACCATGAGGGAACAGGGCGTCACACAAGTAGTGGCTGGTCATTTCTTGCGGATGCAGCCCACAATGGTGAAATGTGTTTTGGAGTTCATGGCCTGATGGCTGTATGGGCTTGGTGATTTTGATGTGCATTAAATTTCTATTCTGATTTGGCCCGTGTAGCGTTCTTCTTTGCAAGTGATGTGGCATATGCCTATTTGGGGGGCGATGTATTGTGAGGAGATCTGCACTGGGTTCCAGCTTCGGAGTTTAGTTGCGTGGTACTGTACTGGGCGCGTTTGCCTACGAAGCCCGTGAGGTCAGGGATGGGGGCTGCCAATATGACAGTTTGAATGTTGTCATGCTCAGGGGCGGGGGATTGGGTTTTGTGTAACAGATGCCGGTCAGCCAGGTGGACTGGTGGAATGATGTGATTTTCGGAATATTGCTGGTCACGGGTGCCTGTGTTTGCGTGCGTTTCTTGGTGGGGGACTGTGGTCATGTCCATTGGGATGGCTTCTGTATTCGTGCCATCTGTGCCCTGCAGCTCCCATTGGCCCCTGTTGTGTTTCTTTTGTTCGTTGGCATGCATGGGTGACTTGTACATTTCAATGGTTGCATTGTGACTTCATTGCACCTACGGGGAGTTGTACTTTGTGGGCAGGGAGCGGTGTACGGGCACTCAGTGGGGCCGTTTACGGTTGATTCGCGATGCCGTACTTCTCACCATGGCGGAATGGTGCATTCTGCCATGCTTGATGGCGTTAGGTACATGTCCGCTAGGGTCGGAATTGGCGTACCCTTGCGCCATGGTGGTGTTTACGGTTTGGCATGGCGCACGCGCGCCTGCTTGGTGCAGTTGGCGTTGGCGTTCACTACGGTGTCGCTAATGGCATCGTACTTTGCGGTGACGGGTCATAGTCGCACCGAGCGCTATTCGATGGCGGTATTGCATTTCCGCCATCGTTTTCCGGATTCCGCCAGGGTCGTAATGAGGGCCATTGTAAATGAAGATGATAATTTAGCTGCTCTCATCTTTTCGACCGTTCTGATCCAATCCCATCTCTTCATACATTCTTATGTTTTTAATGGGGTTTGAATCAGCATTTCTAAGCCAGAGTCTGTTTGAGCTAGGATCTTGTTACCTCTATCCTTGAGTTTATTTAGAAATCTATTGTCCCCCTTCTGCAGCTGTATGGCCACATCTTCATAAAGTGACAAGAGAGGGGGAGCAAGGATTAATCTATATAGCGATATCCATTTCCATTCAAACCAGGCCAAGAGTGATGTCAAACCTAATTCGTATTGTGTAGAGATCATAGGGGCAGAGTTTGGGAGGTTCAAAGTTCTTTTCCAAAGTTTCACCTCTATTTTGTCCCAATTGATTTCAAAGCTTTGGACATTATACTCAAGACCAAAGGGCAGGATCGGAACTATTTTGCCTGTATAGTATTTTTTTAATGGGAGAATAGAGAATTTTCTAAATGTATTGTGAATTTTAATCATTTGAGGGCCTAGATTTAGAATCCTAAGATCTAAAGTGGAGAGTAGGTCCCTTTTTGGTCAGACAGGCTCTAATCTTTGACCCCAAATATATGATCCCATTTACAATGGGGAAGGCTTGATTGTCAATCTGACAGTTAAAAGGTTTCGTCCTCCCCTGTGGCCGTTTGAAAATCACTATTCTAGATTTTCTGGATTTATTGGCAGATAGTTTAATTTTGTATACTCAGATAAGGCATTAAGAAGCCATTGTAAACCAATTTGTGTGTAGTCTAGAATAGTGATATCATCAGTGTAAGCCAACCAGGATATCCTTGGTGCTTCAATTTTCCGGCTAGCCAGTATTAATTTTTGGAACCTCTGAAACAAGTCAGAGAGGTGCCAATTGAAGAGAAATGGTGTGACCAAGTAACGTTGATGGACCCCTCTCTCTATGTTGATTGCTAGCGATAAATCACCTGATCTCGACAATCTAACACGTAAGGATGAGTTATGATGCAGTTCTATCAAGATTGCTAACAGATTATCTGGCAAGCCCCAGCTCTTCAATTTGCCCCACAGACGCTCTCTATTGATAGTATCGAAGGCCTAGGATAAATCTTCCAAGGTTCCGAACAGAGGTCTACTGCACTTCACAAAACAAGCTGAACTAACACAATTAAGAACCAGTCCATTCAGCGAGGTCAATAATCCTCTCCTGAAACCATTTTGAAACTTTTAAATGATCCCCTTTGGCTTTGGCCCAACTTTCCAGATCCCTCTGGACTAGATCTTCAAAAATGTTGCCATCTGCATCCAAGATAGAAATTGGACGGTAGTTAGACGCAGCTAGGTGATCCACTCGCTCATATATTATATATATACTTCAACCAAAGACCTGGCTAAGGTGAGTGTGCCCCAGAGGCCCCACAATGCTTTCAAACACTGCAAAAGTGTTTAAAATCGAAGCGCTCGGCGCTCCAGTACCCTTCCTCCTCCCCTCCTCCCCCAGCCCAATCCCGCCTCCCAACCCTCCCCCTGCACCATGATTGGTGTCCTGGCCCGATTTCTTTAAAAAAAAAAGGAAGACAAACCAACGGTGCATGGCGTCCTCGCCAGCACCATCACTTCAACCAAAGACCTGGCTAAGGTGAGTGTGCCCCAGATGCCCCAGAACGCTTCCAAACACTGCAAAAGTGTTTAAAATGGAAGTGCTCGGCGCTCTAGTCCCCTTCCTCCTTCCCCCCTTTCACCAGACCAATTCCGCCTCCCAACCCTCCCCCTGCACCATGATTGGTGTCTTGTCCACATATCATGAACCCTCCCAGGGCAGCCCTCTGCCCAGCAGCCCCTGTGGCTAAGGACCCAAGGCCAAGGGCGGCTCCAACATTGGCGGCTCCAAGATGTGTCTGCAGGTGTCCGCAGGGGAAGCCAGTAAAGCCAGCAGTCAACAGACACCAACAAAAACTGTGAGTGTGGCATGGGTGGGGAGTGGAGCAATCACTCTACTCCAGAAAACCCCTGCCACTCTATCTTACCTCCCATTAACATAAACTGCCATAGACTCACACCAGGTACACTCAGAAAGATGTGTGACCATCAGACTGAACTGTCAAAGTTGCCTTGCCTTACATACTAACTTACTTGTCAAGGTCAACAAGCGCCGCACTTAGATGAAATTTCAATATTAGCATGCCCACACTTAGAATTGTGATTATTAGCATGCCCAGTCTTTGATAGAATTGTGAATAATAGCATGTCCAGACCTAGATAGAATTGTGAATATTAGCATGCCTACACTTGGATAGATTTGTGAATATTAGCATGTCCTGACATGGATAGAATTGTGAATATCAGCATGTCTACACTTAGACGGAATTGTGAATACTAGCATGTCCAGACTTGGAGAGAATTGTGAATATCAGCATGTCCACACGTAGATAGAATTGTGAATAATAGCATGTCCAGACCTAGATAGAATTGTGAATATTAGCATGCCTAGACTTGGATATAATTGTGAATATTAGCATGTCCAGACATGGATAGAATTGTGAATATCAGCATGTCCACACTTAGACGGAATTATGAATACTAGCATGTCCAGACTTGGAGAGAATTGTGAATATCAGCATGTCCACACTTAGATAGAATTGTGAATAATAGCATGTCCAGACCTAGATAGAATTGTGAATATTAGCATGCCTAGACTTGGATAGAATTGTGAATATTAGCATGTCCAGACATGGATAGAATTGTGAATATCAGCATGTCCACACTTAGACGGAATTGTGAATACTAGCATGTCCAGACTTGGAGAGAATTGTGAATATCAGCATGTCCACACTTAGATAGAATTGTGAATATTGGCATGTCCACACCTAGATAGAATTGTGAATATTAGCATGTCCAGACTTGGATAGAATTGTGAATACTAGCATGCCTAGACTTGGATAGAATTGTGAACATAAGCATGTCCACACTTAGACATAATTGTGAATATTGGCATGTCGACAACTAGAAAGAATTGTGAATATTAGCATGTCCAGACTTGGATAGAATCTGTGAATGTTAGCATCTACGTCCACACTTAGATAGAGTTGTGAATATTAGCCTGTGTCACATCTAGATAGGACTTTGAATATTAGCATGTCCAGACTTAGATAGAATTGTGAACACTAGCATGTCCAGACTTAGATAGAATTGTGAATATTAGCATGTCCAGACTTAGATAGAATTGTGAATACTAGCATGTCCAGACTTGAATGGAATTGTGAATATTAGCATGTCCAGACTTAGATAGAATTGTGAATATTAGCATGTCCAGACTTGGATAGAATTGTGAATACTAGCATGCCTAGACTTGGATAGAATTGTGAATATTAGCATGCCCACACTTAGATAGACTTGTGAATATTAGCATGTCCACACTTAGATAGAATTATGAATATTAGCATGCCTAGACTTAGATAGAATTGTGAATACTAGCATGCCTAGACTTCGATAGAATTGCGAATGTTGGCCTGCGTCACATCTGGATAGGACTTTGAATATTGGCATGTCCACACTTAGACAGAATTGTGAATATTGACATGTCGACAACTAGATAGAATTGTGAGCATTAGCATGTCCAGACTTGGATAGAATCTGTGAATATTAGCATCTAAGTCCACACTTGGATAGAGTTGTGAATATTAGCATGCGTCACATCTAGATAGGACTTTGAATATTAGCATGTCCAGACTTAGATAGAATTGTGAACACTAGCATGTCCAGACTTAGATAGAATTGTGAATATTAGCATGTCCACACTTAGATAGAATTGTGAATACTAGCATGCCCAGACTTGGATGGAATTGTGAATATTAGCATGTCCAGACTTGGATAGAATCGTGAATACTAGCATGTCCAGACTTGTATAGAACTGCAAATGTTAGCATGCTAAAGGTCAGGTAACCCACTAACTAATATAAACTCAAACTCTCCATACTTATTTCACTCAAAAACCTCACACAACCATCTCTCACACAACAAGCCGCACGCACTTCACAACACATCAACAACACATAAACCGGAGCAACAGCACATGCGGACTAACACCGATCCAATACCCGCACCAAAGCTCAGTATTTGGTGTATAACAAGCTGAAGCTGCCAACAGAACACCACTCCTCTCACTATCCTACTCCCTCTTCACCTTACTATCCCATCCCACCTTATAATTTACAGATCCGCTGGAGCGCTTGGGGACCAATTCCGTTGGTGACGGTGCGCGGTACAAATATTTTTAACATTTAACATGTATGGGAATTATTACAGAGCTTCTCAAAGAATCGGGATTTTTTTTGTTTCTACTATTTTGTCAAATAGGTATTTTAACACACTTACCCATGTGCCTGGATTTGATTTAAAAATTGCATTAGAGAGGCCGTTTGGTCGTGGAGCTCGGGACGCTGAGGATTTTGTAATTAGACCCACAATCTCCTCTACAGAGCAGCTAAGAGCTCAGGTTGTGTTTATCAATCTCAGGCGGTCCATACACCTTGGTGAAGTGGTCAACCCAGATGTGCTCCTGAATAATAACATATTGAGCTTGGTTTGCTTTAGTATTCATCATGGTCCAAAATGTACGCACATTTTTAAGACATATAGCCTTCAGCATTTCTTCAACCTCTTTATGGAGCCTCAAGAATCTATGAGATCTCACCCAGTTTCAATAAGAGTTATTAATCAACCTAGCGTCTTCAATTCGCTGTTGACCATTTGTCTTAGATTTTTTTAGGGCTCTCAGAAGTGTTCTTTCTTCTCTTTTTTTTCCAGGAGTTGTAGGTCAAATTGGTGTCTATGCGGTGGGTTATTTTTTGGAGGGCGGGACTCTGGTGGATTTAGGTTCCATAGGAATTCTACAAAGTGTCCCGGCTCACACTGTATAGACAATTCTAGGTCAGTCACATTTTTTATGAATCCCTCCAAGTTATCATTGAGAGTTCGCCCCCCTTTATCAAATCTTACTAACCTATTTCCCGCAGGATTTTTTGGCTAGCTCCTGAATAAAGTATGGGCCAGTGGGCTCCCAATGAACCCCAAATATCTCCTCCAACATGCCATGAGCACTTAGATTCCCACCAATGACTTTAAACTCTATACAACTCTCAAACACATCCTTGGAGACAAATGCATAATCAATGGTTGAGTGGAGAGACCCCTACCCCATGTTGGGGTGGGGGGGATATCTCCAATCAAATTCCGATCGAGCATCCCCAGATCCCACTCCCTCATAAATTCGCTCCAAATGTTACCATCCATGATCTTTCATTTGCCTTGATCTGTTATCAAAGATCAACCTCCAAGGCACTGAGAGTTGAAATCTCCCATAATTACCATATCATCTAACGGATATTGTGTTTTGTGTGTACTAAGCAGCCCGACAAATTCTGAATGAAGACAATTAGTCACATGAGAGCAGGATTCCAGTAAATATTCACTATTATCCAACCATGGGCACTAGCTTTCCCTTTCATTTCAACTCTAATAATCATGATGCCTGGAACAGCCTCAGAGAGCAATAGAGAACCACAAAACACCTAATTTCTACACATAATACATAGGGCACCTGCAGGGTGCCCCAAACCTGCTCCAGTGGCCAACTGATGATATGAAGAGAAACCATCCATATCGAGTGGGACTTTCAACCAGGTTTCCTGGAACAAGATCAGGTCAAACCTTTCAAATATATAGTGTTTAGTAATGTCATTACAGAAGGAGTTATAACCCCTCGAATTCCAGGAAACAGTTTTAATTGGTGCGCTGACTAGAGTTTCTGCTCAGGAAGGCCAAGCTTCAGGTGAATCTGGGATACAATCCCTGGAACCATCTCCCAGACACTCGATGGTGGAGTTAAAGTTTTGGATGTAGACTGATAGTTGGTCTGTAGTTCTTTATTTGATGCATTAGCGTGAATTAGGTCCATTAGATCTGTCAGGTCTCTTGTTTTCAGAAAAACCCTCATAGTCCACTCTGACTTAGCCCCTAGTATGGACTCCAGCCCCAATCTGAATCTCATAACTAATTCTGCTGTATCAGTGTTAGGGAGTTTAGGAAAACTGACACGTTCAATGTCGGTTGTTGTAAGATATTTTAGGCTGGAGATGGCTTTCATCTCTGAGAGAATTGCAGATCGATTCAGAGGTGACTTAAGTTTATTGTTCAAGGTAGCTCTCAATAGAAATAATTTCAAACCGTGGGAAACCTCCTGAGTTTTGCTTACTTTTTGAGCCATTGTGTGATCGTTGGATCTAGACCACAGTATCCAATCCCCTTGTTTTTTTTAACTTTTGATCATCCCCAATTGCCATCATCTTGTCCATAGATGGCTTAACCTTTGTTGGGCTAGAGCTTTGGTCCACTCCTAATTGGATAATTTGTTCGTTTTTAGTGGTAGTATCTTTTTGACACCAAATCGCGCAGGTCCCAGTTGCGCTTTTCCATCCTTCTTTTGACTTAGATTTAAGAAAAATCAGAGCAATTTTTAGGGGTGGCTTGATTGGCTCAGTTTGAATCCCCACAGTAATCTTGAGAATTTCATGCTGATTAATTGATGTCTCAATCGTGTGAGGGTTAACCAGGCCCTTTTTTTTTATTTCTTTAGAGTGGTTTCTTTCTTTTTATTATGATGGCAGTCCTCAGCCTGGGACCCTTTCAGATTTCAAATGAAGCGATTTGTGGAAACAGATCTATTTTTAGCCACAATTTATACTGTCTTCATATGCTTCAGTGAGTTTGGACTCTTTATGAAGAATGCTATGCTGTTTTCTCAGTTTTTGTTTGGTCTTCCCATTTGGTTTCTTTCTTTTTAGTTGTTGATCTTTCAGAGCGTTGGAAGTCTGCCCAAAAGGCTCCCCTGCCACCTCTCTAAACGGCTGGGCAACACCTTCTGGATCCTCCATTTGGGCCAACTAAATTAATTCTTCGAGTGTTGAGGCAGATAGTGGGGTATCGTCCATGCCCAGATTCACTGGAGTTGCCGGGGGCACTGGCAAACATCTATGGCATCGAACTTGGACTATTTCGCTTGAAACTTCCACTAATTTTGTGTTTAAAGTAGGGGTGTGCTGAATAGTGAAATTACTATTTGGCCGAATACTGAATAGTTAGCCAAAGTATTTGGCCCAAGCCGAATAGTGTGCCAAATAGTTGTTTTTTTAAAATACATTTTCCAGCACATGAGAAATACTGCTTCACAATACCGTAAAGAGTATGTGTATGCATGCATCATGGATGCACATATTCAGAAGCCCTTTTTCGCCCCATTTAAGAATTTGCACAAATGAGCGGGCATTTGTACACATTTCAATTTGCATCCTAAATTCGCATTGATGCGCATGTACATGCGTAAAAACAGAAACACATTCCCCTTCATCTGTATGGGCCATTTTTGACGCTGTTGTGTATTTTATTTTTTAAGTGTGAGAGCAGAGGTTTAAAATGCTGCTTTCACACTGGCATTTCTATCCCATCTCTCAAACAGGGCTAGAAGTGCAGCTAAGGGGTCATCACTATGAAATGCAAGTAGGTGTAGCAGCAAGGAAAGCAAGCAGGTGTAGCAGCAAGGAATGAAAGCAAGGACCCTTCTGCGCTTCAACCACTGTCAGTTGTTCCTGCTCCCTTGCGATTGCCGGCAGAGGCCTGTGCTCACTACTCTTTGTAGGAAATGCGCTTCTAACGGGGACTGCCATGTTTGGCCCTAGGTGAAACCCCCATCCGTGTTGGGCCCGTGTTGTGTGATGTGGGTAATTAAGCAGCACTCAGATAGGAGGTTTTGTAGTGCTATATCATTCCAAATTATTGCAAACTTGAGCTAAATCACCCCAAGCAATGTCAAACTCTCAAGTCATCAAGACTTGACTTTCCACTCAAGCCTTCTGCTTTGCATTGCTCTATCTGCCACTCTGTCAAGAGACCAACTTGGTGGTGTAGTACGTTTCCATGTGTGATGGGTGCAGCCAGTAGCCTTCTTCTGCCAAATCCAAATGCACACGCCCTTGTGTAGTCTTGTGTAAAGGTATGCCTAGGTACAGATAATGTGCTAAATTAAGTATTGTTCTAAGTGCAGCTTGATATTCCTATCACAAGTCAGGATTTGTCATCCTGTGCACTCTGCCACACTGCGTATATACACGCCTCCATGGTATATTTTTCCCACAAAGAACGTAGAACTGTATTCACCAGAATGCTTTATGCCTCTATCATATGCATCTTCGTGCACACAGCAGGGGTGGAGTACTAAAGAACCTAGAAGAACAAGGTCAGGGTTTTCTTCTTGTTTCTCAGACCCCTCTGGGTGGTGGGGGTGGTCCACCCGGATGTGATTGTTAAAGGTGGCTTCTGTGGGGGTGGAGTCTTCTGAAAAGAGTGCCCTGTTCAAGGCCTCGTGTTCCTCGTCCGCCCATTCCTTCAGACTTTCACTGCTGTGGGAGAGTTTGCTCCATTCCATACGAACAAAGGCAAGGCCAAGTGCTGGCAATCCAGCTCCCGAGTCCCCTCCCAAAGGCCAGCAGTTAAATGTCTGCAGCCAGTAGATGCTAGTAAAGTGCACGGCAACATGGCAGTAGAAACACCCCCAGCTGGATCTTAGTAAAAGGACCCATCCCCCCACGTGCCAGCCTTCCAAGCACTCCCCCATGATGCCGCCATCTGTGCGCCCCCCTAACCGATACACATCCCCTCCCTGATGGCAATAAAAAAGTCCCCCTCCTGCTCAGTGTGGCTAGTCAGACGCCCCTCCCACGCCCCTTAACGTAGCATTGTTTATGTCCCAACAGTGAGGTCATAACAATGGGCGAGTGTTTATTGCCTGTCCGGTGCCCCACTGTACCTCTTACATAAATACCATGAGGAAAGCTGACCCAAAATATAACACCATATCAAAGTACAACAGTGAAAACTCTCACGGAAACCAGAAATAAAGCAGAGAAAATTGCACTTACCTGATGCCGCCTAGATGTCTGTCTTTCCTCCGGCATCATCTTCTAGTCGTCTTCTTCCGGTCTCAGTGCACTGCCCCAATGCTTTTCCTTGTGCTGCCTGCAGCAGCCAGTAAGCTTTTAGCTTACTGGATGCTGCTACTCTGCCACTGTTCTCATTTCTAGGATGGATTGGCTATTGTCTCTCACACTGAGAGAAGATTGCTAATCATAGAAAGAGGACTAAAAAAAAGAATTGAAAACTTCGGCTTCGAGTAAGTATTCCAGGAAACATTCGGCTGAAGCCGAATAACTGATTTTCAGCCGAAATTCGGCCAAATATTTACTCGAAGCCAACGTTCGGTACACCCCTAGTTTAAAGTGACCAATTCCTCTTTCGTTCCCTCCTATTGGACAGTCAGCAGATCTATTTTGTGAGCTTGAGTCTTAGATAACATGCAAAATTCTGCTAAGGTTTCTCGTACTGAATCATTCACGGCTGACTTTAGGCCCACCAACAATGTTTAATTTATTTCCAGATCATTGATGATTTCCAAAAGAGAACCTGAATGCTGATGCACTTCAGTGTTTAGGTTCTCAAAGACCTTGACTAGGGAGCTCAAAATAAAGTTGAGCGCTACAATTGTTGGGGGATTTTGTACCAGATCTTGGGACCCTTCAAACCTGACCTCCTCAGTTAATGCTCTCATGTCTCTCAGCATGGTTTTTTCCCAGAAGTCCTTTGCCACTTAGAGACTTCCAATAATGCAGAGATCGCATTAAATTTAAAGGAGGAGTCCAGATTAGGCAGGATGTCGACATCCACCCTATACTCCTCAGTCAGGTCAATATTCAATCCTTCCGTCTCTCTAACATGAACTTTCCTGTTGGGTGAGACAGGGTCCGTCCTTCTATCCTCTTCCATTAATTCATTCACTTTGGACTTGGCTTCGAGAGGGAAGTAATTCAAGAATGTGTTTTTCATGGAAGTAGCCGTGAGAGTATAATCCAAATTAGATGTCAAGCGGTCTCTCAAGGGCGGTATGTTGGGTGTTGACTCCCCCGGATACTTATTTTCTGAATTCGACGTCAGAACCAAGCCAGAGCCCATAGCCTGTTGGCCATCAATGGGGTAAATACTTTGTTTAGAATAAAATCTTCCCCCCCGCAGGTTACGCTCTAAATATTGATCTATCCACTCGCACAGGATTCTTATACCATCCAATAAGGTCGTCCAAATCTGCAGCGCAGGTTTCTGCTCCAGCAGAGGTGCTCAGAAGATTGTAAGATTTGGCCGTGACGATCACATGTTTTTGCTAGACAGCCCAGAAGTACTGCACGGACAAGATGCAGCTGAAATTCCTTCCACACTTCTCTCCTCTCCGCTAATCACGGAACAGGGTCAGCACGAAGCAGGGCTCTGTACGGGTCAAAGGCACCGGGGCTGGAGACCCCGACAGAGATATAAGCTACGTACAGGGGCAGATTTCACTTCAAGATCGCTGGACCAGATTTCACCAAGTGGGTCAAAGGCAGCATGCCCACAGTCCCCACTCGACAGGCAGACCGTACCTTTGCTGAGCTACAAAGGAGGAATGAATGAAGGTGAGGGGGGTGAAGATAGTTGAGACTGCAGTATGCAAACACTATTTATAACCTTCTGTCCATAAGACGCTGGGGGAGTCAAAGAATCACGCTTTTCCACTTTCTCAACTTAGAAGCACAACAGTTCCAAAAAGGCACGCAAGAGAAGCTTGTGTGGCTTTGTAGTAATAAACGAGTCTCAAGATGACCTTATGTATGATCAGTTACCCTTACAGGAGGAACGTGGGGACTGCACGGACAGCCACGGAATGCCACAGACAGCAGCACTCAGCAGCCACATTCCGGGGCCGCAGTGAGATTAGAAACACAATGCTGATCCACTCCTCCTCCACCACTGTAGACATGGCAGAAAGACTCCACAGTTCCACAGAATGCAGCAAACACTCTATAGCCTCACTCCACAATTCTGTGTTTAAATGTCTTTGTATTGAGTGATCTTTGACTGAACACAGTTAATCTGTGGTTCATACAGTGTGCAGTGACCATGAAATGTAAAGGTCAAAAACGGTGCCAGCTTGTGTTTGCCTATTTCTGGCCAGGGTATATCAAATATTCTTCATCATGTATATAGAGCAACTACTAAGTTGCTGTGTTGCGCTGGGTGATTACAAACATACATTAATATCAGTACAGGGTGTGATGTAGCAGATCATTGGAAAGTAAAGGTTTCCTAGTTTCACTATGGAAGAAAATCACACACTTGTGAAGGGCTCTTCTTTATTTCGAAACTACTAACACCCCAATCGCACATACCTTGACAGAAAGCTGTCTGTGTTCTAATATTCCAACACTAAGGGTACTTCTCATCCTAAACAGCATCCTCAATAGGTGACCATTAAAGATGAACATGACACCCCCAAAAGGAGATATCTGGAAAGCCAGTGGTGCATTGGCGAGCTATGGACATATCTCCAATTGTGCCTATCATAACAATTAACTGGGGAATATCATTGGATGGACATCAAGCAAGGGTACTCTTCATATAAGCATTGATAAAATCCACTGGTATTTAGATGAGGGACTTGCTTGAATCGAGGACAATGGAGGTTCTGTTAAAATCAGAATCAATTAGTCGTGATTCAGTTCAGTTTGCTCTATACAGCAAATACACTTTAAGAAATTGCCCCTAAAATACAAGATTGACACACCCATGACCACCCGAAAGCACCCCCACAACCTGCACTTCCAAAACACCTAAGAACATTTTGACATTCTTACCAAGAATGCCCTTTGTCTTAAATCTACCACTTCTAAGGGTGCAAGTCCGGCTCAGTGGCTGGGGTGAAAGGCGGGACTGGTGGAACAAGAATCTACCTGGGCAAATGAGGCTTCACCTAGCATATGATGGCAACATCTGGGCAAGTGAAGTTTGATCATGCATACAATGGCGCTCCATGGCATGTAGGCCTTCACCTAGCATAAGCGTTCAATAATTGGGTGATTGTTGCTCCCACTTGGGATATGATGGCAGTTCCTGCCCATGTGAGGTTGTACCTTGCATATGATGACTATATCTGGCATATGAGGCTCACCCTGGCATAAGATGTAAGTACATTTGTGCATGATGCTTCACTCAGTATTTTGTGGAAATCACTGGGCATGCAAGACTCTACTCAATATATCATAATTATACATGGCACGTGAGGCTATAACAAGCATAATGTGGCACTAGCATCCATTTGACGCTGGACTGACAGATGAAGGCAGTACTCATTTTCTATGATGGTGTTGCTGGGTGTGGCCTCGGTATATCATGACTTCAGCTTTGCATATTGATGACATACTTACTTATTAAATGGCCATAGGATTGGCAACCAACATAGTATTGTGTCTGCTTTAGTGCTATTTCTTATTGTGCTGCCATTTTTCCTTTATCATAGTTCCTTATATTGTGATGCCACTCCAACTGATGGCATCATGTCCAGAAGTCATGTCTTATCACTTCCTGTGATGTCATTGTGTTAACAAATATGTGATGACACTTCTTGCGGTACCTTCAAACACATCTGTGATGTCCGCTTGCGCTGGCATGTTGGTGAATTAAAGTCCCCGGTTACAGTTCTCACTGACATTACTGTACCCTGTGACATTGCTACTCTCTTAATGTTGCTGCTCTGGACTGTGTTCCTGCACGTGCTTTTATGAGAAGAGCACCATCTCCATATTAGGAAGTTATGCCAATTTTATTGACAGCAGAAACACAATGGTTGTGCGGGCTTCCCATGACATCCAGCTTCACACTGAATGTTGGGCAGCAGCACAGGACTGTCATTTTTGGGACCACATTCAGCCTAAACCACACATGGCTTTCCCGTCTAACTGGAGATGTGGGAGAGTGTGAGTCCTAGAAACACGAGACGTTGGAGTCACTACACACAAGTGTTGGTTGACCTGCGTGTTGCTAATCCTAATTCTAAATCTGCAGGGAATGGATTCAGAGAAGAACCTTCCGCGAATAGTGAACCCCACAGATGCAGAAGGTGTGAGACTATTCACAGCACAGGACAATGAAGCTAGAGCTTGGTTTTGCACAATGTTTACAAGACTTTAATAATACAAATGAAGAATTGATTGAGATGGATAGTATTGATTTAACAAAGATTCCCAAGGTGCTAGCAATTAGCATATGTATGTCTTTGTCTTCTGCCAACCAATGAAGGTACAGCAGAAGACAAAGGGCAGCCACGCTGCGTTAGGGTACAACAATATTAACTACCCCTGTAAGGTTATTGAAGCAAAAGCCAACATCTTCGGATCTATGCTGTTTACCGCAAATTAATTTGGGGGGAGACCCTCTGAACCCCCTACCACTCCCCCATACACCTCCATCCTTTCTAAATTACTAAACCCAGACCTCATCTACATATTTGCGGTACAATGCAATAACATCTTTGGAGTGTATTGCGGTGTGATGAAATTGGCCTGCAGGGAAAATGGGCGATTCTACATCTTCGACTATGCAAACCACATGTATATGATCCTGATCCTGATCTCCCAGTGACTGGCACTAGTAAAACATGTTCTTTCACTCTGCATGACCAACCTCCTGCACTGGTACGTCACTAGTGGTGTGGTTTAAGAGACCCACATTTCGAAGAAGGAAGTTAGGGTAAGATTTAAGTCATTTATCAGGGTCACATAGACAATGTTCCCTGGAATCTCGATTGCCTTGGAATCCTGTGGAGTATTAGGAGTACTGTCTCTGGTTTCCATACTTGTCTCACTTGGTCACTAGTGAAGTCCTATTACTTTCCCCACCGCTTCCCCACAGAATCCCATAGTGTTCAGCATTCAACTACACCACCATCAGATGCCAGCACTAAGTTTAAGAAATAAGTGATATAATGCACAATAGGATGTCATTGCTTATGAAACAATCGCTGTGCCCATCTAAACTTTACAGGTAACACAGCAGAATTTCGCTTTATGGTCTTGGAAAATATTAGCTAGATTTTAAACATAGCATTTACGTAGGAATGTTTCCTCTTTTCAAAATGATTGTATTCTAGAATACTTTGAGTTATCACTTCAAATAAAGCACTGGCATCCAAAACCTGGAATCCCAGAAGTTGAAATTGAAAAGTATGCCATTTTAAATGAAAGTGTTTCCTAAATGGGCCCTTGCCAGTGAATTTACAACAGCCCTTTCTGTTTTGGATGGTGTGTATATCAGAGCGGCATCTCTTCATTCCAAATATTGAAAATCCATAACAATATGTTTTGAAAGTGCATTAGATCTAAAGTAGACGCACTGACTTGAGGATCAAAGACTCTGATTTTGCAGGGAAGCAATGCTGCTGTCATTAATCATCTATTTGCATCCGCACATACATTTCATTGTTTGAGTTAGAAAGGTTTCAGCAAAATACCAAGATGGTCTCTTTAACTATTAACTACCAAGCAAACAGCATTTTGTATAACTGTCTTAATTTCGACATCTAAACATGTAATCTTGAGAATATGCAGAATTGTAGCGTAAATCAGGCATCAATATAAATTGATAGTTTAACAGGTATTTCAGGACTAGTGTTAAACATTGCCCAAGTGCTATCATTTTAAATATAATCATTGCAATTACAGAGCAAATGAACATTAGAACATGATCAAGGAAATGAAAAGAGGATTTCCATTAGGCAAGGGTTTATAAGTGAGCATAAGCATTTGAGTATGATTTGATGGCATATGAGATCCACCTACCAATCACCAAACGTATCTGCTTCCCTGTGCTTCAACCCATGGACCCCAGGCTGTGTTCATGCAACAGGCCTGACGCTTTCAACATAAACATGCAAACTTCTTACTTCAGGGTGCTCTACACTGGTAAAGTAAAACCTGCGATGGAGGAGGTTTGCAGTTGTGCTCGGTTTTAAACCCAATTCATATAAAATGTTACTATCCGAACTGAGCAGCGCGCAGGCTGGAGGCATGTTAGCAGCTGGTGTGCCTTGACGATAGCTTTTGTCACAAATAAAACTGCTGGACGTAATTATATGTCAGCAATACAAAACATGTGTTTAAAAAGACATTTTGGTCAAGCTTCCCTTAAAAAAAGAAACGTACAATTCAGTGGACAAAAATTGGGTTGAAGGGACATTATGATTGCAACACAAAAACCCCAAAGCCCAAAAAAAAATAATTACTCCTTTGAAAGCAACCATAATTTCACCACCGCCATCATTACGCAACCATAACTTGGCCACTGCCATGCTCGTGCTCATGGCATTTGCCAATGAGCTGATACTCTGGGAAAATAGGTACTCAATTGAATTGTTTACAGTTGTATTATTATTATTATTATTATTATTATTATTATTATTATCATTATCATTATTGTTATTCGTAATTGCTGTCACATGAAACTTAAAATATCTCTAACCAGTTTGGGATACTCTCCTTTCTCTTTAGCTCTTTTTTTGCTGCTGAAGTGATGTTTGAAGAGCGGGCACATGCGTACCCTTTTACAGGAGTTCAACATAAAATAACTACAGGGTCGCTATCCCCAACCCTGTAATGTACACGTGTGTACAGATGTATCAGAAGATGTACATGGGAAAACAGACAGTGTCTTGGGTTTTGGGGCCTGCAGTGCTAGGCCGGAGCTGAACACATCCAACTTAGTGTTGCAGTCAAGCTCTCAGACCAATACGTAGTAAGATACGGTATAAAGGGGCAGAATCTGAATGTACTGCCTGCCACTGAAAGAGTGTAATCAGAAAACGTGTGGCATCGCTATAGAAGAAAGACAACACATATAGAGGGTCTGGCTCTGTTTTGTAATGTAGCGAAATGTATGATGTTAGTGAATATGTGCCCCACCCTTCAGGAGAAGGAGGTGGCAAATGGGGGCCCAGCAGTGGGTACACCTTTCACGCAATAACCTGTAATCACCCACGGATTAAAAGGGGACTCAAGATGTTTACTATTTCTTTTGTTCCTCTTCACAGGAAAGGATTTATGGATAAGAGCACCAAGGGTTGATTGAGGTGTGATATGTGCAACACATGGACCTCAATTCTCTTACAACTGTTGTCCTCATTCCTTCCCTCTTTCTCTTGGGTCTGCACCGCTTCCCAAGGGGAGTCAAATAGTCAACTACGATGCACAGGATTTTAAAGAGCCCCAAACACTTCTTTCATGAGTATGGGTCCTTTTTCACTAAAGCAAGTGCCACCAGGGTTTCTGATGGGTCCTCCTGACCTTTAGTAGACTCCATTGGGTCATCAGGGTCGACATTTGACCTCTGTAACTCTGCTACCATGTCCCATATCCAGCACTTTAGTGCTGGCAAACGGTGATCTGTCAACAAACATTACCCAAGCCATTGGATCCCAATGGTACTTTCGCTTTCCTCCCCTCTTGACCTCTGGAAGCATCACTCTCATCTTGGGATGAGAATGGAGGGATCATCCGTTACTGTCGGGCTGAGGGTTTGCCAAAGGCCCTTTTTCTTGCTCCTCATCTGCAAGCCTATATAGAGAGATCTTTCTCTCACCTGGTCTGGACGTTTTCTCAATCAATTTCTCTACTAGCTTAAAACTGTACTAGAAGACTCAATCCCAAGTCTCTGCTTGAGCTTTGTCTCAGGCTCTTTCTCCAGCAGATCAGTAGTACTTTCCAGATGAGGTTTTAAAAGAACTCCTGCATTTTCTTCCCAGATCTAACTATTCTCCTCTAGAGATATCTTCCCTCATCTGGCTGTCTTTTCTCCTCCACCCTCATCTGGCTGTCTTTTCTCCTCCACCTCCCTTTCTCTCCATCACCTCTGCTCTGTCCTTCACTCTACTCTCTTGCTCATTTGACATTTCTCCTGCTTCTTTACTTTCACTATAAGTTGCTGTTCCTCCAACACTTCCTTTCCTTCCCCTCTCTTTGGATGTTCCTCCAACTTCTCCTCTGCTACTCCCTATTTACATGTCTCCTCGTCCACCTTCCTTGTCTCCCTTCTCAGATGTTTCTTCTCCACCTGCTCCCCTTTATCCCTTGTCAGATGTTTCTCTTCCTCCTATTTTCGTTGCTACCTTCTTAGATGGTTTTCCTCTACCTCCTCTCTTTCCTTTCTTCTCAGATGTTTCTCCTCTACTTACTTTTCTCTCTCTCTATCCATTGGAACAACCTCTCCCTCCTCACTGCTCCATCTCTCTCCACTCAACTTTCTATTTGTCACCAACAAACTCCTAACTCCCATCCTCCCCTTGCAACTGTTCCCCTGGCATTCCATGCCCGAGTTTGTATTTGGTTTTGATCTGGGTGTTCTCTCAGACAGCCCTTTAAGATAAGTAGTGATACCCTGGAGATGGATGGGGATGCAGATTTTATTCATACATCAATAATCAAGACGACACAAATAGTTTGGCAAAGTTTGTCTGTTTTACTGTCAAGTATCGAAAACATGGAGTGCAATGAACATCAGCAATCACGTGATCCTCTGACTACACTTACTCCATAAAAAACTGGGCTCTTATACCCATAATTGGTCATCATTGACGTTTCGACCTGCGTCATTACCAACGTCATCCTACGTGGCAAACTACGACAACCTAACGAGGGTGTGATTGGGTCTAAGTGTATTTCTAAGTATAGGCTCTATATCTGTATAGAGCAGTGGAGGAAGGTGATAGGATACTTAACATCAGGTGGGGCAACTAAGCCTTCCCTTCAAAATGGCCACTTTGAACGACGTCCCATTGTCTACACAACCTATGGGACACTTAAATATGCGGTCCTCTACAATTGGTTAGCTCCTAACCCCTGTCAGTACTTTCCCACCTACGTCTAGCAGCCCGCAGACTGAATAACTAGGTGCTGGTGAGCTTGTTTTAGCACCAGCTTCACACCAATTAGCATATCATCCATCATCACCTCAATGGTCCAGTGTCAATTAGTGTTAGAATTTTGGCCTTGAGTCTGTACTGTGTTCTGAGAATTTTTTGGGAGTGTGTGCACCAGGCAACCTCCGTGCATAGGTGTGACCAACTCGACCATCCAACTTCCCTTTACCACGTGACTGAACACCATGAAATCAAGCTTTTCGTGTACTTGATTTTATTCTCCAATAGTCCTCTGACGTCTTTGGTTTTTGCTTCTACTTAGGTAAGATAACTAAGTATATTCATCAGTTCTGTGGCATAAATTCCTTCATCTTGATCCCAAGGTGTCACTTATCCTTGATACTTTCTTGATGGTTTATAAATCATCTGCATCCTCTGGTCTGTTTATCTCTTCTACAGGAGTCAATTCGATTTTGTATAGCGTCACCATTTATCTTTGCCTTTTAGTTTCTCTGCTTCTTCAGGAATCTCGCTCAAATGGCCATCATATTGTCTTGTATGCAGGTATGGTTTCCTTAATGGGTACTTTACCTCCCATATTCCATATTCTCTTAGGTACTCTTATGGGTACTGCACAGAGTCCACGCTCTTCTCTTTGTTGGTTTAATTTTTCTGTGTACGTCACATGGTTCTTACTTTTCATACTTTTCAGGTAATGTAGGCGGGGCAGTTGGGGTGGGGGTACTTGGCTCCTCCTCTACAGTTTCACACATGGGAATTTGGTGGCAGCTGCCTGAGAATGGGGAGAGTGCTGTGTGATTGGCTGGGATCTGGGCAAACTACATGTTCCCCATGTATATTCATGTGTTCTACAAGCAATGCGTTGGGTCTGTGTTCTGAGAATTTTTAGGGAGTGTGGGCACCAGCCAGCCTCCGTGCATAGGTGTGACCACCTCGACCGTCCATGTTCCCTTTACCACGTGACTGGACACCATAAGATTGAGCTTTTTGTGTATTTGATTTTATTCTCCAATAGTCCTCCGACGCCTTTTGTTTTTGCTCAACCCCTCTGAACAGGAGCCTCTGTTCTTTCACGTTAATTGTGTCCAATGTCAGTCAATTCCAGTTTGATAAGACCTTGGATTTCTTGGCTCAGTCAACTCCTTAGCTGAGCTTTTATTCTGTTTAATTCAATTGCTTTTCTTAACTGCGACACTGATATGAGGCCTCCTTGCTTTGCTCAGTATTGCTTATATGCGTAGTGGAAACATCCATCCTTTACTTTTCCATGTGTATCTATATATATGTGTGTTGGCACTTGCCACAGTCTAACTATTCATAAGCATCTAGCTAGCTTCGTGATTGTTTTGCTGCTTGCGTTTCATTGCATCGTACACGTTTAAACTAACTAAGTATCTTCATCAGGTCTGTGGCATAAGTTTCTTCACCTTGATCCCAACATGTCAATTATCCTTGATACTTTCTTGATGGTTTATAAATCATCTGCATCCTCTGGTCTGTTTATCTCTTCTACAAGTGTCAATTCGATTTTGTATGACGTCACCATTCTTCTTTGCCTTTTAGTTTTTCTGCTTCTTCAGGAATCTCGTTCAAATGGCCATCATATTGTTTTGTATGCAGGTATGGTTTCCGTAATGGGTACTTTACCTCCCATATTCTCTTAGGTATAGATTCTCTTAAGGGTAATGCACAGAGGCCACGCTCTTCTCCTTGTTGGTTTTACTGTTCTGTGTAGGTCACATGCTTTGGTTCATACTTTTCAGGTAATGTAGGCAGGGCAATTGGAGTGGGGGTACTTGGCTCCTCCTCTACACTCCCCCCTCTGGGCGATTCATCGACCACTCTCACATCATTTGTTACATCTACACATCCTGGTCTGAAGAAATGCTTCCTAGGGATGCACATTTTTATGACTCCCTTCAGGCATCCAGCTGATTTCAGATGCTCATCCTTGTTCCATGGCATGAGCATGCACTGTCCACTTGGACTGCAATAGATTCATCTTCCCACATACCTCTCATGGTCCTTTGGATACAGGAACTTTGTTCCCTCGGGTGCATGGATACTGGCTTTTACAAAGTCTCTGATTTCTTCATCAGTCAGATCTTTAGGCTTCCATCCTGCTTCAACATCGATCATGATCTTCATCCCTATGGTTTTCTTTGCTGTTTCCTTGCACTGTGAGATTATTATCTTGATCACACATAATCCAAGCATCACTAACAATAACAGGGCTCCAAGAAATTTGAACATGTCTGCCATCCATTGTGGAACCCAAAAGAAAAGATTTCCAAACCAGCTGTCATCAGCATTGACTTCTAATTCGTCAGTCATCTGGCCATGGAGTTTCATCAGCATGTCTATGGCCTCCGTCAAGGTACCATTCTCGCCATTGTGAGAAGGTATGAATGTGCAACATGATTCTCCAATTTTTGCACAAACACCTCCGTCCATTGCTGTGATCATATCCAGGACATATCTGTTCTGGAAAGTCATCATTCCTACAGCTTTCAGCTCTTCTCTGATTTCATTGAATCCTTTTATGGTAGTGTGAATTGTCTGCAGCAATTCCCATCTGGTGATCTGAAGCAACTGGGTATTTGCTCCAACCTGGATCCTGGCATGGAGATCAATGTGAACACTGAAGAAGTATGGCTGAACAGTTTGTGTTCATATGGGATAGAGTCAAAAGCTTCTATTGATTTGGCTGAAAAGTAGTTATCTCTTTTCATCCTCTTTATTAGCTCCACAGATCTCTTCTTCCTCAGGTGAGCATCTGCTTTCAGGAAACTATTAATGTTCAGGTCACCTTTAGGAATCACCAACGCAGGAACATGGACATTTGCTAATGTGCAGATTCCTCCCCAATCTTTAGGCAGTCTGATGTAGGCCTTAGATCTACACACCCAACAATCATCCATGATTACTGCTGTCCCACTATTCATTCCTGGTGCATCTAAGATTTGCCCACAATTCTGATTCTCCCCCATTTTTCTTGTACTATTGTTCCTGAAGCACAGTTTTGAACTCTCCAATTGTACTAACTACAGGGGTCCTCCTCTGTCTTCAACCCATTTCAGTAGTTTAGCAGGTTTTGGCCATAATGGCTTATATAACATTTGTGCATTCTCGATTGTTCCCAGCCATCTGGTGATAGGACAGTTCCCCAAATCTGCGTCTGGCCTGTGTTTTTCCATCTACGAATTTCTTCTGCAGATTTTCCTGGAACATTCATTTTATTTTTTAACTCTCTTCTTTTTCTCGTTCCTTTTACTCCCGGGTTTCTTGTTACTGATCACAAGATTCTTAGTCTTGGCATTGTTCCTTGTCTTAATATCTTGGATATAGTCATCTTCATCTGGATCTGTCCATTCAGTTGCCCATTTGAGAGAGACAGTCTGACCCAAAAACCGCCCTCTTGTACTACAGAAAGCTAGGTGCACTATGCAGTGTGCAGTTAGGACATCTATTTCAATAGCTATGAAGATCTTCGACTTCCCCATGCTGTATGGCAGGAGTGCACATACAAAGCATTCTTCATTTGACGTCCTTCTTCCAACGTCTTTCATGTGTTGGTACCATATGTTATTTCCCAAGTGTGCTGTGCTGTCCAGATAATCATTTAGTTCATACTTATCTTCTTCCATGATTCTTTTGGTTCTCAAACTCTTCATGTAGTATTATATGACTATGGGCCTCATTACGACTTTGGAGGCAGCCATGCCCTTAATAAGGGCATGGCTGCCTCCAAAACCGTGTCCGGGATCCCTGAATGGGGAATTACCGGGCCATTCAGACTTTGGAGGGCCCGGTAATTCCTCCCTCAGGGAAACCGGGCCTGGACCTTCCCCATTCCCATTTGAGCCCCCTTAGGGCTCAATGAGAATTGGCACGGGAGCTAACAACGGGCCGATTACGACCGGCCCGTTGTTAGCTCCCTGGTCCCCTCACGGGACCCGGTAAGGACATCTGGTAAAACCACACGGCCACATCGGGTCCCGCGAGGGAACCTCGTAATATTGCGGAATGGGTTTAACGGGTCCGCCACCATTAGCGGTACCTGTTAACCCATTCCGCAATACTTGTAATAAGGCCGAATGTCTCTAAATGTATCAACATAACTCCTTCTGTTTGGGTTATCTATAGGAACGTCCATCCAGGTTCCCTGTGTAGCAGAATGTTCAGCAGATCTCTTCCTCTCAGCAAGTTTTATTCTCTCAGCAAATTCTTTAGGTATAGACATGTCTCTCATAATCTTCATCTGGGATTTTCCTTTGGGACTTGTTCTTGGGTCACTTGTCACTGGACCAGGTGTATTGGCATGTATTAATTGGGTAGGCCCAACCTCTATTAACCCCTTACTTTGCCTTATCCGCTTACCTGTCTCCAGCATTTAAAAGCATTCTCTGAAACAATTGTTGTGTTAGACTGATTACTAACAACATCCATTTCAAGCTCAGGTAATCTGCCATCTTTTCTTGGGACAGGAATTACTATGTAGGGTATAGGCTGCTTTGTAGTTGCCACACGTACATCTTCCTTATGCTCAGGAAGATACACAGGTGTCTTAACCCCATTTGCACCTATGTAAAATGCAGTTCTCACAGTCAGTGAAAGAAATATGAGTATAAACACAATGCAGGTGTAGATGACACAAAGATATGTCACCTTACAACATTTAATTCTTGGACAATGTATGTGTCTGTTCTTGTGGGGCACACAACATTGCTATTAAAATTCCCCATATCGATCATTTGATGCTAAGGAAGGAAAAAAATATTTTAATGGGTCTTCATTGTAGATTGCTTCTGGGCGCTGCTGTCTTGATCCACTAACTCCTCCTTGATCAACCGTCTGCTGAGTGGATGCTAAGAACGACTTTATCTGTATGCCTGGAACCAGTTATTTCACCAATCGAGATGCAAATGCTCCTTTATTGTGAAGAAAAATGACCTCTACAAGTCTATACGAGCTCTGCTTCATAGATCAGCTCCCAATTGATGCCTTGAATCTGCTTCAATCCAGATGACATGTTGCCTCCCTGCCAGCATGAACAAAGTTTGCCTTTTATACACTTTCTCGATCTGTCCCTTGGAGGAAAGTTTCTACACTGCTCTGTTACTTCTTTCAGAATAGATGCTCACGTGGATTATAATCCCCTCTAAAATCACATTCAAATTTGCAGTGTTTCTTAGATGTCTCAGAAAGATTACCACATCAGTGTGTCTTCCAACAAGATGCAGGTATTCCTCAATTAGACAAACGAACACCACACTGATTAGTCTGTGTGCTGCGTCGGCTTATAAGGGCATTTGTATTCTCTTCACTGTACTCAGGTAACTGCAAGAATTGTTCAGTGATTACTATGAGCAATCATCTTATAATTTTCTCATTGTCAGGATCTCAAATGAAAACTGGAAGGCAGCAAGTTCTCCCCACCAGTGAAGGATAAGAATGCAACACCAATTCAAAATACGTGAGTATGTTCCTAGAAAGGTCATCACTGGGTAACACCACAAATAGATCCAAACAAGAACTCAGTGTGGAATGAATCGGGGTATTGTTCCCTCTTCCAATTGCTGTATCCACAATCAAAGTCTGGCATACTCCTCTTCTTATCTAGGCTTTAAATGTGCATCAGTCCAAAGTCAATAAGCGACTGTGGCTTTAAGAATGCAGATCTTCCCTTAACTCTGCAACTAAGATGCATAGAGTGTTTGAATGTTTTCTTTGACCCTTTTATGAATAGCTCAGAAGGGAGTGCCCATAGCCAAGCCAAAGTCCAGCTAAAATGTTCTTTAATCTTTCCACTTTTCAGGTTATGTGTCCTTCTTTCTCGTTATAGATCGCATCTGCATGTGCTGTGGTTCTTCCCCAATAATTGCAGCTTCTTCACGGAGGGGTGTAGGCAGAGGAGTTTCTCCGGAGTAGATCTTTACGTCCCCCAGGAATATCCAAGTGCGCCTCCCGTGCAATTTGACAGCAGACAGTGTTACGTCCCCAACGACAAAGGGACAGTTGAAACGGGGCTCGTCCCACTTTTTCCTTGTGTGGTTATGCACTAAAACTGCATCTCCGGGGTAAAGTTGGGGATGACGAAATTCTGGGGGTTGGATTGTTGAAGCATCTCCATCTGTGTTTTGTACTGCCCTAAAGCCTTGTCTCTGCAACTGTCCTGAAATTACAGAAATACTGGAAGTCATACAGTTCAAATAGATATTCAGTTCCAATCCTAGCACTTCTGCTGTTGGCTGAGCATCACTTCTAAGTCAGGATGGAGGCATTAGGGGTTTTCTCATTTGCCTTCCTGTCATGATTTCATGAGGCGTAAGATGGTCAGAACCCGGTTGGTTCGTCAATGCATATAATGCCAGTGGTAGGCAATGCAACCACCCTTTCGTCAGAGTAAGCTTCAACTTGGCTATCCTTTCCTTAAGCAAGCCATTGAGCCTCTCACAGACCCCATTTCCTTACGGATGATAAGCTGAAGAAAACGTGTGCTTTATACCAAGCAACAAGTTGATCTGTTCAAACACTTTGTTAACAAAATGAGGACCATTATCTGACCTCATGACTTCACATACTCCCCATTTGGAAATACTTCCTGTACTAGAAATGTGGCCGCACAAGTGGAGTCTGGGCGTGTACATGGACCTGCCTCTATCCATCTTGAGAAAGTCCACACCACAACAATTAAATATCTGTATCCATTACATACTTGTATCATGTTGACATAGTCAATATGCAAGTGCTGAAAAGGGGCATTAGATCTCGGAATGACTCCCCTAACTGTGTGCAGTGTATGCCCAGCCGTGAACTGTACACAAACTATACAGTTTACCATAAACAATGCAACATGCTCCATTAGGTTCGGTACAAACCATTCCTCAGCAATAGTTACAGCAAGATTCTCCCTAGTTGTGTGCGCAGGGTTGTGTAGCTGTTCCAGCGCCACCCTTAATAAGGCTATAGGCATCACTGGTTTACCAGTGCTGTCTTGTCGCAAAAAATGCTTCAGAGGGGTTTAAAGAACAGCCTCTTTGCGTCCATAAATTCTTTTCCTCTTGCGGTGCCTCTCCTTGAAGTTCCATTATCTGTGCTTTGGACTTATGATTATATCCTTCAACTACTGTCATCATTACAGTCATTCTTACATTCACATTACATATTTCAATGTTCATCATTCCTATATCTGTATTTGCTATGGGCTTGGCTTCATCACCTGCTGCTTGATTTCTGCGTGAGATAAAATCTGTCCCTTTTGTGTGAGCTGCGCATTTAATGACTGCTATGCCCACTGGGAGTTGTAGTGTCTTAATAAGCCTGTCCAATAAGGATGCGTGCTGCACTGGTGTGCCGTCCACTCGGAGGTAGCCCCTCCTTTTCCAGCGCGCTAATCCTGCGTGCACCATCAACATCACATAAGCAGAGTTGCTCTACACTGTTACTTTCTGGTCTGCGTGATTCTTGAGCAGGAGTATCAACACCAATCATTCTGCAGATTGTGCTGAATAATGAGATGGTAGTCGAGTACTAACGAGTACTAGAAACTCCCCATTTGGCAGGTGCTTTACCACAGCAGCGCCTGTGTATCTTTGTCCATCATTTTGATCGATTCTCAAAGACCCATCAATAAACACAATCTCACCCCCTGCTAGTGCATTCTCCTTTACTCTAGGGATTTCATCATAGAACTCTTCATAGTTTCCACAATCGTGTATGGGCTCTCCTTCCGTGATTGGCTCAGCAATAAACATAGCTGGATTTACTATTTTACATCAAACTATTCTGATTGCCGGATTTGATATAACTACCTCATAGGCAGACGCCCTTTGAGAAGTCAACGTGCCTTTTGGTTTTTCAAAAATGGCAAATAATGTGTGTTCAACAAATAACATCATAGAGCATCCCATCACTATGCTTGTAGCCTTTTATATGGCGAACGCGGCAGCTGCCAAACTTTCTTTGCACGAAAAATGACCTCTCATCACTGGGTCTAAGATTCCACTTATAATATAAATTGCAAGGGGCTTGTACCACAACGTGTTTCTCTACGTGAGCACTGCTGTCATAATAGTACCATCTGTATGCAAGAATAAAAAGAATTCCACTGCATAATTGGGGATCCCTAAAACTGGAGCCGTGCAAATGGCTTTTTTCAATTCATCAAACCCTTCTTCCATTGCCTCAGTCTACACAATTTTTTCTTGTGTTGCCTGTGGTTTCTTCAAGTCTTGTAAGAGAGGCCTTGTATATGAGCTGTAGTCAAAGATCCATGCTCTGAGATAATTACATAGTCCCAAAGAACTCTGCACCTTTTTTATCATGTGTGGCTTAGCTGTTTTTAAAATGACCTCAGCTCTTCCAGAAGTAACTTTCTTTCCTTCATGCGAGATCAATTGGCCTATGTGCAACAGTTCTTGCTGACAATATTGTAACTTTTCCTTTTCAACCTTATATCCTTTGTCAGCAAGTATAATCATCAGCTGAACAGAATCGCGTCTGCACTCTTCCTCTGTGGTGCTGCAAACTAAAATGGCATCTATGTATAGCAGCACAACGCTTTCTAAGGCAATATGGAGGACTCTATTGAAAATTGATGGGGACTCACAGTACCCCTGCGGCAGCCGTGTGCTTTTCAGGCAAACTTGTCTGAAAGTAAATGAAGTTAAATCTTGTGAGT
The DNA here is from genome assembly GCF_040938575.1 of Ambystoma mexicanum. Classification (NCBI taxonomy): domain Eukaryota; kingdom Metazoa; phylum Chordata; class Amphibia; order Caudata; family Ambystomatidae; genus Ambystoma; species Ambystoma mexicanum. The sequence continues at coordinate 333,981,895 of NC_090940.1, read as the reverse complement.
CTTTGTGCAACAGGATTGAGAAAAACACATTTTTCAAGTCAATCACTGTGAAATATCGTGGATCAACAGGTATATTACATAGAATTGTAGACGGGTTTGGGACTAAAGGGAACTCTTTAATTTGGTTTATTGGCCTCAAATCTTGTATTAAATGCCGCGACCCCCCCCCTTAAATTTCTTGATAGGATAAACTGATGTATTACATGGTGACTCTGACATCACTAAGATACCTTGCTCCATCATGGCAGAAATTGTCTTGAAAATTCCTTCATCTGCCTCTCGAGACATGGGATATTGCCATGCTCGAGGTAAAATTGCTCCTGGTTTCAATTTAATCTTCACTTCCCCGACACCCCTTTAGTAGGCCTACGTCATAGGGGCCAGTGGTTCATAATGAGACTGGCACTTTTGCCATGTCTTCGTCAAAATATTCAGGGCGTTTTAGTGCTAACATCATTCTCTGAGGCACTTCTCGTTTAATTGCTTTTACCCAGTAAGTGATGTTCATTTCAAATATTACTTTGTCATCAGATGGGTGATCTTCAAATAGATCCTCATCCATGACATTGGTCAATCTGTAGCCTTCTCCAATGGCGATTACTGAACACTATTGCCTGCCGTCATCCTCGCAGCCATCAAGCAATGCTATTTTTCCGCGCACTGTGGCTGCTTGTATCATTAAGGGAAATAGTCGTCCCTTTTCTTCAACCATGGGTATCCTTGATCTAAACAGAAATTCATCAGGAGTTCTCATTGTTTTGCCTGCTATTCCTGGCAGCCAGGACAACAATATGCGCACCCCATATTGAAAAATCTCTGGTTCTAATGGGATTGCTCTCATAGCCATTTGTCTTGCATTTGCCATAATTATTTTGCACACATTTAAATAATGCATTCCTGGTGTTGAGCATATTATGCCTTCATCATTGAACAAGATCGTCATATTTAACTTAGCCATCAGATCTTGTCCTAAAATATTGACATGCATTTGCTTCGAATAATGTAGTGACACATTCATGTCACATTCACGACTTGTAGCTCCTGTGAATCCCTGAGTATTCATGGCATTTCCAGACATTGAAAATGTGCCCTCTCGTATACATGAGCGAGTGGCACCTGTGTCCATTAAGAAAGAAAACATGTTTTGCCTCCTATACTGACATCCATCCTTGGCTCCTCATGAGGGTTTGGTGTCATGGATAGTATGGAACACATCAGGACTCCCAGTGAGCTGACCTATTCCATGTACAGCCTTGTCCCATTATTTGTAAAAGGATTTGCTCCATCAACACTGACGCTCCCTACTCTAGGATTCGATACCTGTCCTGTAACTGTGTTCTGTTGGAGCTGCATAGGGGACTGCTATGATTGTCCCTGCAGTGGGTTACCTGTCACTAGCTGTGGTTGCAAGCCCTGTTGCACTCTCGGTGCTTGCTGCTGCAATCTTTGATTTAGCGAAAAACCCATCTCCATTCTGTTACGAGTACGCAGGTGGATTTGGAGCAATATGTCCTGTCATTCCATACATCCAACATATAGGCTGTGGGCTTCCCATCTGCCCATTTTGCATATTTTTAAACCCACCTTGATTACTTTGAAAACCTCCCCTATTATGCTGCCAATTCCCTTGATTACCTTGCCAACCTCTTCCTCGGAAAACCCCTTTGTCGTGGAGCATATCCATTGTTGCTTTGGTTATTCGTCTGTGGCATGTTTGTCATCTGTTGTGAAGTGGATCCATCTGTACCAGTTAACATTGACCCTTCAATGGTGTACTTGGACAGTTTTTTCTGAACCAATTTTGCCACCTCGCCTTTTCGAGTATCATCTTTTTTGTCATTCTTTTCCTGCAGAAGTCTGCAGTAATGTGAAATGGTTAACTGGATTTCTGACCATGGTTTAGCGTCTATACCCACTAATTTATTTAGCTGCTTTTGCACTTGCCCTGGCAGCCCTTGGCATAATATATGATAGAACACAGGTATAGATTTCCACTAAGATTCCTGAGTTTCAAACACCCAGGCGTCTTGGAAATTTCGAATGTAAAGCAAAGGATCCTCCCCTTCTTTCATCTTTTTTGTCATTATAGCTCCTATATTGGAGTTGTCTGGATATAGTACTCAAAGCACTTTCCAAACTGCTGCTCTGCAATTGTTAAACGGCACTCCTTCTGTGAAAACAAAATCAAAATATCGAGGCTGAGTACCCCAAAAGGAAATACACCGAACACGGGTTACAAAGAAACATACAAAGTACTTTATTTTATACTGAATCCAGTTACAGAAAAAGAGCAAAATCAGATAGCTATCGGCCCCCAGTACAACACAACGAACTCCAGCATAGTTCAGTGTGTTCAGTGAGAGACGTTGTACATTAGAATGCATTCGCTTTTTATACACTTGGTGGGCATGATGTCCAGTCCCACTTCAGGTTAATATTCCACTTAATACATCACCGATCTAGGGTTCGTGCCTAGTCTCGAACAACCGCATATAACTGGTTTGCCATTAATACATGTAAGCCTATGTAATAACTGTGTATTCTAAGTTTTTCCATGCAAGCCTTCTCAAACATTAATACAATGTAGTTAAACAGATGTTCTACGTTCAGTATTTGAATACATTCTTTCAACATATGCTTGTGGATTAGTTTCTTTGCACAAGTAATCCTTCTACACACAGGTCAACGAAGGACAAGGTCTCAGTTCACGACCTCAACAAGTGGCCTGCAGGCAAGTTACATATTAGCTATGTACAGAGGTCAAGGCGGCCATGCTGTAATCTGGAATGACGTCGTCCACCATTTTAACTCACCGGGTGACTTTTACAAAGCGAATCCTAAAATGGCGGTTTGACCTAAAATGGCGGCTTACATTGATTTAAGGTCAGGACTTTGCAACACGGATTCTTTCGCAAGCGACTTTCGAGCAGCTTGGCGTAGGCCAATATTAATATATTTTTTGCAAAAGGAGGCACGCCATGATTTCTCTTTTGACAAACCCTCCTTTTGGCCTATGCCAAGTGCTAAAAACTACTTTGGATCTCCTTGCAAATAACTCCATGCATCATCGTCCATGCACCCTGAATCACTATTGGAAATATCTATTGCCATTCGGTCATTTGCTAAAATATCTTTCAACACATATTCTTTGGAAGTTTTATCTGAGGCATACACTTTATGTCCTATTGAACCTATCACTTGTGCGCAACAGCCCCCTAGCATCGAACACATACCAGGCAGATTTGAATACAGCAACAAAGAAACAATAGGATTCCCAAAATAATTACCAAGACCGAAAGTAACTTTCGACCCCAAGATCGCAAGAAGTCCCAGAACCAAGTGCTTAGATCCCAGTTTCCCTCGGGAACATGCACTTCTGAACCAAGGACGTGCAGATTCTGTATTGCCTTGAAGATAGTTGGGGAGGAATCTGGTACGAAAACACAGCAAGCGGACCCCACTGATTTACACATTCCACCACACTCAGCCAGAATGACATCTAATCCCATTCGGTTTTGAAGTGCTACTAATCTTATCGCCTTTTGTTCTAACGTCATATTATAGAGTATGTCCGTGGTCCAGTTGATGGTTCTCTTGTAAGAGGATTCAATTCAACACTACAGCTAAGTCAATGCCTAGTCTGGGATACTGAATGTAAACCCTTATTGATGTATCTTTATGTCCAGTTCATGCGTTCTGGATAACTACCCCTATATAACACCCCTCTCTTGGAATCCTCCTGCCCCCACTGAGCCAAGAAGTAGTTCTGTTTTGCAAGTTAAAAGGTTTATTTGAGAATTTAAACAATATATATATATATATATCACACTTTATAATAAATTAATAATTGAATGTCACACTTAATCTGATATGATAAAGATTAACAACGGAGAATCTGGCACTAGCCCACTTCTTTATAATCACTAAGGAGTTGACATGAAAAGGATAAGGTAGCACACTGGTAAATAGGGACAGAAGAATAATGTGGTAAAGAATGCTTTATAGGGTTCAAGGAAATGCAAGGTTGAATGAATGAATGCAGTATAGAAAATAAACTGATATGGTTTCACAAAAGACAAGGTAATCACTTTCCCTTTGTGGCAATTCACCCCCCCTATACAATGTAAGGAGATGGAAGGAAGAGCACACAGTTCAGGTATACAATCGCAATGTAATACAAAGTTCCAGTTTCCCAGCAAGCTTAGAGGAGAATAGATATGAGTTTTGCACAGGCTCAAAATGCTTTTAATATGGTGACAATATATTGGAAAATGTGCTAAAATGATTTTAATTCCCTCTGGAGGTTCAGGTTGAGGATTAGTTGGTTTAAATAAGTTCAGGCTTACTTTAGCAATGTTCTAGGAATGATTGGCAGGTTAAACGAATTTTTGGCAAATGAAAGCAAGGAAGCTGCTGTTTTCACACGTGGAGAAATTTGCAAATCGCGGTAAAATTCGCGAGTGCCTTTTTCGTGATTGCGGCAAAAGTATAGGGAATAGGAATACGGTTCTAGGTTCGTTGAAAAGCCAAGATTCCCAGCTTTCAGGGGAAAGTTACTGCAAGTCTCTAAGACAAACGGTCACGGAGATATGAGCGATATGGTAAAGGTCGTTTTTCAGATTTGAAATTTTAAAAGTTCAAAGTGACAAGTTACAGCTAGCAACTAGAAATGACAGGTGACAGCTTTGCAAATGACAGGTGACAGTTAGGAGACAGTTCTGGTTAGATTAAAATAGATTGAATTATATTATTTTAACTAAGAGATTGGTTCTGCACAGTTCTGCTAGGTACTCACAATATATTTTTGAAATAAATGGGCCTCGCCACGGATCTGGTCAACAGGTTTTCTTCACTCGCCACGGACGGTTTCTGCGCACAGCGTCTGGGTCAGCTCTCTAGTTCTGCGATCAGCGGTCTGGGTCAGCTCTGCTCTGCCTCTGGTTCTGGATACTGCTCTGCTTTCTCTGGGTACAGCGCTGCTTCTGGATCTTTCTGCACAGCTTTCTCTGGACCCAGCGCTCATCTGCACGGATCCTGGATGCTGCTATAGCTGTTAGGTTTACTGGATGCTGAGGCCCACTGAGAAGAGTTCTCAGTTTGTGGGTTTAGGCCCTTGCTTTGAGTTCTGAATCAAGTTCTTTGGAGTTTTAAAGTCTAAGTGTTGAATCTAGTATCTTCTGGATGTTGTGTGGTCCGGCAGAGCGCGTTGCAGCAAATGGAATTGAATGTCCCTATCTGCCCTGACTGTCTGCTTTTATGTGTTTTGAAAGTGGGTGGAGAGGCTAGCTTTCTAGACCCTACCCCTCTCCACTTGTCATTGGCCACTTCATCCTCTTCCCCTTAAATTACACACAATCTATATTTTGACCCAAAAGACATATTTGCACAGGTACACATTTGTTTAAAATTACATGCACCCATCACATATCACAGGAGGTATACCCTGTCCAATTCTGCTCTTCCTGAGAGCTTGCATTGAGAAATGGCAACATTTGCACTTTTTAACTGGTTTTGCAATATCGGACATTAACCCAAATTTACACACATGTGCGCAAGGAGTATGGACATTAATTGATGAAGTGTCAGATTTTTAACATGCATACATTTTAAGTAATACCCTCTTAACTGCTAGCTTGCCCCCAGATCATACCACCGGTTCTAAAAACCTCTTAAAATGTGGGCAGAAAAATCACAAGAATTATGGTATCATTTATAAAATGTTCACAAGTCCGCTCTATGAATGATCCATCTTTTTAGAGTTATGTTCTGGCCCCAAAGGGGTGTGGTTTCCCCCCAGCACAAGGTTGAATTTCTGGTTTTTCCAGTTCTGCCAAGCCAGCTTGCTCTTACAGGCAGTGCTCCTCCCCTTTCCTTCCAGGAGGAAGGCACATTTACGACTCCCACCAATAAAACATTTGCCTGAGTCAGGACAGGGGTTTGTTTAATTTCCTGCAGAGCCCAGGTAATTCAATCAGAGAAGTGTCATATCCCTTTTGGTGGGAACAGCAAAAGGCAGCTAGGCCTGGGAACACAGCTGTTGTGCAAGTCTCATCTCCTGTCGGGGGTAGCTGGTGGGCAGAATTCAGTTCCTTAAGCCAGGCCCCAGCTAATGTCACTTTTAGTTACCCAGTTTTCTGCATTCAAATAAAACTAACCATTTTTACATATGCAGCTAGAATGCTGATTCTAAGTTTAAAACTATGACATTTAAACAATTGAAACCTATGTGACACTCAAAAGTAGGTCACTCATTTCTTTTAAACATTTAGATTTTTAGTGTCTTTCAGTCCAAATTTACTTAAACTGCTGAAATCCACAGCTCAGCCAGTCTTGTTATAAACCTTCACGTCACTTCAGAATATAACTTTACATTGTATCCACCTCTTAGTAAGTCTTTCTTTGGCCTGCTTTGGGTTCATTTATTCAGTTTTACACAAAAAAAACGTCTGGTGTTGTTTTAAAACGCCGGCTTTCTGATAGTGGTGAGTACTGGTAATGCACCCATTTTTGGGATTTAAGAAAATGAATTCCCCACAATTCTAGGTTGCTTTTGGCAATCAGCATTGCCATTCCCAATGGTTTCAGGCTACTGTGTGGGTAGTCCAATGAGGTTTTAGGCAGTGCCCTTCTGTGCCCATAACATCGGCAAAAATGGGTGGCAGCCTATTCTTCATGCCTTTCCCTGGGCATTTTCTGGGAAGCTCTGGCCATCATGATGTTTTCAATGCCAGTACTGCACAGTTTTTGAGGTAGGGCTCGGATGCATGGGTAAAAACATCCCACAAGCCCCCCTCTTGTGATGGCCATTCTGTTTCACTGATGGGACTCGCAAGACCTGGGATGTTTCCTCATTTTCTTCCAATAGATGGCACAGTTCAGCATCTTTTCCTCCATCCGGTACTGATCGATCGGTTCTCCTCGCCGGTCCTGATGGGAATATTGGCCGGTACACTGGGCCCCTTGCGTCTCTGCTCCCGGTCTCCGGATCGTCCTCCTTGGCCAGCCTGCAGGTTTTCCTTCTCCTAGGACGACAAAGGAAGAGCGGCAATACCTATTCATGGACATTTCTCCCCCACCATTGATATAGTGGGGTGGCATATAAATTTATAGTCAAAACATATGAACATGCACATTTCTTTTTGCATTCAAAAACCAAAACACCCACATTGAGAAACTCAGAATTTGATAGGCGATATGTAGGATATTTTAAGTTAGAACTGAATTAATCTGAGACAGCACCCTCTAGGATTCCAGAGGATTCCTCCAGTTGTTGCAGAGTGTACCTGGGATGGCAACACTTCAACTGGTTAATGTGGACCCACTTGTCTTCCCCCTCTGCCAAACCGCCTTTGGGGATGCGGATCTTGTAGGCCACAGGGGAGATCTTGTCTATAATCTCAAAGGATCCCTTCCATGTAGGCAAGAATTTTTGCTGTTTTGCCTGGTTTCTTTGGAAGTTGTATAGATAGACCCGGTCCCCCACCTTATATTCCTTCCTGGAAGTTTTCAGGTCATAGTGGGTCTTCATGCTATCAGCTGATCTTTCTAGATTCCGCTGAGCATAAGCAAAAGCATGTTGAAGGTGTTTCTTTAAATTCTCCACATACTCATGAGTTGTGGAGGCATTTATTAGTGTCTGCTGTTGGGTCCTGTAGAGCAAATGCTGAGGAAGCACCATCTTGCGCCCAGTCATCAACTCAAATGGTGACATTTTGGTTGCAGATGAAGGGGTAGATCTGATGGCCATTAGGACCAGAGGTAATCGGATATCCCAACTTGGCCCAGAATCTGCCACAAACTTCTTTAATATGCTCACAATGGTTCGGTTATATCTCTCTACTGCCCCAGAAGAAGCTGGCCGGTAAGCAATACGCAACTTCCTTTTGACCCCCAGTATCTCCCACATCTTTGTCATCACTTCACTGGTGAAGTGGCTACCTCTGTCTGACTCAATCCTTTGAGGTAGACCGAAACGGGAAAAGATGTGGTTAATCATCAGGGCAGCTGCAGTTTCTGCCTTGCAATTTGGGGCTGGGAGACATTCCACCCACTTGGTAAACAAGCATGTAACGGTCAACATGTACTTGTTTCCTCTAGACGAGCGAATCACAGGGCCTACAAAGTCGATTTGCAAATCTGACCATGGCAGTGTCATCCCCCGCTTTTGGAGAGGCGCGCGGTGTGTGAGGGACGTCGGCTGAAATTGCGCACACACAAGACACCCCTTCAAGTATTGGTCAAGGTCCTGCCCCATGTGTGGCCAGTATGCAACCTCTCTTAAGATTTCCAGTGTTGTGTGAAACCCCCTATGACCGGCGGTGGCCGCATCATCGGCGGGACTTAACATCAGGCTTTGGAATGAGGTAGGAACCACCCACTGATCGTGGCCAGCTTTGGATTTCCTTACCAGCAAACCGTCTTGGAGTCGGAACATTTTTGGACATTTCATCAACACCCTTAGGTCCTCTTTCCCAATATAATCGGTATCCGTCAGGGGAAAGTTCTCAGGGTCCTCAAGGTGTTGGTAAAACTTACCAATAATTGGATCCCCCTTCTGAGCGGTAATCAAATCAGCATCAGGGGTCTCCTTACTCCATTGTGCAATTGAAAGTTCGTTGTGAGCATTTGTCTGGGACCTAGTGATAGCAGTGACCTGGATTTCCCCCAACAGGGACTCAATCTCAATTAGATCCCCTTGGATGGCCCCGGTTTTGGCCAGCTGATCAGCTAAGTCATTTCCGGTTTTGTCTGGTCCCTCTACTTTGGAATGACCCTTGATCTTTTTCCAATAGATGGTCATCTCATTCGAGGTGACCAGATCATCAATGTTTTGGATCAACTTCCCATGTTTCAAGGGTTTGTTGTTAGCACATAACATGCCTCTGGTTTTCCAATTAACCAGGTGCTCCACGAACCCGTTCCGTACATAATCCGAATCTGTGATTATGACCAGTTCGTGGAGTTGATGCTGGACAGCAGTGAGGATGGCCTGATGCACAGCCATCAATTCTGCCACCTGACTACTTCGGGGACCAATTTTGTATCCAGCGGAGGGTTCTGGGGACTCATTCACCCATGCATTCCCTACGCCGGCCACCAGTTCTTTCTCCCCGTCGTTGTCAACATGGTAAGAGCATCCATCCACATATACAGTGGGCATTCCCTCACACTTGTCTTCTTCAAAGACTTTGTGGGGGGAATTAAGGTATGCATGTTGTCCTTTATTTTTAGACTTTTGTCCTCGAGACAGTTTTCTCTGGCACAATCATGCAAGTCAGCCAGACCTTGCGCGAGGGGACTCTTCTTGTTTTGGCCATATCTGATCTCCACAGGAAAGCCTTGCATTGACAGAATCCAGGAAGTAATTCGGGAATTACTCACATTTCCGGCCCGGATTCTGTCACTTTAGAGATATTGCAGAGGCTGGTGTGGAGTCTCCACTATGATGTGTTCCCCCTGGATAAACGGGCAGTAATTCTTCAATGCCCACACCGTTGCCAGGAGTGCCTTCTCACAATCGTTGAATTTTTCCTCCACAGAGGATAAAGTTTTGCTCGCATAGGAGATTACTTTATTGACCTTGTCATGCTTTAGGTATAATACTGCCGTCAAGCACGTATTAGAGAAACCCGTCTCCAGGAAGAACTCCTTGTTTCTGACAGGGTAAGCTAGGCAAGGCGCTTTTGAGAGGCTTCTTTTGAGTTGTTTTACTGCCTCGGCTTGTCCGGGACCCCATTCCCACTTGACCCCCCCTTCAGGAGATGAATCAGGGGTCTGGTGATCTCTGCGTAACCCTCAATGAACTTTCTGCTGTAATTAGTCAGTCCAAGGAGGCTCCTTAGTTCCCGCAGAGTTGTGGGGTCTTTCAGTTTCTGAAGTGCTTCCACTTTCTTTACCTGGGGACAGAGACCCTGAGGAGTAATCTCATGCCCCAAGAAATTAACACGGGTTCTACACCACTGTGCTTTCTGAAAGCAAAGTTTTGCTCCGGCGGCCCTCAACTGCATCAGAACATAACGGATCTCCGCTATGTGTTCCTCCACAGATGAACTTTTGATGAGGACATCATCTACATAAGCCAGGTTACCCCTCGCACCCAGGTCGGGCATGGCCTTATGTAGGAAAATATTGAACTCATTACCGGAGTTAAGGTATCCGAAGGGAGTCTGGGTCCATGTGTACTGCTGGCCCCCAAAGGTAAAAGCCAGCTTGTATTGGTCCTCCCTACTGACCGGCACGGTCCAGTATCCATTGGTCAGGTCTATTGCAGTGAATACCTGTGACCCCTGGATCTGGGCCAGCCCTTGGTCAATGTAGGGCAGAGGCCATCCGGAAGTATGGACCCGTTTGTTGAGCTCCCTGAGGTCGGCGCAGAGTCTCCACTGGCCGTTTGGCTTCAATATTCCCAGCACCGGATTATTGAAGGTGCTGTGGACTGGACGGATTATTCCCCGGGTCTCAAGGTTCTTAATTATTTCAGTAAGGGACTCCATTGATGCGAGAGGCAAGCGATATTGCTTCACAAACACAGGAGTCATGCCAGGGTCCGTGGGGATTGTTGTTGTGTGGATGTCAGTGCGACCACAGTCATCTGAGTCTACCGCAAAGAGATCTTGGAAATCCAAGAAAACTTGTTTCAACTTTTTCTTTTGTTCCAGAGTCACACAGGCATCAGCTAGGTTGACTCTCTCTTCCACCATCTGCCTGAAGCCTGGAAAGACTTCTGGTTTGGCTATCTCCGCGGCCTCCTCCAGCTGGGTGGAGAAGTCCCTGGTCAGAGTGCTGATTTGGACCGGAGGCTTCAGGTGGGAAAGGCAGCCCTCATGGACCTGGAAAATCACCTCATCCCTCCTGAAGTCACAAGTCACATCTTCCTTACCATAGGGGCAGGAAGTGTACACCAGGAAGTTCCCCCCATGCCGGGTAAAAATCCTGTCTGGTGTTGTATTGTCCTCACTGTCACTGTCAACGCAGTCCTTGGGGATTGGCCCTAACAGTTCATTACCTAAATCAATGGAAAAATATCGGTCATCAACCGCCATTCCAATAATGGTGCCTGCGGCTAGATTAATACTCTTTAAGTCGCTGTTATCCACCTCTATTAGAATAGTGTCATGTTCTATGTTGACTAATGGTGTTGGGTTTACCCCTAACCCTTGCTGTTGGAGAGAAGCATTTAGATGTATGTAAGCATCAGGGTTTTGCAAATATTGTCCTCTTTTAGCTTTCACTTCCAGGGAGAATTGTCGGGTCCTTTCTGGGATGGTGACCTCCTCTTTGATCTGAATTTCAACTGCATAAGGTAGCAATTGAGCTGACCTAAATGCTTTTTCTGGATCATCAAAGCCCATGGGATTATCTGCTAATCGGGACCAAGCTTTCAAGTTTATTCGGTCCAAACTAATGGCAAAGCGATTGAGAATGTCTCTGCCTAAGTAAAAGGCGGCAGGGACGTCTCGCACGACCCAACAATTGTGGACTATGCTCTTGTTGCCAATGGAGATTTTGAGCATACACCTTTTTGGCAGGAGATGTTTGGAATTAGGTGCTTCCAGGTCCATTTCCCATTTGTCTATCAGTTTGAAGGTGGGAATGGCTGGATCTTTTGGGAGTTGGCGAAACATGGCTTCGCTGATGAAGCTCTTACCGTTGTTCACACACACTTGAGCGAGAACAGAGTCCTTCCCATCATTTAACTGAACAGGGATGAACAACTCCTCTCCAATTTGCTGAATCTCAGCCAGGCTCTGAGCTGATTTCACATCTTTCTGTACTATAGGAGTGGGAGTTTCTGATTGTGGATTAGTAAAGAATTTCAGGGTGTTTCCTTCCAGTGTGGAATACCACCTTAAACTGGAAGGAAGGTTGATTTTCAGAAATAGAGAGGACCCCCCATCACCAGTCTGTTGTCCTACTGCTATTACTGTCACGTCTGGAATTTGGTTGTTCTGGAAGTGAAATTCTACTTGGTCAGATTTTTGTTCAACCATGTGGCAGGTGCCGTTTAAACTAACATGGTTGACACTCTGTTTTAATTTTATTGGTCGGCTAGTCTGGGTCCAGAGGACCTTGTTTACGCAATCTATTAAGGGTGACAACCTCCTCAGGTGGTCATTCCCCAGTAAACAAGGGGTGCCCTCTGGAGTCACAACTATGACCGGGTGTTTCAACTTGTGTCGCCCAATTTTAATGTCCAAATCTGCAGTCCCCTTGACGGGAATTTCCTTCCCGTCAAAGTTCTGCAGTTGTCCCGGAAGAGAGGTGAGAGGAATTCGGTAATTCTCCCCCCTTCCTGCGTTTAGTTCCTCGAAGGCCCTTTTGGACAGATGGGTAGCTTGGGATCCAGTGTCCACCAGTGCCAAAATTGTACCCTGCCCCTGTACTTGTACCGAGGCATAGTATCTTCCCTCCTTCTCCTCAAGGGGGCACAGATAATGCACATTTCTGGACAACTGGTGGGCTAACTTTCTGGTTTTGGACAATGCTAGAGAAGAGATTTGGGCAAAATTTGGTGGAGAGTCTTGGGAATCTGAAAGAAAAAGTTGGCAACTGGAGATCAGAGCCATTGTGGGTTCCCCTGGTTCCGGTTCTGGGCCGCCCCGCCCTTTTTGGAGGCAGTGATCAGGATGGGTTTGAACCAGGGGATTTCGGTATTGTGGGTTCCGGGATGAGATGACGGGCGGCGGTAGCTCAGTCTCCATATCTCCCCAGTCCGAATTGACATGCCTTGGGACCCATTTTTCTTTGGGAGGAGTTCCCCCATCTCTGAAGGAGAAGATCCTTTTCCCAGGATCTTCTGAGGATCCCTCTCCCTCAAATTGGAAGACCTGAACCTCCTCCACAAAGTGGGTCTGTTTGGGTCCTTTGTTTCTCCTACCCCCCCTCTACTCCTTGGGAGGCAGGCTTTCAGGGGCAGGAGATTTTGTTTCCGGTTCCTGGTTTTCCAGGGGCTGTTTACAAGTTGGGAAGGAAGCTTCCTCCAAGGCTTTACACCCCCCTTCCCCTTGTGCCTCCTCCCTGGGAACCGTGTGTTATCGGGGTGCTGCCCCCGTCATTGTTCTGGAGCACCAGGTCCAGAGTTTGGGGCATTCTGTGCCGGCATGCCCATCTGAGGGTTCTGCTGAGCCCTTAGCACGCGACCCAGCTCCTGTGCCATGTTCTGAACCTGGCGCTCTAACTGGGAAACCCGCTCAGGCTGATACGGGGCCCTGTTTTCTCCCCTGGGCTGATCCCGGGAAGGGTAGCTATCCCCTCTCTGGTAGTACCCCGGGTTGGGAAGATTTGGGTACCCCTCCACCCTTGGCCTCCCCTCTCCCGGATTAGGTTGTCTGGGCTCAGGGAATTGGGGAAAGAAGGATGGATGATTTTGGGGTTGGAAATTGGGTGGATACCTGGGGAAAAAGTTCTGCCCAGGATTCGGAGAATTTCTGCCCTCCGGTGGGAAGTAAGGAGGAAAGTTCCCTGGGTTAGGTTCTTGGCTGGATCTCCCCCCTTGGGCTGGAGGAGTCCACACATAACCCAGGATGGGTCGATTTCCCTTGTAACGGGGACTTACATAATCAGGAGAGCGAGGGACCCCATTTGTGGGGCTGCCTCCATGGCTCCATGTCTGTGACTGGCCCGAGGATCTTCTGGGCCTAGCATTATTAGGTGCAGGTAGGTTTTTAGGCCCCCCATCTCCAAGTCTAAAACGGGGGCAACCTTTACCTCTGCCACCTTGGCAGCAGCAGGGGTGCTGTTGGTTTTGGGGTTTTTGGGCGCATTGTTTTTATTTTCTATGGGCTTCTGCACCTCATAGATCCGGGTAGCCTGTTCAATGACCCAGTCTAAAGATCTTTTCTCATGAAAATCTCTCACGAGCTGGGTCATTATATATTTGGGCAAGGCATGGAAAAATGCATTGACAAATTCTCTGCTGTCTGTGCGCACCCTTCTGGTGGTCTGCGCAAAGGCCCGTTTCAAGTCTTGCACGAATTCTTGTGGGGCCTGATCCTCCCCACATTGCAAATTGTAGGCTGCCTTGCGAGCCTCTTGAGGATTTCTATGAGTAGAAAAATGTTTCAAGATGGCCGCCTTATAGGTGGACCATCTTAAATGATTTTGGTCCTCCAGCCCCGCAAAGAAACTGGAGTATTCCGGGGAGAAGGTCCACTTTACATATTGAATACAGCTTTGGCTGTCCTTCAAATGGAAAGTCTCCATCATTTGCTCAAACAACTCTAAGTGCTCCCAAACAGAATACTTGGCGTTCTTATGATAAGGCGTGATGACGCTCCTGATTGCCTTAATCTGCTTTAAGGGGTCCTTAAACAAGGCCCTTTTTGTCTTATTGGCCCTTTTGGTCCGGGTAACCCTAGTCCATTCATCTTCTGACTCAGAGGCACTGCTCCCAGAGGTTCCCGTCTGTTCTTCCAGGTTTTCCCGGATTCTGCGAGCCTGGGAATGGCTGGCAGAATGTGGGGACCTGGTTTCCTGTGTCCTGTACCGCTCAGAGGAGTCTTCAGATCCCTCCTTGCTGCCAGGATTTGATGGGTACCCCCCCCACTGACCTAACTGGGCAGAGGTTTTCAGGATGCCCTTAATGGGCCTACTCTCCTGGAGTTCCCCATTAAATTGCACTGTGCTTGGGTGCCCATACCCGGATGCCCTCCCCTCCATTCCTGGGTGGTACTGGCCTATGAGCCCCATGCTTCTGGCTGGATAGTAATCTGCCATCCCTGTGGCCCTGTGCTCATGTGCGCCAGGGGACATGGGGGTGGCAGAGTCCAGGGACTGAGAGATATAAAGGCCTCTGGTACTAGGGCTCCTGGGGTTATGCTCAGGAGTTTCTCTTTCCCAGCTAACCTCATCTCTGTCCGCCCCTGCTCCCTGTTGCAATGCAAGAGCCTGCGCCTTCAGTTCCTCAGTTAAGGCCTTACTAGACTCTATCAGTCTCTCCTGCATCGCTACCTGTTGTTGGAGTCTATCATTGTGCTGGCAGAGAGCCTCATTCTCTCTCTGTGCCTCCTGATTGGTCCTGGAGCACTGGGCCAGTTTTTGCTGCAGGAGGGTTACCTCCTGAGCTGTGTCCCTATTGGCCTGCTCCTTTCTTGCCAGAGCATCCTCCACCCTCCTGGTGTGTTCTAACAAGTTCTGGTGTTCTTTTGGAGGTCACCCAGCCCCTGGAGGGCCAAGTGATTTTCTTCTGTTTTTCTTTTTAAATGGCAGACTTCCTGGCCTAAGGCGTCTCTTTCCTGACTAAGAGCCTGCATTTGTGCCGCCAGGTCGTCCCTCTGCCTTTGAAAGGCACCAGTTTTCTGGCGTTCTTCATCAAACTCTGCCTGGGTATCCAGGTCTTTCAAAATCAGCTTGTTGCTCTCTGCCTTCACTCTATCTAGATGACTTTGCAGGGTGGCTACCTGCACCGTGCATGCCCTGTTAAAGTCTAATTGTTGCTCCAGCTTTTTCTGGCTCTGCAGTAAGAAGTACAAACTGTCTTGGTGCTCCTTCTGCAGGGCCAGAAATCTAGTATCCTGGTCAGCCTTTTCCTGTTGCAGTATATCCATGTCCTCTTTTATTTTAATGATATACTGCCTACTATCATTTTCTGACTCCTGGCTCCTCTGCAGCCTCTGCTCAGAAGAGTCCAGATCAGATTGGGCCTTCTGTAATGCCAGCAGTTGCCTACTCGCCAGATCTTGGCCTTCAGCACATTTGTCCTGCATGGCTCCCATATGTAAATATAAATATGCCGCTACCCTGGCAATCTTGTTGTGCTCATCCTTGGCCTTAGAGGACATATATAGTTCACTCAGGGCCACATGTAAGGGACCCTGGTCTCTCCATGTATCTGACTCTGTTTCCGTGATCTGGGGTGCGATTGCTTGCAACCAGACCGTCTGGTCCTGATGAGTCCACTCACCTCTCACAAATAGCTTATGTAAGAAGTGCTCTCTGGCTATTTTCATATCTACCAAGGTCGTCATTCTGGAATTTGAGTTCCTTCCTGACTTACAGAAGTTTGTATTTTATTTTTGCAAAACAGACCTTTTCCTTAGAGCGTTCCTTTGAGGAGTGCTTTACAGCGTAACACAGCGTGGTGATCCGACCGGATATGTGTATCTGGTCAGCTGGCACACTGTATTAATCTGCACAAGTGATAGATCTAATCCAGAATCCCCGGCTACGAGCCCCCAATTTTGTAAGAGGATTCAATTCAACACTACAGCTAAGTCAATGCCTAGTCTGGGATACTGAATGGAAACCCTTATTGATGTATCTTTATGTCCAGTTCATGCGTTCTGGATGACTACCCCTATATAACACCCCTCTCTTGGAACCCCCCTGACCCCACTGAGCCAAGAAGTAGTTCTGTTTTGCAAGTTAAAAGGTTTATTTGAGAATTTAAACAATATATATATATATCACACTTTATAATAAATTAATAATTGAATGTCACACTTAATCTGATATGATAAAGATTAACAACGGAGAATCTGGCACTAGCCCACTTCTTTATAATCACTAAGGAGTTGACATGAAATGGATAAGGTAGCACACTGGTAGATAGGGACAGAAGAATAATGTGGTAGAGAATGCTTTATAGGGTTCAAGGAAATGCAAGGTTGAATGAATGAATGCAGTATAGAAAATAAACTGATATGGTTTCACAAAAGACAAGGTAATCACTTTCCCTTTGTGGCAATTCACCCCCCCTATACAATGTAAGGAGATGGAAGGAAGAGCACACAGTTCAGGTATACAATCGCAATGTAATACAGAGTTCCAGTTTCCCAGCAAGCTTAGAGGAGAATAGATATGAGTTTTGCACAGGCTCAAAATGCTTTTAATATGGTGACAATATATTGGAAAATGTGCTAAAATGATTTTAATTCCCTCTGGAGGTTCAGGTTGAGGATTAGTTGATTTAAATAAGTTCAGGCTTACTTTAGCAATGTTCTAGGAATGATTGGCAGGTTAAACGAATTTTTGGCAAATGAAAGCAAGGAAGCTGCTGTTTTCACACGTGGAGAAATTTGCAAATTGCGGTAAAATTCGCGAGTGCGTTTTTCGCGATTGCGGCAAATGTATAGGGAATAGGAATGCGGTTCTAGGTTCGTTGAAAAGCCAAGATTCCCAGCTTGCAGGGGAAAGTTACTGCAAGCCTCTAAGACAAACGGTCACGGAGATATGAGCGATATGGTATAGGTCGTTTTTCAGATTTGAAATTTTAAAAGTTCAAAGTGACAAGTTACAGCTAGCAACTAGAAATGACAGGTGACAGCTTTGCAAATGACAGGTGACAGTTAGGAGACAGTTCTGGTTAGATTAAAATAGATTGAATTATATTATTTTAACTAAGAGATTGGTTCTGCACAGTTCTGCTAGGTACTCACAATATATTTTTGAAATAAATGGGCCTCGCCACGGATCTGGTCAACAGGTTTTCTTCACTCGCCACGGACGGTTTCTGCGCACAGCGTCTGGGTCAGCTCTCTAGTTCTGTGAACAGCGGTCTGGGTCAGCTCTGCTCTGCCTCTGGTTCTGGATACTGCTCTGCTTTCTCTGGGTACAGCACTGCTTCTGGATCTTTCTGCACAGCTTTCTCTGCACCCAGCGCTGATCTGCACGGCTCCTGGATGCTGCTATCGCTGTTAGGTTTACTGGATGCTGAGGCCCACTGAGAAGAGTTCTCAGTTTGTGGGTTTAGGCCCTTGCTTTGAGTTCTGAATCAAGTTCTTTGGAGTTTTAAAGTCTAAGTGTTGAATCTAGTATCTTCTGGATGTTGTGTGGTCCGGCAGAGCGCGTTGCAGCAAATGGAATTGAATGTCCCTATCTGCCCTGACTGTCTGCTTTTATGTGTTTTGAAAGTGGGTGGAGAGGCTAGCTTTATAGACCCTACCCCTCTCCACTTGTCATTGGCCACTTCATCCTCTTCCCCTTGATTGGGGGAATGAAATGAAGTGTCATCATGATGAGGTCTGTTTATGATACAGAGAACCCACCCCTGTCAAATTACACACAATCTATATTTTGACCCAAAAGACATATTTGCACAGGTACACATTTGTTTAAAATTACATGCACCCATCACATATCACAGGAGGTATACCCTGTCCAAATCTGCTCTTCCTGAGAGCTTGCATTGAGAAATGGCAACATTTGCACTTTTTAACTGGTTTTGTAATATCGGACATTAACCCAAATTTACACACATGTGGGAAAGGATTATGGACATTAATTGATGAAGTGTCAGATTTTTAACATGCATACATTTGAAGTAATACCCTCTTAACGGCTAGCATGCCCCCAGATCATACCACCGGTTCTAAAAACCTCTTAAAATGTGGGCAGAAAAATCACAAGAATTATGGTATCATTTATAAAATGTTCACAAGTCCGCTCTATGAATGATCCATCTTTTTAGAGTTATGTTCTGGCCCCAAAGGGGTGTGGTTTCCCCCCAGCACAAGGTTGAATTTCTGGTTTTTCCAGTTCTGCCAAGCCAGCTTGCTCTCACAGGCAGTGCTCCTCCCCTTTCCTTCCAGGAGGAAGCCACATTTAAGACTCTACCAATAAAACATTTGCCTGAGTCAGGACAGGGCTTTGTTCAATTTCCTGCAGAGCCCAGGTAATTCAATCAGAGAAGTGTCATATCCCTTTTGGTGGGAACAGCAAAAGGTTGGTAGGCCTGGGAACACAGCTGTTGTGCAAGTCTCATCTCCTGTCGGGGGTAGCTGGTGGGCAGAATTCAGTTCCTTAAGCCAGGCCCCAGCTAATGTCACTTTTAGTTACCCAGTTTTCTGCATTCAAATAAAACTAACCATTTTTACATATGCAGCTAGAATGCTGATTCTAAGTTTAAAACTATGACATTTAAACAATTGAAACCTATGTGACACTCAAAAGTAGGTCACTCATTTCTTTTAAACATTTAGATTTTTAGTGTCTTTCAGTCCAAATTTACTTAAACTGCTGAAATCCACAGCTCAGCCAGTCTTGTTATAAACCTTCAAGTCACTTCAGAATATAACTTTACATTGTATCCACCTCTTAGTAAGTCTTTCTTTGGCCTGCTTTGGGTTCATTTATTCAGGTTTTACACAAAAAAAAGTCTGGTGTTGTTTTAAAACGCCGGCTTTCTGATAGTGGTGAGTACTGGTAATGCACCCATTTTTGGGATTTAAGAAAGTGAATTCCCCACAATTCTAGGTTGCTTTTGGCAATCAGCATTGCCATTCCCAATGGTTTCAGGCTACTGTGTGGGTAGTCCAATGGGGTTTTAGGCAGTGCCCTTCTGTGCCCATAACATCGGCAAAAATGGGTGGCAGCCTATTCTTCATGCCTTTCCCTGGGCATTTTCTGGGAAGCTCTGGCCATCATGATGTTTTCAATGCCAGTACTGCACAGTTTTTGAGGTAGGGCTCGGATGCATGGGTAAAAACATCCCACACTCTCCAGTACTCTCGCTAGTTTTGTAATATCTTCTGAATTCGCTATTTGCCCCCAAAATGGCACAACTGATTTAGCTATATCTCCCAAGATTTGTGCTGGGGTGTCACCATTCTCGTCCCGTCGTGGACGAGCCTTCGAAACTTCTCTTGTATTAGCTATAAACACCCCAGGTAACAGGACCCCTAAATAACAGGTTCCCTGCCAATCCCTGGGCAACCATGGGAATTCTACATTACCGCAGATAAAGTAGACAGGTTCGCCTACATACAAAGGTCTGTTTTCCCCAGTCAAATTTGCAACGTTGGCACAACCTAGAAAATTTCCCTTTGACTGAGTTCCATTCCTCTGTATGCAAAAAGAAACTGAATCAGGGCTATGGTTAACAGTGTAAGAAGGAGGCATGGCATCCTTATTGCCTATGGAGCCATCTTAAAGGAAATCAAAGATTGGAAAGGACAAGACAGTTTATCAGAAGGCCTAATAGAACCAACATTCGGTTTACTCCTGTTTGTGAAAAGCGAGCATCCCAGGGGAGTCAAAACACATTTCTCAAAACTATTCAAATTGGTGCCATCAAAGTTCCCTGAGATGCTATCATTCCACCGGACAAAGAACAGTGCTCTAAGAGAAGCATAGCAAGCAGTTATCAAAGGTAACGGATGAATATACCAACCTAGCTCCTTATCCCCGTGTCGCAGTAAATGTGAGCAGACCCAACAATTAGATTTGTTAAAAATGGCATGCGTAGCATTCTTAATAAGCAGTAGAGTGTTATTGTGGTACCTTTTGTCTGTGCTGAGAATCCCTAGGGGATAGAGTATGCAAATGTACAAAGGGAGTAGGAACAATAGGTGCACTTTCAGTAGGCAACAAAAGTTCTAAAGAGTGAGTTTCCTCGAGGTACCACAATCCTAAAGCAGCGACTATTAAAAACCCAAATATTATATAAATACATCAATACATTTTCGGGACCCAGGCATTTTGTCCATAGTCACGGTTGGTCACGCCCTTATTTACAAGTCCCATACGAGCGGTAGCGGTAGCAGGCATTGCAGTCTTCAAACAGATACTCCAAAGTTCATTGCTGGCGACCTCCCAGTCGAGCGACTTCTTAGTCCTTCTACAACCCTAGCCAACAGAATGACTCTTTTCCTTCTCCGAATGCACAGCCGAACTATGCGTAAGTTTATCAGATGCACAGCAAAACCGTGCCGTAAGTCTATCAGATGCACAGCAAAACCGTGCCGTAAGTCTATTTTCGTGGTCGTAGATTGCACCTTACTTTTCCCGGTACTGATTGATCCGGAAACAGTATGTCATCACTTCCTGCTGGAAGCAACGTCTCGGAAGCAAGTGAAGGTGCTGAATTCGAAATAGCAGTTTTCGAATGCAAAATTTGTGGAGAGTGTGGAGACAAAATGGCAGCTTGCCCAAGCCTTACGGGCTCAGAGAGATTCTCCGACACACTCTCAGTGCTACTTACTGCTTTAGGATCGTTGGTTGCAGTGCCAGCGAGGGGTTCTGTTTCTTCTGTAACGTGTGGCACAGGGTGAGGAAGTTTCTTGACGTGGGACGCGTGGATCCAGTTCTTTCTCCCAGCGACCTGCCCCGCTGTCTGGGTGACCAACAGGACTTGGAATGACCCACGCCAGCGAGGCAAGAGGAGCGCTCAAAAGATTTGAGGAGCACCCAACTTCCAGGCCGTATGCTGTGGCCCGGGCCCTCGTATCGCACAGGTAAAGCTTCTTGTACCTGGTGACAAATCAAATACAGGTTTTAATTCAACTGGCTACAATAATCTGAAAGTAATACATTTTCAACATTTCTTAATGAGTTACATTTAGGAAGGTTCCAAATATTGGCAGGTCTCCCCATTACCACCTCAAATGGAGAGAGCCCAGTCTTAGTTTGAGGAGTTGTGCAAATCGATAACAACACGATCGGTAAGGCGTCCGGCCATTTTAGTTTGGTGCTGGCACACGTCTTTGCGAGCTTGTTCTTGATGATACCGTTGTGTCTTTCTACTAGTCTGGCGCTCTGAGCATGTCTGGCCGAATGGAACCGTTTGTCAATTCGTAATGCCGTACATATCTGCAGAATTACAGCAGCGACAAAATGTGGACCATTGCCCGACCAGATAACTCTTGGCAAACCGAACCGCAGGAAGTATTCTTTTAACATGATTTTTGCAGTAGTCATCGCTGTAGCATCTTTAACAGGGAAAGCCTCAACCCATTTACTAAAAGCACAGATAACCACCAGTACATATTTCTTATTATCGCATCGTTCCATTTCAATAAAATCAAAATGGATCACTTCAAAGGGAACAGAGGGTGGCCCAAAACTATCCCTTGGAGTTACTGTCCCCTTTCCCACATTGTTTTGCAGGCAAATCATGCACTCCCGGACATAGCGTTGGGCAATTTTCAAAATGTTGTCATTCACCCAAACTTTCTCTAACATTTTTGTCATCTTCTGGGCACATAGATGCCTAGGACCATGGGCCATGATTACCATCATCATGACATACGCGTCAGGGCGTAGCCAATTGCCTTCTACTATGTCCACCCAACACCCGTCATCGTCAAGTTTACCCAAGCCTTCAGCCCACCTTTTGGATTCTTCTAACGTGGCATCAGCTTGGATATCCCGTACAGACACCCTCATCCATTACATAAGCATCTACAGTCTCCCTTGAAACATACATCTCCGTAAGGAGATCAGTAGCAGTTTGCCTAGCTATCTGATCAGTGAAAGCTTTCCCTTTCCATATATCATCTGTAATCTTTCGATGTGCTGCACATTTCATTACTGCTAACTGAGTAGGGAGCGCAAGCGCTGCGAGTAGTTGTACTATTAGGGAGCCATGTTGAATTTTGGTGCCATGCGAAGTTAGGATCCCTCTCTCTGACCAAAGTCTCCCAAAGTTGTGAACCACCCCAAAGGCATGCTGACTATCAGTATATATATCTGGGCACAATAATTAACTCCAGCATAAACGACGAACCAATGGTAAAAAAAATCCTAAATAGTTGCAGACAACTAACCTCACAAGGGATCATAAAGCAGAAGAAATTCGGGAAATTCACATGTGAGCCAATGAGAAAATTCTATCAAAATAAAATTACACCAATTTTGATTTATGGGGCAGAGAACATGTTTGGCTGTGACCACAAGATATGGTCTAGGTGCGAAGATTTTTTTTGGAAGAAAGTCCTCCAAATACCCCAAAGTACACCGACTGCTTGTGTTCTACATGAAGTAGGAATTTCCACCCTGAACGTAAGGATTACAAGGAAAAAGCTATTGCTCTTTAGGAAGACGCACGATGAAGCAAATTATCCACCGTTCAAAATCCTGTTGGGAAACGAAACAGGTGAAAAAAAGTCGGCCCTAAGAGACTGGAAACATCAATGTCGTGAGATCCTCAAACAGCTAGGGACGGATGAGTTAACACTATGGAATAATCCAGATTTTGTAAAAAGAAAATTGTTGGATCTCGACTGGATTGAAATTGGGGAGAGAAGAGCCTGTCAAAAATCCATGATAAATCAACCAAAAGAAGCAAAAAAACGGAATACACTTCAGAAATATCTGGCTCTGTCTCCGTGCAAGCACCTCAGAAGATACTATCTGATGTTCCGTTTAAATATTCTAGAAACAAAAGAAATTCTGAGGAACAGGCGTGCGATTCCAAGGGGAAATGCTCTATGCCGATTCTGTGGGGAGGAAGATGAAAATTTAAAACATCTCATTCTAAATTGTACTGAACTAAACGATCAACGTGATAGTGGCATGGGAAAGGTGATGACAAATTACCAGATGCTGTCTGAAGAGGAATAGTGGAGACAACTACACTTGACTGAAAGCAAGTCACTGTTGATTGCATTAATGCGATTTTTAGAGTTACTGCAGAATGGTCTAAAAACGAGTCCAGTGGTTGCCTAAACAGTGTCCCATACAGTTACAAGTCAGGAGACCAACTACTCTGAAAAGACCGATAAGAAAGAATAAATATTGGGGCGAAGTCA
This sequence comes from Ambystoma mexicanum, assembly GCF_040938575.1. Classification (NCBI taxonomy): domain Eukaryota; kingdom Metazoa; phylum Chordata; class Amphibia; order Caudata; family Ambystomatidae; genus Ambystoma; species Ambystoma mexicanum. The sequence continues at coordinate 333,958,430 of NC_090940.1, read as the reverse complement.
GAGGAAATGATTGTAGAACAATCCTTAAGAAGTAGAACAAACAAGGTGTTATAGAGAAGAATACTTAAGGATGATAGATGGAATGTTGTGCATGTGTTAAAGACAAAGTTTTTCAAAAGTTTGTATAAACTAAATGAAAATAAAAAAAATAAAAAAATAAAAGTATATATATTTACTGCAAGCCCTTCGGAAAGTTCACAAGCTCGGGTCAATGGTATAATCTCTGCGGCCTGTGCAGAATTGTGCGTGATTCTCTTAGTTTCCACAACCGTGCTCAATGTAGTGATCGCATAAGCAGGTGTGGATGTACCATCCGGAAGTTTGAAGCAGGAGCCGTCACAAAACAGCTCTCCTTGCGGATTATCCAAGGGAGTATCTTTCAAATCAATTCTACCCTTTGTCTCTTGTTCGGTCGTATACAAACAATCATGCGCCACTTCATCGCCGCAAGTAATGCAGGAAAGGTAGGAGTTCAGTCGGATTAAGAACACAACACCTTTTACTTTGAATGTGAGGAGCAAACAAGATCAATTCATATCTTGTCAACCGTGCAGAAGTGAGGTGTTGTGTTTGAGTTCAGTTCAGTAGAACATCTACAGAGTGAGGCACCATCAGGGTTAGATCATGGCCTAGGACCATTCCCTCACTCTGTTTTACAGACGCAGCAGCAGCAGCGACAGCTCGCAAACATCTTGGCAAAGCGCATGCTACAGGATCAAGGGCGGAAGAAAAGTAACCGCATGGCCTATTCTTCCCTCGTTGTTCCTGCGTTAATACAGCCAAAGCACATCCATCACATTCATGCACAAACAACACAAAGGCCTTGTCATAGTTTGGTGTGCCCAAAAATGGTGCAGAGCATAATGGAGTCTTAAGCAAGTCAAACGACTGCTGGTGTACCGCGTTCCATGGCAATGGCGAAGAAATGCCCTTCTTTGTCAAAGCCAACATCGGTTTGATCACTAGTGAAAAATTTGGGATCCACAACCTACAGTAAGAAGCTATACCTATCAAGGCTCTAACTTCCTTCTGTGTATTTGGGACAGACATGCCAGAAATGTGTTTTATTCTTTCAGGTGTCAATCTTCTTTCCTCCTTTGACAGGAGATAGCCTAAATAGGCGACCTCCTGACAACAATATTGACATTTTTTAAGCGAAGCTTTGTGACCAGCTAGATGGATAAGTATGACACAGTGCCCTCCTTACAGGCACTCTCAGAGTCAGCAGATAGAAGCAAATCATCAACGTACTGAAGCAAAGTACAGGTAGAGGGCAATTCAAGGGTATCAAGCTGTTCTTTCAAAGTCCTACTATAAATGCTAGGACTCTCTGTGTACCCTTGAGGTGCACGGGTAAATGTGAACGAGCGTCCCCCTAAGGTGAACGAGAACAAATATCTACTATCCTTGTGTATACGAAAACTAAAGAAAGCATTCTTTAGGTCCACAACACTAAAGTAAGTAGCTGTAGCTGGAATCATGGTTAGGACCGTCGTTACATCAGGCACAATTGGAAATTGTGGTGCCACAACTTTATTAATGGCACGTAAATCAATTATGAAACGGAATGGAATTGCATTATCGCCTTTCTTGTACACGGGTTAAATCGGACTGTTACACAAACTCCCTGGAATTTCTTCAATTACCCCGCGATGCACAAAATCGGAAACAATGCATTTCAAAGCTTGCTCGCCCTCAACTGGAATCTTATACTGAGGAATGCGTGGCAGCTAAATTCCATGTTTCAAAACTATTTTAACAGGCTCAATCTGTAAAACACTGACATCATTGTCTTCAACAGCCCACAAGTTCTCTGGTACATTAGTGAATTCTGGAGGCAAAGGTCTAGTCAAGAATTGCGAGACAGAAAATTGCTGTGGTGAAATCGTCAAACGTACTTCATCAGGAGAACAATAAATTACTGCATTTAATTCTTTTAACAAATTCAACCCCAGCAAGTTCTCTCCGCAACCCGAAGTCAACAGAAATGGACAATGGTCCGTAAAGGCACCCAAAGAAATAGGTACCAGCAAAGAAACCGGACAAACAACTGGTGTACCAGAAAACCCTACAGAAACATTGGTTTGCCCTGACAGTGGAATGTTTGGAACCCGTGAATGATCAATGGAACACTTCTGTGCTCCAGCATCTATCAAAAACTGATGTTTCCTATTTCCCACCACCATTTCAACGTGGGGACCCTCTGATTGACGGGAATAGGTGTAGGTTCCAAACCCTGCTTCGGGCAATCCTAACGAAACAAAATATCATCAAAAGGAAGTTCTTCAGATAATTATGCAGCGGAAGGATGATCAAATATGTTCCTGGTGTCCACACTCGGAGTCTGATTGTCCTGCGAGAAAGGTTGCTGAGGGTCCTGTGTAAACTGACCTCTACCAGGGCCCCCTACACCCGGGCGACCTCTGGATCACCTACCCATATTACCAAATGTATTATTTGACCTTTGTTAAAGGACGGGGCATTGTGCTCGCCAATGACCCTCTCGACGACAATAAGCACACTGGTTAATGTTTACAGGACCCAAGGGCACATTCCCCTGCGGGACATACTGACCTCTAACCTGAGAACTACCCTCTCTGGGGCCTCTAACAATTTGCTACAATAGCACTTTCGTTTTCAAATCGCCTTTTTGTTTTCCAATCCTATCTTTTTCATTATTGACATGGTTCTCGTAGTACTGAGCCATGTGCAATACTTCTGATTGTGATTTCGCCTGCCAAGCTCTCTCAGAAGACATAATTTGTGACTGGATGTCAGGCAGCAATCCACGTACAAATTGGTCCACAAATAATCTTTTCCCAGACTCTGTGCCTAAGTCTTGTCCACTGAAATCCAAGAATACTTGTTCGAACCGATTTAAGAACTCGGTAGCACCCTCAGACTTTCCTTGGACACAGGCCGAAAGTTTGTCCCATGTAATTCTCTTTTCGGGAATTATGCTTTTTAATTTTGCAATGATTCTATCAGGCAAAGTTAGTATCACCTGAGGCGGTCTTTCACCAGCTGGCCTTTCTCCGTCAAGCCTAGCTATGTTAGCCCACGTATCTCCCAACCCAGGTAGGTCGTCTATAGTTCTAACCAGTTTCCACTAATCTACGGGCAGGAGTACAGGAAACAACAAATCAATGTCACCTAGGGTGAACACTGAGGACTGCAAAACGGATTCTATCTCTTTATAGAACCCTGTCAGATTTTTCCTAATGTCGGGAATGGATTGTCTAATAGTGTTCACTTCCTGTCGTGAAAACGGGAGGTGAACAAACTGCGATACATAATGTGCGGGAATGTTCACAGCAGGTGTACCTGCTGCAACATTAGCAGGAATCTCAACCTTTGGAACAAATGTCGGAGGTACCTCTCTCATAGGTAACTGAGATGTAGGCAACTCCGGACGCTTACTAAGCAACAAAGCCAAGTCGAGCGCTAAAGCAGTCGAAGAAGTGTCAAGTGAAAAAGCTCTCTTATCAATGCTCAATAACTCTGTGGGACAACTAATCTTCCTTTTTACACACTCATCCTGCAGGTACTCTACCATTACCTGTATCACTTTCCACTGCATTTCTAGCGAATATTGACTATATGTGTCATATACTTCAACAGGAGTTATCGATGTGTCCGAAATCCATCTAATCGCATCTTTCTTACAAATTCACGTTTCCTCAGATATCGATTTACGACAAGGAAGGAACCGTTTCTGTACATACATATTTTCCTCCTCGTCATCCTCAGTCTGTAACTTTTCTAACTCCTTTCTATACCCAAACAACCTCTCGACATGCTCATTTACCTTCTCCACAGTGTCTCTAGAAAGCGCTAGAGTATTTAGATCCCTTAACCCTTGCGGAAGATCCACACTATTTAATCTTCCCCACATTATGCATAACTGAATCCCTAAACCTTCAATAAAAACATTTTTCTCAGGAAAATTATCCATATTACAAAGTGTGGCAAAAATGCTAGCTTGATCATCCTTCCCCATACAATGCTTAGCCCATGCAATTAACTCACGTTTCTTCTCCAGTGGTACAGTATTGCGAGTGACAACCTTTGACCCTGCACCTCAATCGATTACAAGCGGCTCAGGACCACTTGGAAGAGAGGGAGCAGGCAAATTTGATGTAGGCACTATAACTGGTGCGATAAAAAGAGGTGGGGGAGCTGGAAGAAGGGGAACATTAGGCGGAGGAAGAACAACAGGAACAACAACAGGTGGAGCAGGAAAAACAGGAGGAAGAGGCAAAGCAGCAGGAAGAGGAACATACGGAGGTGGTGCAGAAGCACCAGGCCTTCGTTCATTTAATAATTTGTCAATAAACTCATCAGAAATATGAAGATCTTTAGAAGGATAGATTTTCTGAATACCGAGTGAGAAAGCCCTATCCATATTTCTAGTCGATTCAGAATGTTTACCTTGGTCATACAATAGGGCTTTTTCGGCGTTCGTCTTGTGACGGCGCGCATGCTTCTCTCTACTTTTAAGTTGTTGCAACGCTTCTTTTTTCCAATTCTGCAAAACATCAAATGCTGCAGGTCTAGCCTTTTTCTTTAATAGAATTTACTATAAATACTCAATACGAGGGATTTCAAAACTACCATTGATTGGCCACTGAAGTTCGGAGGCATGTCTGGTTTGTCTGTGCCAAATGTCATTAAATACTGTACTTCAAATGCCATGCTTACAGTACATAGTACATGCCGGGGACCCCTCCTGTGGTACCGGACGGCTAAATTCCAAAGATTGTCTATCACTGCGGAATAATGCCCTAAAGCAGGTAAACAATTTCCCAGGCAAATCTCAAATTCTTGGTGTTACCTGGTCAATAATTGTGTCTGCAGATACAATGCGCCAAAATTCAAATTGTCAGGATTAAATTAAGAATTGGGTCACGACTCACCTGACCAAACCTAAGGAGGCCCGATCGGATTTCTAAGAATCTTACCTAACTAATCTTACCTCGTGTTTGGTGATTTCGACAAATCTGCCCGCCTCGATAAGTGGACCCTTGTCAAGATGCCGTCTCAGACCACACGCTTATCATCCAAGGATTGGGTTGTGCAGCACTGCTGAGGTGTTGCGTCTCGTTCAGTGGGGCCCCTTATGTCACACGTCCGATCCCGGTCCGATAACGTGCGTCAACCTTCATCAATCCGGCATCAATCTTGAGGGTCCCTATTAGGGCGCCAACTGTGAAAACAAAATCAAAATATCGAGGCTGAGTACCCCAAAAGGAAATACATCGAACATGGGTTACAAAGAAACATACAAAGTACTTTATTTTATACTGAATCCAGTTACAGAAAAAGAGCAAAATCAGATAGCTATCGGCCCTTAGTACAACACAACAAACTCCAGCGTGGTTCAGTGTGTTCAGTGAGAGACGTTGTACATTAGAATGCATTCGCTTTTTATACACTTGGTGGGCACGATGTCCAGCCCCACTTCGGGTTAATATTACACTTAATACATCACCGATCTAGGGTTTGTGCCAAGTCTCGAACAAGCGCATATAACTGGTTTTCCTTTAGTACATGTATCAACAAGCCTACGTAATAACTGTGTATTCTAAGTTTTTCCATGCAGGCCTTCTCAAACATTAATACAATGTAGTTAAACAGATGTTCTACGTTCAGTATTTGAATACATTCTTTCAACATATGCTTGTGGATTAGTTTCATTGCACAAGTAATCCTTCTACAAACAGGTCAACAAAGGACAAGGTCTCAGTTCACGACCTCAACAAGTGGCCTGCAGGCAAGTTACATATTAGCTATGTACAGAGGTCAAGACGGCCATGCTGTATTCTGGAATGACATCGTCCACCATTTTAACTCACAGGGTGACTTTTACAAAGCGAATCCTAAAATAACAGTTTGACCTAAAATGGCGGCTTACATTGATTTAAGGTCAGGACCTTGCAACACGGATTCTTTCGCAAGCAACTTTCGAGCAGCTTGGCGTAGGCCAATATTAATATATTTATTACAATAGGAGGCACGATATGATTTCTCTTTTGACAATTCATGCACAGTGTTGACTGTAGTCACACCTGGATAGCCTGCCCGTGTCCATACATCGTCAACTCTCTCACCAAGTATGGTGATCAGAAGACCTTTAATGTCCCCTATAGCCAATGTATTTCCTCCCGTTCTCTTTCAGAAATCAAAATCGTGAGTTTACTCCTTAGATTATCTCTGTCCAGTTGAGGCCATGGTATATAATGTGGCCTTGTTCCTCGTTTTTCTAGCAAAGGGAACTGTGACGCGTCAAACTCTTTCTCATCTCTCACCATTTGTCTATCCACAGCCGCGGTGATATTCCCACATCGCCGTCTGCCTGGCAACAATCTTAACCTGCTTACATAAGGCGGGGACTGTGTCAGTGGCTCTGATGCCTTAGACACAGGTATTTTTAAATGTGACCATCTTACTCCCTTATCCATAGGCGAACATCCCTCTGGACCACATGCATTACTTCTCTATTCCCCATGGAAGCTTTCCCTTTCTTCGTCTGACACTTCCTGTGCCCAACTTGTGCAACCTCTCTCGTCATCATTTTTTATTCAGAGTTAGTCTGTCTAAAGACAACTCCTTATGTCTCGTGCTACATGAGGCTTCCTCTGTGTCAAACAACTGAGTGCTCTTGAGACAATCATTTTTTTCTTTCCCCTGAGCTTCCTTCTTCCTTCTGAGCTCTCATGTCATGATATACTTTATGGATCGCTTCCCCAATACTTCTTGAGTCAAACTAGTCTTCTAGATTTGCTCTAGACGGGCCTGGTAATGATTCGTATTCGGGAACAAATCCTCTATATCTTCCCATTCTACCAATGGATCAGGATTTCTTACTTCCCTTTCCAAATACTCGAGATTGCGTGCTCTCTGTATTCTTTTACATTCCATCATCGACATCTCTGCGCTTTCTCGCTTCCTCTCTTACTCTGTCTTCTTCTTTCTTTTTCATATCCCTTCATTCAAATTCCCTTCGTATCTCCTCATCCCTTCGTCTCTGATTCTTTTCTCTCTGATCTTTTCCTGTTCATCATCTATTCTTTGTATTTCTATCCTATCCTGCTCATCAGCCATTCTTTGTCTTTTGTCACATTTTCTTTGCTCTTCTGCCCTCTCCTGTTCTTTTGCTTGTTCATCTTGATATAACTGTTCTAGTCTTTGCTTATCTTTTCTTTTCCCTCCTTCATTTTTCAATTGTTCTTCTCTTTCCCTGTCTTTTTTATACTGTCCGTCTTGATCTTCCCGTTGTATTACATCCTCGATGCCTTTACCATCGAGTTTAAGTAAAATCTGACATACCATCCATTCATTCTGTAAGAGCGATAGCTCATACATTTTATCCTTGTCTCCTTTCCATCTCTTTATTTCTATCCTTATATCTAGAGATGTGCTTGCTCTATCATGTCTCTGCTTGTCGCATCTCTCCTTGTCTCTCGGGACTTTAGAGGTTACATATTTCTCAGTATCTTTCTCTGGGCTCTTGTCACTACTTTGTGTATGTGACTCATATAAGGGATTGCTATATCCCGCCGCTGGGTATAAGCTATCGTCTTTCTTAACTTCATCTTTCGTTTCAGGCTGGGCGGGCGGAGCAGAATGCTTTTCACCCCCCTCTTTGCTTACATTGAGTAACCAAACTAAAGGAGGCTCCTCCATCTTTCCTTGGTACATTTTCCAAAGTTCTAGACTCGCTAGGCGCTTTTCTAGCTCCTTTCCCATGCACGCTGCATGCAAATATGTCGTAATATGCTGCAGGACTGCCTTCGATAATTATAAAATGCCATGGGGCCATGGCATAAAGATTTTGTCCGCGGTTCCTTTAACCCATTCTGCACTGTACTAGCTAAGTTTGGGCACATGTTTTGGCAGCTGCTTGCAAAGGTGCACTAATGGAGTAACCTCTTCGATTGTTAAGCTTTCACTTTTCTCTTTGCTAACACTTACTTAATTTTCAATCACACATTTTTTAAATACGCCTCAATCAACATACAATATGAGCGAGCACCAATCGTCGCAAGCTTCAATCCCGTTAAAACACAATTTTTTACTCTAATCTTGCTAAAAACAACCATCAGAATAAAAATTTAAAACCAATCAATTTCTGTGTCTCAACTTCACACTTCTCTATTAGATAAAAAATGTTTCTTTCAACTCGGACCTCATCACTCCTTTCAGTCACATAAAACAGACAAACTTGACCGGCCACATATACTTTTTACAATCTTTTCCTTAAGACTCGTCTTGCCCTCTAAAATGTGCTCCGATTGTAATTTAAACCAATTCCTTTAGGATCATCTTTAACCGTTCCCATCTTCTATATGTCCCACTGAGGGGCTCTGAATTAAGGTTTCTGCTAACACTCTTCAAAGCTTATGAACAGGGCGTATCCTCTTATCATGGCCTCACTCATGACTATTCTTCTTTATATATTAATCGGCCACACTCAGGACAATATTTTCTTTCCCATGTACATCTATGTTACACTCTCACTCTTACGTTATATTTTATCCCACCTCCCTGCGTTACTCTCCATTATTTACTTTTCATGTATTCCTTTGCCACACTCTTTGGTCTATTTACTCATCGTTCGCATGTTTTTCTTCTTCGGACACCAAGCTGCTTTTTGATCCGCTTCTCGTAGATGTGGGAGGGGTTTCTGTCTGAAAATAGGGGTCCCGACAAATCGTCCCTTGCAAGGAGTTGTTTACACTATCCACTATCTATGGGGAGCTTCACGTCCTGTCAGCTGAATGGCAAAGGTCGTGCGATATTGCCAAAAATCTAAAATGACTTATGTCAATGGCCGATGGTTATCTTATCAAACCATCCTATCTCTGCTACTAAGTGATCTGGTTGTTCTCTCAGACAGCCCTTTAAGATAAGTAGCGATACCCTGGAGATGGATGGGGATGCAGATTTTATTCATACATCAATAATCAAGACGACACAAATAGTTTAGCAAAGTTTGTCTGTTTTAATGTCAAGTATCTAAAACAGGGAGTACAACGAACATCAGCAATAGCTCAATCCTCTGACTCCACTTCATAAAAAACTGGGCTCATATACCCATAATTGGTCATCATTGACGTTTTGACCTGCGTCATTACCAATGTCATCCTACGTGGCACACTACAAAAACTTAACAGAGGGTGTGATTGGGTCTAAGTGTATAGAGTCTATATCTGTATAGAGCAGTGGAGGAAGGTGATAGGATACTCAACATCAGGTGGGGCAACTAAGCCCTCCCCTCAAAAAGGCCACTATGAACGTCACTAAATGTATGATGTCCCATTGGCTACACAAACTATAGGACCCTTAATTACGCGGTCCTCTACAATTGGTTAGCTCCTAACCCCTGTCAGTACTTTCCCACCTATGTCTAGCAGCCCGCAGACTGAACAACCAGGTGCGGGTGAGCTTGTTTTAGCACCAGCTTCCCACCAATTAGCATATCAGACATCATCACCACAGTGGTCCAGTGTCAATTAGTGTTTGAAGTTTGGCCTTGAGTCTGTACTGTGTTCTGAGAATTTTTTGGGAGTGTGTGCACCAGGCAACCTCCGTGCATAGGTGTGACCAACTCGACCATCCAACTTCCCTTTACCACGTGACTGAACACCATGAAATCAAGCTTTTCGTGTACTTGATTTTATTCTCCAATAGTCCTCTGACGTCTTTGGTTTTTGCTTCTACTTAGGTAAGATAACTAAGGTCTGTGGCATAAATTCCTTCATCTTGATCCCAAGGTGTCACTTATCCTTGATACTTTCTTGATGGTTTATAAATCGTCTGCATCCTCTGGTCTGTTTATCTCTTCTACAGGAGTCAATTCGATTTTGTATAGCGTCACCATTTATCTTTGCCTTTTAGTTTCTCTGCTCCTTCAGGAATCTCGCTCAAATGGCCATCATATTGTCTTGTATGCAGGTATGGTTTCCTTAATGGGTACTTTACCTCCCATATTCCATATTCTCTTAGGTATACGTACTCTTATGGGTACTGCACAGAGTCCACGCTCTTCTCTTTGTTGGTTTAATTTTTCTGTGTACGTCACATATTTTGGTTCATACTTTTAAGGTAATGTAGGCGGGGCAGTTGGAGTGGGGGTACTTGGCACCTCCTCTACAGTTTCACACATGGGAATTTGGTGGCAGCTGCCTGAGAATGGGGAGAGTGCTGTGTGATTGGCTGGGATCTGGGCAAACTACATGTTCCCCATGTATATTCATGTGTTCTACAAGCAATGCTTTGGGTCTGTATACTGGGTTTACATGATGGTGGCCCACTAACCTGGAGTCAAGTGCCGTTTCCCTATGGCCACCTGATGATAGTGCATTGATGTATGCCGCGGCTCAGCTTTTTGGCCAGACTGTTTTTCAGCTTCTGCCTGAAGTTCACAAGCTTCTTGGTCTCTATGTAGGGCTGTTCTGCAACACATTCTGAAACTCCAGCTCATGCAGAGGGGCTAACTAGGCAGTCAGTCACTTCAGCTTTATTTTGACATCAAGCCATACAAAGCATTGCACAAATCGCAAACCTTTTCTTAAAATGGATCCAGCGATCATATTTAAGCAGTAACTAAAATCCACAATAGCATATTCAAGTAGCATACAAATAATGATGTTGCTCAAATTGAGTTAATTCCCAAGAGATAAATAGATCATCACAAAATAAAATGTAAACATTGCATTAAAATATTTTGCAGAACAAAATTTAAACTGAAAAATAACAATGTCACAAGAAATATATACCATTCTAAAATCACAAAGCTTATTGAATTACCACTGGCCTTTATTTAGGTACTCTAGACATCTGACTGTGGTTTCATGTAAAACTGTAAAAAGCTGAGGGTTAAAAAGCTAAGATAAAAAACCTAACACATTATATATAACAAGGTTTTGACTAGCTTTGATTGTGTTTTCAAAGTTGTGTTTACAAAAATTATGTGTTTATGTAATGTCACTGTGGCTAATATGGAAAACAGTGTCCTTTAGGTGCCCTGGTAACCTGACAGATTCATTGACTTGAGAAGTAGTGCAAGTTTTCTTGGTGCTACACCACAGACAAAAGAAGAGGAACTGCGCCCTGCTTTCTTGCTAAGCCTTACCACAGGCAGGGTCCTCAGTGATCCGCTAATGTTGTTTTCCATCTAGCTCCAATGCTGTTTAGTGTCATCTGATTTAGACGCAATCTAGTAAACATAACTCAGTAATCGGTCATTGATACAGCCTCAAGTAAGGAAAAGTTGATATTACTTGCCATGCCTCTTCCCCTGGTTGCTTGTAGATACCCTCAAGCAAGCTATCGTACATATCCTTATAGTGCCTTGATGTCTGTGGGCTGTAGCGTGCTCTACAAATCCATAAATAAATAAATAAATAAATATTCCTTGCTGACAAATTGCCCACTTTCCCCTCCCCCATTGTTAGCTCCCCACTACCTTGTTTCTCCCTTTTCCTCACACTGCTGTTCCCCCAATGATTGTAAAGTGATCTGCTGCTTCTCAAAGCTAGGTCCACACTCAATAGATACTCTAACAATAATAATGATATGTAGTATATTCGAAAGACTTGGCAACGCCGAGTTCTCGTGGGATTTAGTGCAGGAAGTGCAGAATCCGCAGGAAGCGGCAGCAGCATCCTGAGGTCTCCAGAGCTACAGAGTAGTAGCTCCCGGCGCTCCTCTAGCATGTGGAGCCAGAGATTAACCATGCACACAGTGACTGCAAAGAAGCTCCAGAGACTTGGACATTATGAGGCAGTTAAGCTAAATGGGTCTTATAAATCTATGTACACAAGTCGTTACAAGTTCCTGTCATTAAAGCCAAAGTTACAAAGCTACAGAAGGCCTGATTATTATAAATAATAATAATAATAATAATAATAATAATAATAATACTGCCTAGATAGCTGAATAGCTGATGACAGAGCATTTAAAAGAAATGTGCCGCCCAGGGCTCATTTGTCCAAAGTGCTGTTACACTAGCCTTAATGCAACTTCCTGTTTGTTTGCCAGTTTGCTTAGGGGATGACAATCCTGCTAATCAGAGATATCTATTTGCTTTGACATGCAGCTCATACATTTTTTTTCACTTGAGAGTATCACTGGGGAAATCTCCTCTGTGCTGAAAGCCAAACTTGGATGAAAATATTTTAAAAAATAACATTAGAAACTGCATTCTGGGGTTTATGTTGTAGGTGGCAGTGGGATAGCCCGGATGGTACGCATTTCACAGGACGTAGGGGTAATTGGTGACCTTGAAATGTAGCCACATGCTGCCAGCATATTCATGGATTTAAATGGTGGCAATCCAATTTAGTTTCCCCTAATGTTAGAAGTTGGAGATTAAAGAACAGGAGGAAGGAGTTAAAACATTAGAGGGCCGTTTATGGCAAAGAACAGGGGGTCATACCGATTATTAATTGCTGGCTTTTTGGTTCTGTTTTGAAGGGAAGAGGTACATTATTCAATTTGAGTGTTTTTGAGGCCCATAAAGGTTTTTAGAGTGTTTATATCTATAAATGTGTCATGTGATTAAACTCTGCCTAAAATGACTTCTAGGGAAATAAAACCACTCTTTATCTGGGAAGCATGAAAGCTGTTATTATTATTATTATTATTATTATTATTATTATTATTATTATTATTATTATTATAATTATATGCATTGAGTGTGGACCTAGCTTTGGGAAGTCTTTTCTGTGAAGATGGCAAAAGTAGTTAAAGTAACATTGTAATAATACATGTACATGCATTTAGGCACAAAGCAAATGTGCCCTCAATATGAACAACATGTACAATAGGTAGTGTATGCATTTATGCATGATGAAAACTAACATAGTATCCACTAGACATGAAGAACACTAACATAACTGAGGTATAAGCTGAATGCAACATGAAAGACACGTAAATACTGCTGACTAACATAGAAAAACAAGTATAATGGGGCAACCATCTTCTCCAAATTGGAAGCCGCTGCATGCTTTTAAAAAAGTGATGGCCCCAAGACTTCTAGAGAATTCAAAATGCTAAATCCACAGAAATACAGATCTGTGCAGAGCTCAGAGAGTAGATAACTACCTGAGCCAAGCTTACAATGAAGTAAGGGAGCATCAAAACGGCAAAGAGGTGTGAAATAGCAATTCCCAGGACGCAAGTAGTATACTCCCAGATTAATTAGGAGCACAACCAGTATATGCCAGTGAGTGTGAGAAACCTAAGGGTATCCTCACACCTACTCCCCGTGGATTCTCTGCACGGTTAACCAGGAAAACACCATCACTTTTGGACCCTGACCCTGGGGGTGGAGAAGCGAGGGAGGATACTTGGGGATTGGGGAGAGGATATCTACAGGCGAGACATGGTATCCCCCTTTTCCTTATGAAGACCATCCCACCTCTCCCCTGGCCTTTATGGGCTATTGTAACACTTCTCCCCACATTTTTCATCATTCTACCAACTCTGGTTCTGGGACGAGTAAGAGGCAACTAAGAGTGGTTAACACTAGTAAATCATTTCACCACTCTAGTACTGAGACAAGGAAGAGGCCTGCCATGTATTGTAAAGATCAGGCATATCCCTTTCACTATGGCCAGGCAATTGGACTAAATGACCACCACCTGTTGTCACTTAGTAAACCCAATGGATTTAAAAATGCTGGCTTTTCAGAAGAGGGAGGGTGCACAGCAGGCTGGAGTGTGGAGCCGGCTGGAGTTGGAAGCTGGCAAACCAGAGTGACAGGAACGGGAGACGTGAGTGCGACAAGCCATGCCAGGCAAGAACCAGAGATGCCAGGGCTGAGGTGGGCCCAGAGAAGGTCAGGAAGTTATACGCACCTCCGTGTCAGGAGCAAGCAGGAGCTGTGGGGTGCCGAAGCACTCCAGTCATCACAGACCTGAGGGAGAGCAAGCAGCACTCTCCCTGACATCCCTGAGAGAAGAACGGAGGCCTTGGAAGCTGGTAAGGTCCAGCAAGGAAAGGAACAAAGCCGTTTAGAGCTGTCACCTGAAGACAGTGAGTGCAGATGGGAAACAATCCTAACTGGCCATTCCGAAAAACCTGCAATAAGCCTTTCTTGAATGTCGAATGTTGTTGAAACAGTAATAAGCACTTTTGACTACTAAAGCAGGTGCTTACAATCTTGAAAAGAATTGAAAGTAGTTTCAAAGGTGAAACAAAAATGTTTTGAATAACAAAGAAACTGAAAGCTTTATTGAATACCGTACAGAATTAAAACAACATGGAAATATGACTGATTAAGCATTTATGAATGTCGCACAGAGACAAAGCAAATAATGAGAATGTTTTGAATGGAATACAAGCAATGTTGTGCAGTTGGCAAATACCACAAAGTGAATTGGCTGAAATACAAGTGTTGACATAGAAAGTAAAATCTCAAGAAATGTGTGAGAAGAGAAATAAGTATTTACACAAGCCAAGTTGTCAAGGAACTACAGGTTAAGAGGAAACCTTTAATGGCAAGGCCAGAGAAGTATCAACAGAGTAACCAAGTGAATGGTGATCAAGCTAACCACCACAAAGTGTTAGAAGGAAATCATTCTAATACAAGAAGTACTTTTCACTGTCAAGAGAAAGCAGTGGACAATTGTTGTGAATGCAGATGGAAAAGGGGTATTGGTTGAGTGACCTGTAATGGATGGACTGTGTGGTCTCTCAACTGTGCCTAGACTGAGGGAACCCCTGCATAAGAGCAGTATTCAAGAACAACATACAAGAAAGGGGAATCGTTTGCATTACCTCCAGTGGGTGGACCATGTGGTCCTACAACAGTTGCTAGTTCAGTGCCCTGCATGAAAAGCAAATGAAAGGAGGAATCAAGACTGTTAAAATCAAAAGGAGCAAGTCAATGAAAACATACATGGAAAGACTTATGTTGTAACAGACGTGAGTTGGTGAGCCAGTGAAATTAACCATGGTAAGAGGGTTGGGGAGGATCCCAATCCTTTGGGAACTATTTTGTTTTGAACTTTGAGAACTGTTGTGTTTTAAACTTTGAGCCTTCTATCATGAACTTGGGGAAGGCAACCCCAAAACTTTGTGGAATACTCTTGAACTTGTGGAAAGGCACCTAGAGATTTTTGTCGAACTGCTTTAAACTTGGGAAGGGGAGCTGAAAAGTAAACAAACAAAGAAGGAGAAGGTTCAAGCTTTGAACCCTCCTGTCCCCTGCACACTGTTATGTGTTGGCTAAACCAACTACTATGACCTAAAGATAGTATTCACTGTATGTAAATAATGATAATAAACCATAACAAGTTTTGTAAAACACATAGGTGTATATATTTTGTTTTAGATTACACATTGGATATAAAGACAAGAGCAATCATAATATTATTACAAAAAAGAAGAAACAATTTGAAGAAATGTTGCCAGTAGTTTGCTTTCAATTGGCGATGCGTTTCGAGGATGAACACCTCTTCTTCTTAGGCCTAATCAGACAATAAACAAATATATATATTACGCACAGTTGAATTTGGCAAAGTATATTGTACAATTATACCCTAACTGTTGAGAAATTTCTAAACCGGAAACTCAAGTATGACACTCTTTCCGAGATTTAAACATAAATGCTGAACATATATTCCCCTGCACATCAGTTTGCATAGCATTGAATTATAATAACCACAAATTAAATCTGTAAACCAGTATGATTGATTCATAATACACAAATGATAACCCCTCAAAAGGGGCATCAGGTTTAGGTGGAGAGGGACCCTGCGAAACTCAATGCCCGCCAAACCGAATAATAATTAAAGGGTGAAACAGTAATAGTTTTAGATGATTCAAATTACCTGGTAATGTAAGGTAGAAACGATGTAGGCAAAAGGGGAAGCTGAAAAGTAAGCCAGGAGATGGAAGAAGATCAGAATTTTGTTTGAAACACTATATATTTTATTGCTGACATCCCTACACATTGTTTCGCTTTAGTTGTGAGGGCAAATATACGTTTGGACACAAACTTTTAAGTTGAACTCTTTGACCCAGACTTTCCTTATTTTCTATACGTAGGAAAATCCCACCTTAGCTTAGGTAAAGTTAGGCCTTCATACATCCTAACATTGGGTTAAATAAACAGGTTTGTTTGAACTTTGAATCTGTTGTCTGTGTCTTGCTTCATGATGCATTCACATCAGGTGCAGTAAAATAGCAAGCCAAAAGACTCCATGAAAAATAACTCAAGAGTGTCTCCAGTGGCAGTGGCAACAGAAAACATGACACTTACATTAATATTAGCTGAATTCTCAATAAATACCGAATAAATATATTCCAAACACAGTCCCATCAAGAATCTCTACTGCACGGCTGCCTTCAATGGAAACCTGAACCAGCCTACTTACAATCTCTTGCAATAGCACCTCGATGCCTTTGGGCTGTAGTGCGCTCTACAAATCCAAAAAAATACAATGAAAAAATAGTTTATATGTAGCCACCACCACTAACAAATCCCCATAGGTTTTTTGTACACTGATACAATGTGATGATGTCATTTATGACAAAGTTGTACTATTTAAATCATTGTCTGCAATGAATGTGCCGAGAACTGTGAGATTGTAATGCTTGTATACTGTCCCTGCTGTATTTAAACTGATAATAAAGTTGGATTTTGCCTCACACTTTGTCTACTTCATCTTTGAGTCCGGTTTGGATTGACTCCAGGTCCTCTGGGATATTAGGGACTTTTTTGGGCCATTTTAACACTAGGCTGTTGGCCAAATTACTTCCCACAGCCTGTAATAATTGTCTTTATGCTTTTAGAGTGCTGGAGGCCCACTGTGTTGATAATTGTGACAGGTTAACGAGTAGTAAGAGAGTTGAGGAGTGTGGATAGCTTTGTGGGTTGTGAATAACTTCCAGACCAACATGTTTTATGTTTTTTTCCCAGATACTTTAGAACCTTCGTTTCACATGTGATGGTTGCCATTTTTATTGTAAGTCAAGAGGAAAACTGGAGATGATCTGATCAGTCTTCTCTGGTATCCTCATACTGGAGCCCAGTTGGACTTGAATAGGAACATTTATGATTCACCTGGAGCGTATATGGTGTTGACGTGATTTTTCGGTAATACCATAAATAGATCATCCAAGGTTCATTTTATTAATTATCTGATTTAATAAATCATGAAAGTTCAGTTTTTACACAGATGCATTATCTGCTGTTCTTGGCAGCCATTTCAGCTGTCATGCTGCTTGTCGGGAGGTTGTCCACTGGTGCAAAGATGTCAGGGATGGCCGAAGGAAGATGAAAGGCGGTGGGGCCACTGGCTGGCCATGTGCCACTTGGGCTGCCTTTGATCGCTGCAACTGAGGTGAGTAGGAAAGGGGGTAGAATATTGGAAGACGAAGGACTGTGGAGGTTGCAAGGGTCTCCACACAGACACAAAGAAATGGAATAAGGGAAGTTGTCAACTGGGAGAGGAGGAATTTATGGAGCTCTGTCACAGCATCGCAAAGAAATGGAAGTGGGGAAGAGGATGAATGGGTAGTTGAGAGGAGGAGAGTTGCAGGGATATTGATCGCAATAAAGGGGAAAGAGACACAGGGAGGCTGGCCAGATGAGAGGATAGGCATGATCAAGACACGCATCCAATGTCAAAAAACTCCTTTGGTGGCGGGGGAACAAAATCTGCAAAGAAACAAAGAAAAGACTGGTAAAACAAGGATTGTAAATGTTGGCAGTTGATGCTACCTCATACGATACTGAAATTCAATTATTAAAATGTAATTGTCAAGAGAGTTATTACAATGATTGAGTAAAATACTGTTTCTTTAGTATATGGAATTACACTAAAATATGTTTCCATTGAATTCCATTAAATGGATTGTAATGCTGTAACAAACATTGTCCTACACATACATTTGGTTTTCATTCAGAGGAGTGATAGAATATGTAAAACGTGCAAAGGACAGGGAAGTTGAATTTCTGAGCTCAGTTAATATTTATTTGTGATATCTAAGTTGTTTATTGTCGTGTGTGTGTTTCTTTTACTTTGTGAAACTCATTTTACTTTCATTTCCTACTTACCTTTAGTGTATCCATCACCCGTATACCACAGACAAATGATCACCAAAGCAAACACCTTAAACTGCCCGAAAAGCATGACTGAAGCCAACATTAAAAGCAAAGCTCTCTTTAAAGGATGTGAGGGGAGCAACAACCCCTTCCGCAATCCTCTAATAACAAACTCAAATGTGTAGTCCTCCTCCTTTAACATTTTCTTCATAGACAACAACAAGATCCACAAAAACATTGACATTAACAGCAAACCAGACATCGTCCCACTCCTCCCAACAGAAGAAATGACAACACAGATTTCTTTGAAACCATTTTCTACAGAATGAAAAAATAGTCTATAGGCAGCCCTCTCCGAGAAGAAACACAGCCCATTGACCTGTTCTTTGGGAAGGTACCCACTCGAGAGTCCACAGCCACTCTTTAGCCCACTGTACCTTTCAGAGATGGGAAATATTCATTTGCATATCAGTCTTTGTCCCACCCACATTGGGCCGTCCAGCACCGAAATGCTATGGCATTTCCCTTCAGAACAAGAGTACCAACAGCAACCCCATACACGTGTTTCAACCTTGTTGGGGCTCATCAGTGAGGTGGAGCGGTGCCTCTCTGAGCAAAGTGAGCAAGAGGTCCATGTCTGGATGACGCTAGGAAACTTAGGGTGACTAAACCTAAGTCCCTTAAACAATGACAAAATAGTCCATAGGCTCCCCTCTGCGAGAACGATACGGCCTATTGACCTGCTCTTTGGGAAGGGACCCACTCAAGAATCTGCAGCCACACTTTAGCTCACTGTACCTTTCACAGATGAGAAATATTCATTTGCATATCAGTCTTTGTCCCACCCACATGTGCAGTCCAGCACCAAAATGCTATGGAAATTCCCTTCTGAACAAGAGCACCAACAGCAACCCCATGCACGTGTTTCAGCCTTGGTGGGCCTCATCAGTGAGGTGGAGCTGTGCCTCTCTGGGAACAGTGAGCAAGGGGTCCACGGTCTGGACGACCCTAGGAAACTTAGGGTGACTAAACCTAAGTCCCTAAAACAATGAAAAAATAGTCCATAGGCACCCCTGCAAATGGAAATTTCCCATCTGTGAAAAGTACAGTGAGCTAAAGTGTGGCTGCGGACTCCCGAGTGGGTACCTTCCCAAAGAACAGGTTAATGGGCTGTGTTCGTTCTCGCAGAGGGGTGCCTATGGACTGAGCAAATGTGGTCAGATCCAGAGTGCCCAAGCCCCGTTATATGAGGCAGGATGTCACATTTTAAGGCACAAACAAAACAGCAGCAACCCAGATAGTTATTAATGGTCTCCATGTACATGCCGGTGGTGCACCAAATCCAGCGAATATAGTGGACCTTGCTGCAGCTATGAAAACATGTATCATAATAACTTGCATTACATACTACGCGCTTTCATGGAACAGGATGTCGTGGTCTGATTTGTTGCCTTGAGGGTGGATAATAATACTTTGTCTGCCATGTTAAACCAATGCTTTCAAGCAAGCTTTTCACTGGGCAAAAAAACACAGTGCACTGACTTACGTTTCTGCCCCTCCCCACTCTCCACCATACAGATACCCCATATCCTTATGGAGCCCGGTGAGTTTTTGCATCAGCAAATGGCAGGCTGACTTCATAGGAATCCATTATAAATACCACCTGAAATGCGTACATGGCAGGCAGAGTTTACTTCATTCGCATGGCGGAGTGCAAAAGTGCAGGACAAAAGGCGGCGTACACGCTTGTACGCCGCCTTTTTGGCTACTTGCTAACATACCCTAAACAAACCGTACCTCATTTTCCACTTACCTGCTCTTACAGCCCTCCATTCCACCATCCCCATCGGAAACTCAGTAGCAGCCCCTCACCAAAAGGTTTTCTGCATCAGCAGCTTTCTGTTTTTTAACCATGGTAAAGTGCTACGAAATCTTTTAGCGTCCTCCCCTTGCTATTGAAAACCTCTAAAGGAATACACTGTAAATCCTCATCCTGCCTATAGCAAAACATATAAGTCAGCTGTGAGGTAATTGTTCCGAAGCATTGTTGCCACACGCAGCAGTTGAAGCCTGCATTTAAAAAAAAAATTAAAAAAAGAATGATTTAGTGATTATGTAGCCAGGACATGAAAATTATAAACAATGAATTCCCATTTAAATTATGGAAATTAGATTAAGCATACTTGGCCAGCAACACGCAATGTAAAAGTCGCCTGCAACAGGAATCCATCCCATTTGCGATTCCAAATTGTCAACAGTTTTATTACTGATGGGGAAACAATTACAAAAAGCGTAATAAAAACATAATTTTATTATGTCAAGATTACTGTTCTCTGTAATGTTTGCATAATGGATGGCTTGGAGCATTAGGAAGAGAACAGATAGCCCGGACAACAAACAGCAAGCTGCTGTTACAGAACAGAAATAATGAACTCCACTCCTGGGTAATTGAGGGAAGTAAATTAACTGTGTTTAGAATTATGCTGGCCATATTTCTTCTTTCCATCTGTAGGAGTTGTATACTTTGCTCCCGCTCACACACTGTGCGCAATTCTCACAGTGCATTTTCCGTCCAGGTGCAGTTAATTTACACATTAAAGATGGTGGTAATGAATAACGCAATATAGCCAAGCGCACACTGTTTTTCTTACAAATTATAATTACGATAACTCTCTATTTAAATATATTGCTTTGGGGGCACTCTAGCATGAACACATTACATATATTTACACATTCACTTTATTCAAATGTGCGCTTGAATGTTTAATCTAGGCCTATCTGCTAACGTGGTGCCACATCTTGGTGTGTGTTTTATTGTGGTTGCCTCATTTTTGCAGTAAACCACTTCGGATGTCTGAGAGTAAGTTCTTAGGTCCAAAGTAAACTACTTGGGATCATCTTCATGAAAAGCGTTTTTCTGAAATGGAACCCGCTTGTAAACTACCGCTAAGACTGGAAAAACTCCCACAATAATGTCCTGCAAATATTCATGGGACTCTGTGCCAAACATTCCGTTTCTTCTGAATACTCGTGGCGTACTTTTGGTGTTGCAAACCAGGCCCATTGCATGTCCTAAAACCACCGCCATGCCCCCTCTTCCCCACTGCGCTCCGATTGGCCTGTTTAACTGCCCTTTTGTGCACAAGAATAATGTAAAGTTGTTTTACTATTTTAAGTAGAAAAAAACTGGAAACATGAAAAAAAGCTTATCATGCCCACGTTTCCAAGCCACAGCCGACCAAGGCCCGCAAGGGAATCGGGGCATATAAAGGACCCCTTGGGACAGAGGCTTGGCAAAATTTGACTTGTCAGATGTTTTGAACTATATCCCCATCACCCTTTGCAGCATCATCAATGGAAAGGAATCATGGGAGTCGTAGTCGATGTCCAAAACGTTGGGAGAAATATGGATTGCAAACCCTCACTGTAGGAGAAGGCGTGAAAGCTGGATCCTCATTTCATCCATTCCATGAAGACTTCCTGCTTTGCACAAGACAATGTACTTGCAGAATTTCTGTGCTCTCTATGGTTGCTCTTCATGGACTCATTCTAAACACCTACAAAGGGCAGACACATGTTGTCTACGAAATGTGTCACAGTGGAGGCGTCCCACACAATTTTTAGGAAACAAAATAGTCTCCTGTCACACCTGCAAATTAACAAGGGGGGTCCTGGGAGTCCCTCTGTCAGACATTAGTCCTGGTTACTAGAGACTTACCCAGAGTCTTTAGCTCACTATCTTTCACAGAGAAGAAATATCCCAAACATATCAGTCTTTGTCCTGCCCTGGGGCAGTCCAGCACCAAAATGCTAGGCAATTCTCCTCTGAACAAGAGTACCAACAGAAACCCCAGACACGTGTTTCGGTCTGGTTGGACCTCATCAGTAGGGTGGATCTGTGCCTCTCTAAGAATAGTGAGCAAGGGGTCCACGTCTGGATTCCCCTAGTAACTTAGGGTGAGATCCAAAGTTACTTAAATATGCAAATTAACAAGGGGGGTCCTGGGAGTCCCTCTGCCAGACATTAGTCCTGGTTACGAGAGACTTACCCAGAGTCTTTAGCTCACTATCTTTCACAGAGAAGAAATATCCCAAACATATCAGTCTTTGTCCTGCCCTGGGGCAGTCCAGCACCGAAATGCTAGGCAATTCTCCTCTGAACAAGAGTACCAACAGAAACCCCATACACCTGTTTCGGTCTGGTTGGACCTCATCAGTAGGGTGGATCTGTGCCTCTCTAAGAATAGTGAGCAAGGGGTCCACGTCTGGATTCCCCTAGTAACTTTAAGGTGAGACCCAAAGTTACTTAAATATGCAAATTAACAAGGGGGGTCCTGGGAGTCCCTCTGCCAGACATTAGTCCTGGTTATGAGAGACTTACCCAGAGTCTTTAGCTCACTATCTTTCACAGAGAAGAAATATCCCAAACATATCAGTCTTTGTCCTGCCCTGGGGCAGTCCAGCACCGAAATGCTAGGCAATTCTCCTCTGAACAAGAGTACCAACAGAAACCCCAGACACGTGTTTCGGTCTGGTTGGACCTCATCAGTAGGGTGGATCTGTGCCTCTCTAAGAATAGTGAGCAAGGGGTCCACGTCGTGATTCCCCTAGTAACTTAGGGTGAGACCCAAAGTTACTTAAATATGCAAATTAACAAGGGGGGGTCCTGGGAGTCCTTCTGCCAGACATTAGGTTACCCAGAGTCTTTAGCTCACCATCTTTCACAGAGAAGAAATATCCCAAACATATCAGTCTTTGTCCTGCCCTGGGGCAGTCCAGCACCGAAATGCCTGGCAATTCTCCTCTGAACAAGAGAACCAACAGAAACCCCAGACATGTGTTTCGGTCTGGTTGGACCTCATCAGTAAGGTGGATCTGTGCCTCTCTAAGAATAGTGAGTAAGGGGTCCACGTCTGGATTCCCCTAGTAACTTAGGGTGAGACCCAAAGTTACTTAAATATGCAAATTAACAAGGGGGGTCCTGGGAGTCTCTCTGCCAGACATTAGTCCTGGTTACGAGAGACTTACCCAGAGTCTTTAGCTCACTATCTTTCACAGAGAAGAAATATCCCAATCATATCAGTCTTTGTCCTGCCCTGGGGCAGTCCAGCACCGAAATGCTAGGCAATTCTCCTCTGAACAAGAGTACCAACGGAAACCCCAGACACGTGTTTCGGTCTGGTTGGACCTCATCAGTAGGGTGGATCTGTGCCTCTCTAAGAATAGTGAGCAAGGGGTCCACGTCTGGATTCCCCTAGTAACTTAGGGTGAGACCCAAAGTTACTTAAATATGCAAATTAACAAGGGGGGTCCTGGGAGTCCCTCTGCCAGACATTAGTCCTGGTTACGAGAGACTTACCCAGAGTCTTTAGCTCACTATCTTTCACAGAGAAGAAATATCCCAAACATATCAGTCTTTGTCCTGCCCTGGGGCAGTCCAGCACCAAAATGCTAGGCAATTCTCCTCTGAACAAGAGTACCAACAGAAACCCCAGACACGTGTTTCGGTCTGGTTGGACCTCATCAGTAGGGTGGATCTGTGCCTCTCTAAGAATAGTGAGTAAGGGGTCCACGTCTGGATTCCCCTAGTAACTTATGGTGAGATCCAAAGTTACTTAAATATACAAATTAACAAGGGGGGCCCTGGGAGTCCCTCTGCCAGACATTGGTCCTGGTTACGAGAGACATACCCAGAGTCTTTAGCTTACTATCTTTAACAGAGAAGAAATATCCCAAACATATCAGTCTTTGTCCTGCCCTGGGGCAGTACAGCACCGAAATACTAGGCAATTCTCCTCTGAACAAGAGTACCAACAGAAACCCCAGACACGTGTTTCGGTCTGGGTGGACCTCATCAGTAGGGTGGATCTGTGCCTCTCTAAGAATAGTGAGCAAGGGGTCCACGTCTGGATTCCTCTAGTAACTTAGGGTGAGACCCAAAGTTACTTAAATATGCAAATTAACAAGGGGGGTCATGGGAGTCCCTCTGCCAGACATTAGTCCTGGTTATGAGAGACTTACCCAGAGTCTTTAGCTCACTATCTTTCACAGAGAAGAAATATCCCAAACATATCAGTCTTTGTCCTGCCCTGGGGCTGTCCAGCACCGAAATGTTAGGCAATTCTCCTCTGAACAAGAGTACCAACAGAAACCCCAGACACGTGTTTCGGTCTGGTTGGACCTCATCAGTAGGGTGGATCTGTGCCTCTCTAAGAATAGTCAGCAAGGGGTCCACGTCTGAATTCCCCAAGTAACTTAGGGTGAGACCCAAAGTTACTTAAATATGCAAATTAACAAGGGGGGTCCTGGGAGTCCCTCTGCCAGACATTAGTCCTGGTTATGAGAGACTTACCCAGAGTCTTAAGCTCACTATCTTTCACAGAGAAGAAATATCCCAAACATATCAGTCTTTGTCCTGCCCTGGGGCAGTTCAGCACCGAAATGGTAGGCAATTCTCCTCTGAACAAGAGTACCAACAGAAACCCCAGACATGTGTTTCGGTCTGGTTGGACCTCATCAGTAGGGTGGATCTGTGCCTCTCTAAGAATAGTGAGTAAGGGGTCCACGTCTGGATTCCCCTAGTAACTTAGGGTGAGACCCAAAGTTACTTAAATATGCAAATTAACAAGGGGGGTCCTGGGAGTCCCTCTGCCAGACATTAGTCCTGGTTACGAGAGACTTACCCAGAGTCTTTAGCTCATCATCTTTCACAGAGAAGAAATATCCCAAACATATCAGTCTTTGTCCTGCCCTGGGGCAGTCCAGCACCGAAATGCTAGGCAATTCTCCTCTGAACAAGAGTACCAACAGAAACCCCAGACATGTGTTTCGGTCTGGTTGGACCTCATCAGTAGGGTGGATCTGTGCCTCTCTAAGAATAGTGAGTAAGGGGTCCACGTCTGGATTCCCCTAGTAACTTAGGGTGAGACCCAAAGTTGCTTAAATATGCAAGTTAACAAGGGGGGTCCTGGGAGTCCCTCTGCTAGACATTAGTCCTGGTTATGAGAGACTTACCCAGAGTCTTTAGCTCACTATCTTTCACAGAGAAGAAATATCCCAAACATATCAGTCTTTGTCCTGCCCTGGGGCAGTCCAGCACCGAAACGCTAGGCAATTCTCCTCTGAACAAGAGTACCAACGGAAACCCCAGACACGTGTTTCGGTCTGGTTGGACCTCATCAGTAGGGTGGATCTGTGCCTCTCTAAGAATAGTGAGCAAGGGGTCCACGTCTGGATTCCCCTAGTAACTTAGGGTGAGACCCAAAGTTACTTAAATATGCAAATTAACAAGGGGGGTCCTGGGAGTCCCTCTGCCAGACATTAGTCCTGGTTATGAGAGACTTACCCAGAGTCTTTAGCTCACCATCTTTCACAGAGAAGAAATATCCCAAACATATCAGTCTTTGTCCTGCCCTGGGGCAGTCCAGCACCGAAATGCTAGGCAATTATCCTCTGAACAAGAGTACCAACAGAAACCCCAGACATGTGTTTCGGTCTGTTGGACCTCATCAGTAGGGTGGATCTGTGCATCTCTAAGAATAGTGAGTAAGGGGTCCACGTCTGGATTCCCTTAGTAACTTAGGGTGAGACCCAAAGTTACTTAAATATGCAAATTAACAAGGGGGGTCCTGGGAGTCCCTCTGCTAGACATTAGTCCTGGTTACGAGAGACTTACCCAGAGTCTTTTATGTCACACCTGACATAAAATGTCTCAGGATAGGGGGTGCTGTTGCGCAGCTGAGACATGTGATCCGCTAATGAAGGGACCTGGGTGGCGGCCTTCGTGCTGGTGGAGATGGCACCATCTTGTTTGTCCCGCACCGAAGCAAACAACTGGGATAGAAGGAATCGGGATCACCACTTCCCTACTATGAGCACTGCTGTGTGTGCCGCTGAGGCAGGCCTCGAACATGAATTGGGCAGAGTACTTCGAGCTTGTTTGCTCGTGATCGAGACCACAAAGGAGCGGCATCAGTGAATCCCAGAGGTAAGAGGCAAAGGGAGGCATGTCAGGCGTCCCTGTTAAAGGTCCTGCGATACCAGGGGACCGAGCGTGCCACTGTTTTGATCGGATTGGTGAGCTATCCTCTAGCCTCAGACGAGGCTGCCTTGGACCCCTTACCCTCCTCCCTGCTCAAGATCTGCAGCCCGCACTGCTGCCATCAAACCCTGAGAAGGAGGAGTCCTTCAATTGGGCCATCAACCGAGGACTCAGAATATTGCAACCATGAGATTAAAGATAGGCTGACTCCAGCGAGGACTCTGCCCATCTGGTCACACACTGCGCTTTGGCTGGTGCCATCTAACATACCTACATATGGCAAAAAGATAAATGGAAAAGACAGGGGTCACAGTGCAAGATGGGCCAATACATGGTGCCCCACTCCACCACCGTACAAGCTCCACTACTTGTGGGTGACACAAACAGTGACCACTCACCAACTACCACTCTCTCGCTTATGAGCATCATGAGGGCCATCACTGACAAACATATATGGAAAGCAAAATGCATACTATCAGTTCGGATGTGAATCTGCTACATCACGACCTTCAAAAAATATCATCCAATAAGGGGGAGGCCGAGAAACGTATTTCAGAGTCTGAAGACCCCCTATGCACAGTTGAACGCCATGTAATTGATATGTCCACAAAAATAAAATTGCTGGATGACAGAGTTGAAGAAGCCAAATGCAGATTCCACAGGACTAACATCGGGATACTTGGACTCTGTTAAGGATTTCAATCAGGTGACACACACCTTGGTCTCGGCCTAGTATGCAGCGCACGACTGATTCAATAGTGTGATGGTACACCACTCATATAACACCCCCTTTCAAATACCCCGGGTCAAAATGGACCATGAACCAGGCTGGTTGGTAAAATACAATATTTATTTATTTATTTTAAAATTCAAAAGAAATCAAAAATGTTTAATATGTGGCAGCAATCACCAATGGGGTGATAATAACAATAGGAATGCAAGCAATGCACTTAGATTAACCTTTTATTGACACATATACAAAACACCAGGGAATAAAAGCCCTCTTTTGCTTTTAGGAAAGATAGCACTCAAGTTAGGATTTCCCCCTGCAATGTTCCCTCAACCCACAAATAATCACTTCTGAATGGATATGAAGAAACAGCAGGTAATCAGGAATAAGAAGCTGGAAACGGAATTCAAATCAGACCTTCCCTCATCGAATAAGAGTGAAAAACGGATTTGAAACCCTTGCAATGTTAAAATTGGCACTCGGAAATAGATGAATAAAATAAGTAATGTGTGGAAAAACTTTGAAACAGATACAATTCTACACTAAAACAACAATGTAAAGGTACAAACAATCACAAACAATGGATTAGCAAGAGCATACAGTTCGAAAAATTAATGGAAGATTTCAAACAGTTTACAATCAAAATGACACGTTGGAAACTTTGCAAATATTTCCATTTTCCGTGTAAATTTACTAAAACGGTTTCTTTGAAAAATGGTTGAAATATTGTAAATCGCAATTTTGTGTTGAGGGTAGCTATAGATCACAGGTACACTACGAAAGTGAAAGTAAGTCTCTATCTGGTAAATTGAATGAGTTATGCAAGATCTAAGAAGGTGCACTTTGAGTCAAATGAAGGAGCGAAAATAGGAAAGGAAATCAGGGTGGCAAGAACAGTTTTAATCTACACTACAGTATTCAGGCTAGGCCACCAAAGAGGGACACAGTAGAGTTAGGGTTGATTCGCGATTTCAACCCCGCCACCCCAGCGCCCAACCCTGGCAGAAACAGTCCGATCACTCGAAATAGGACTAATGGCTTAGGACTACACAAGGCAAAATTACTAAAGAGAAGGGCGCTAGCACTAGAAATAAAAGGCAGGGTTGCAAGAATGATTCTGACAGTTTGAACAAGTTATCATAATAAGGATTGGATGACTTAGAGAGTGAGATAAGGACAAATGCAAGATAGGCTGTGGGTTTAGATGGGTTTCTATTGATACTCACAGTCCACTTTAGTTTAGGATTTTTGGACCATCAGCGTTCTGGTCACCACACGGATCTGGTCTAACAAAGGACAGCCGGACAAAATCAGCGTGACAGGATCAGCTGGGCAGGGACTGCCTACCAAATGATAGTTCTGGTCATAGAATGCCACAGGTACCTCTGGATGCAGTTATTGGACAGCAATTGGTGGGCCGCAAGCTAGGCTGGTTTCAGGAAGCTTCCCACAAAAATATCACCGCTTCTCCCTTTGGGTATTGGGATTTTAGAATTGAGTCCTTGCTGGAAGGGTCAGCAATGCTTGGCCTGGTAGTTAGATCTGGAATCTGGATCAGTGCAAGATGAAGGAAATAGGAACAGGACGCTGCACAGGAAATCAGGAAGAGAGTGTGTGTGGAGTCCTTTTAGAGACCCTTTATATAGATCATAGTGACATCATTGACTATATTGCTGGGCCGACATAGCTAAGCATGCCTTTAAACAACTGGATTGGACTATTAAGTTTGGTTGCCTCACATGGGTTGTACTCAGTTTACGAGGTTGTATTTTATGATGGAAAAAGTCTTCCCAAAGAAATTTATGCCAAAAATCTGTCATATCAGTATTCACACTTTTGTACAATGGTGGCACCTTAATAAATTGCATAATCAGGTCACATATGTTATGTAAAGGACAGCCGTCCAATCCTGCAATTTGTGAGACATTATTTTGGACAGTTACTACTTTTTGATCATTTTAAGCATGAAAAGTTTGGCCTAAAATTCCATAACTTTATACATATGTGGGGTTGATCATATGTTATGCACGTATAAAAATTTACATTTGGGACAAGTATACTTTTCTGGTAATCTGCAATATGTTGTTACTTCTGTTCCCTATGCAGCAATGAAACCTATGACGTCTTAAAAGAAAGGCCATTAAATTACTTCTAAACAGTGAAATATTAACATTTTTCCAAAGTCCTGCTACAGAGATAAAAGTCTTTACATTTTTATTCATGAAATAGTCTTTAGAAGCAAATGGCAGCCTCTTTGTTCCTGGGTCCATTTTGTTTTCTGTCCTTCACTGATGCCACCTGTCATTTCCTTTAGAGCATGGTGGGGGTTTCTCAGCTTAATTGAAGTTTTTATTGCCCCTTTACACTTCACCGGTGTGTGTCCAAGGATTTCTATTGTCCCATTCTGGAGCACAGACGAATGTCTAAGGAGCGTGTGAACTTTCTTTGTCCTGGCCCATTCAACGTTTTTCAAGCTGGCAATTATTACTTTCGTGTCCTGGAAGTTTATCGTGTGCCTCCCTTCCTAGGGGGAAGTTTCAGGGCTGGCACTTGAATAACTGTTTTTTTTTGGAGCTTGCAGGCTCAGGCCATGTGTCTTAATCTTTATTTTCTTATTTTGAGTCTTCAATTAAAACAAACCTGTGGAAAAAAATAGCTTATGTATGTTTTATCACCACCCACAAACCCCTTCACATTGCTAGGTAATGAATCCTCTGTTTGATTCTCTCTGGCTCCTCAATTTGTTGCAAAGTGTGCCTATGGTGACAACTCTTTTTTTTTTAAATATATTTTTATTTTAAAGTCAAACAAACACACTACAACTGTTTCAAAGCATAGAAAGCATCACAGTCCAACACATTTTCATTAGAACTCCCCAACTCCCCCCCCCCTTAAACTAGAGCCGGTTCTCACATGTCATTTACAGGAGCATCATTGGGTAGCACAGTACTTAGGCAGTCATCATCCGGGTCCTCTGTTCCTTTGTTTCTCTGATGAGAGTTTGCCATAGAGGCCACCAATTGCCGCCAGGCCAGCAAGGGCCCTACTTCCTCCTCGCCCCCCCTAGTGACCGCTTCAAACCAGACTACAGATTCAGCTTCCGCCCACCTCAAGAGGTCCGCCCACCATAGCTCCACCCTAGGTCTGTGGGCTGCCTTACAGCCAATGGCAATCCTGCGCTTGGCCAAAACACAAGCCAGGCCCTTCATCTTGCTTATGTGTTTTGAATGCCGGGGTCTAAGAAAAAGCCCAAGCATGCATGACCAGGCCGATTCCACATCCAGCACCACCCTCCCACCAGCCAGTTTCATCTTAACCTCGTCCCAAAATCTGTTCACTTCCGGGAAAGCCCAAAACATGTGTAGCAGTCCCGCATTCACTTCCCCACACCTGGGGCATTGCTGCGTAGCTGGTCCCCCAAACTTTGCAATCTTCCCGGGAGTTAAATAAGCCCTGTGGGTAACGTACAATTGAAGCTGTTGGAATCTCGCGTTCCGGGACACCTTTTTATGGTACCTCTGGGCCCATTCCCATTGCCCATCTGTCATGGGTCCTCCCACCTCTTCCTCCCAATCTTGTCTCAATTGAAGCAACTCCTTCCCTGCCCTAACTCGCAGGAGCTCGTATATCCTCGATATTTCGTGCCCGCCCTCCGATACATCATACATAGTTTCCAGGGAGGCGTCAGGGTCTTCCGCTAGCACTGTCTCGGGCCATCTTTCTCTAGTCTTTTTCACAAGGCTAGTGTAGGTTATATATTGGCCACCATGTACCCCCGTCTCTTCCTGCAACCTCTGGAAGTCCAATACCTCCCCTTCCTACCATATGTCCCCGACGGTGGCCAGGCCTACCTGTTCCCAGTATCTATGGTCCGATTCACGTAGTTGAGAGTCGCTCCCGCACAGCGCCGCCAAAGGGGCCTGCTGTGAGTACGGCTCCGAATCCCCCCCAGTCTTCCATGTCCTGTGCCAGATCTCCCAGCCCAGCCTCAGTAGCTGCCCCCTGCCCACCAGTTTGTCTCTGCACAACCACACCACTTCCATCAGAAAGTATGGGGCTGAGTCTCCACGCAGAAGCCTAGCTTCCGCCGAGTCTTCAGCCGAAAGCCACCTGGCCACATACTGCAGCTGCCCCGCCAGGTAATAGAGTTCAAAATTAGGCAGGCCTATCCCCCCCTTGTCACATGGGTTCTGGAGCTTCCACAGAGCAACACTATTCCTAGAGCTGCCCCACACGAAACCCCTACACACGCTGTGAAGTTTCGCGAATAGGCTCCTAGGTATCAAAAACGGGACATTCACGAAAAAGTGCAAGAGTCTAGGCAGGACCACCATCTTGAGCAAGGCCGCCCTCCCCATCATGGTCAGGGGCAATCGAGACCAGAATACCATGCTGTTCTTGATCCCCTCTATCGCCTTTTCCGTGTTATGCTTGTGTTCTGCCTCGACCTTGTGGTAAATATTTATTCCCAAATACCTAAATGTCACGGGCTGCCATGGTATTGGCAGGACAGGCAGCCTCTGTACCGGGACATTCCTGTATCTGCCCAAAGGAAACAGACTAGACTTTCTAGGGTTCACCGATATGCCCGAAAGAGTGGCGTACCGTTCCATTACCTCCAGCACATACTGCAGGTTTTCTTCTGGATGACGCAAATAAAGGAGCATATCATCCGTATATAGTGATATCTGGTGCCCTCCACTGACAGTGCTTATGCCCACCTCCCCATATTGTTGTCGCAGGCATATTGCCAGCAGCTCTAATGCCAGTATATATAGCATGGGTGACCAGAGGCATCCCTGTCTGGTCCCCCTGCAAAGTTGCCAGGTATCTGAGACTGTGGACCCTGTTTTGACTCTCGCCATCGGGGTACTGTAAAACAACTGGACCCACCTGAGGTATCCAGGTCCCATTCCGTACCCTTTCAGGACCGCTTTCAGCCAGGGCCATCGTACCGAGTCGAAGGCTTTGACCGCGTCTAACGACACTATAGCCAACTCGCCCGTGTCCTCCTCAGTTTGGTCAATAGCCTCCTGTGGTTATCGGTGATGTTCATGCCTGGAACATATCCCGTCTGATCTGGGTGTATCAGTTTCCCAATCACCTTCTTCAGTCTATTAGCCAGCACTGCCGTAAGTATTTTGCTGTCCTGGTTAAGCATGGACAACGGTCTATAAGACCCGCACTCCACGGCCGGTTTGCCTGGTTTCAAGAGTGGGATGATCACAGCCTCGCGGAGGGACAATGGGAGTTCCCCCTGCTCATAGGCCTTGTTGAAAGTGGCAAGCAGTGGCTGAAGCAGCTCTTGCTTGTATGTTTTGTAGAACTCACTAGGCAGCCCATCCGAACCAGGCGCCTTGCAAGTGGGCAAATTCTGAATCACCACCTCCAGCTCATCCGAGGTGACGGGTGCGTCTAACTCTGCGCGTTCTAGGTCATCCAGGGTGGGCAGATCTATGTCTTCCAATGTGTCCAGTATGTCTTGACACATATCCTCCCCCGTGTCCTCATGCAGTTGTCTGTAAAACTTAAGGAACTCCTCATTTACCTCTTTCTGGGTGTTGCATATGCAACCTCTCTCATCCTTAATCTCACTGATCACCGAGCGGGGGGTCTCACTCTTATGCAGCCAGGCCAGCAGTCTGCCCGGCTTGTCGCCCCCTGCGTGTATCCTCTCCGTATATTTCCTGTAATTGAGTCTGCATAGCCTATCCCAGAGTGCGCTGCAGGACAACTGTAGCTCCTTTACTTTGGTTCTGTTATCATGAGCGGTGCTCTCGCAACGCGTGAGATCCTCTAGCTCCCTTTCCGCTTCTTGGAGTTCCCTTTCGATACCCCCCTGTAGCCCCTTAGCTTTGGAAATGCCTACCCCGCGCACCACCACCTTAAACTCTTCCCACAGTGTGCCCACAGAGCTTTCGCTTCCCGTATTTATATCAAAGTATTCTTCGATAGCATCCCTCAGGCCCTCCCGAAACCCCTCGTCCTGCAGAGCCTCGGTCCTGAGTCTCCATGTAGGGATCCGCGGTCTCGGGGGCTGGTGTCTCCAGTCCACCACCAAGGGCGAATAGGCAGATAGTACTCGGGCCTTGTATTCCGCTCCCTCTATGTCTCTCACTATCTCGGCTGTCACAAACATGTAGTCCAACCTTGTGTGCAAATCATGTGGCGCTGCGAAGTGTGAATGCTGCCTATCCGTGGGATGCAGCCTTCTCCACGCATCCTCTAGGCCTAGGTCTTTCAGTAAGGTACCCAGCGCTTTGGCCGCCGGTGCCGTTTTCCCTCCCCTGTCCTTGGACCTGTCCATTCTGGGATTCACGGTACAGTTAAAGTCCCCTCCCACACTACTATACCCCCTGCCAGGGGGCCAAGTTTACTGTAGAGGGTGCTAAAGTAAGCCGCTGTGTCATTATTGGGGGCGTATAAATTTATGATATGCACTTCCCTGTTTTCCAGGAGACCCATTACCACCACCATTCTACCCTCCCGGTCCACCGTAGAATCAAGCACCCGAAACGGCACATGAGGCGCCACCCAAGTAATGACCCCTCTAGTGTACGCCGAGTACGCTGCCCCCACAACATTGCCCTTCCATTTTCTCCTGACCACCTCCAGCCTTTGCCTAGTAAGGTGGGTCTCCTGCAGCAGGGCTATGTCTACACGCATCCTCTTTAAGTACAGCATCACTTTATTACGTTTCAGGTAGCTGTTAAGGCCCCGTACATTCCAGGTCACAATTCTGAGATTACCCGATGCCATCTGGTCGGACTATCCCCATCCCATCCCTTCCCATAATGCTCCCCGTGCTAGTTCGTTTCCTGGCTCTCTCCCTTCTATTCACAAACAATACCCCCCTCCCCCCAACTTCACACCACTGCACACAACTCCCCCCCCTCCCCGCCAACCCCCAACAATAGCCCAGCTCCATCCCTGGATCTCAGGCCTACCCACGTCTGGACCTGCCTCGTATCTGAGGACAAGGACCCCGCGGGGCGTCACCTATCTAACAGTGACCTAACTAAGTGTACTACTATTGGGTGCAGAGGGTGCTTCCCAGGAGCTCCCAGTCATCTGTTTAGGAGAAGTGCATTCAACGGGACCCGCTGGCAGATACCATGACTTCCTCCCCACAAGCACAGTACTATATTCCAGTTCCAATGTCATAACTATGGCCTCACGGATGCCTCAGCAACTTGCTACTTATCTCCAGCCGCTTCTGTCTGGGCATCCGATTCCTGAGGTCGACCCTGCATATCCAGCCACTCCATCGCTTCAGTCGGCGTCTCAAAGAAGAGGGATCTATTCTTATAAAACACCTTTAACCTAGCGGGGTAGAGCAACATGTAGCGATGGCCTGCTTCTCTAAGCCTCCTTTTCACCGTTCCAAAGTTCATTCGACTCCGCTGTACAAGCAGCGTATAGTCCGGATACGCCGTTATTTTCGCTGACCCCCTTTCTATCGTACCTCCTTTCCGGAAAAATTCGAGGATCTTTTTGCGGTCACGATAGTTCAAGATCTTCGCGATCCTGGGGCTGGTCTCCTGGTCAAGGCCCTATGCGCCCTTTCAACTGCGAACCCCTGGATCAGCTCCCTACCTGTAATCTCCTGCAAGAGCATGGTTTCAACGTATTCCGTGGGCTTCGATCCTTCCATTCCCTCCGGAACACCCACTATGCACATGTTATTGCGCCTGGCGCGCCCCTCTGCCTGCTCTGCTCTGTCCTCCAGATTGCCCACTCGTTGCACGAGGGCATGAAGCTCCTTAGCATGTGCATTGCACGTCTCCGTGGTCGGGGCCAACTCCTTCTCTAGTTCCCCAGTGCGCTCCGCGATCGTTCGCACGTCCTGATGCAACAGGTTCACCTCTTCTCGGACCGCTCCGATCTTAAGGTCTAGGCCCTCCTGCAGCCAGGCCCAACTTCGTCTCCCAAGCCACCTTCAAGTCGGCAATTGCTGCCAGCACCTCCTGGATAGTACCCGGTGGGTCCGTCGCCGCCGCAGGGGCTTCTTTGCTCTTGCCCCCTTCTGCGCCCGGGGGCGACCTAGCGTAGGCCTCCATCATGGGCTGCTTGATCCGGGGTCACACCACCTTAGAGGACATCCTGCTGCGTCGGTTGGGCACACGCGCCCAGCTGTGTCTCCGGCGCTGCGGGGCGCCTTGCGGGGTTCGTTCGCCGACCCCTTCACAACAAGGCTCCGCTGAACTCTGGTTCACTCTGCTGGCACGCCACGATCCAGGGCCTCCTCAGTGGGGGCCCGCACTTATGTTCTTGCCTCCAGCCAGAGACGCATGCGACGCGTCCCTCTAGTTAGGCTCGCCCCCGCTCCGGCCGGCTTTGTCTTCCTCAGCTCCACGGACCATTTATGGTTTGTCCACGGGCGGCCATCTTGGGTGCTGCCCTTCCACTGCGCGACCGCCACCTTCTTCGAAGTTTAGTTCTGTGGATATGCAGTTTCGCTGGTGGGGAGGGCACTCACCATGTGCCCCCCACTTTCATGCACCCTTGGATGCACCGTGGGCTCGAAAGTCCGCCGAAAACCATCACTTCTTCCCAGGATCAAAATCGGATCATCGTGAGCTCCTCCAAGGAGCATCCTCTCACGTAGCCATCAAGCCACGCCCCCCATGGTGACAACTCTTTAGCTGATTAATATGAACCAATTTCTCTTCTGTCAGTTCATCTTTGGGGATGCAGATTATGTAGGTGACAGGTGAGATTTTGTCTACAATTTCAAAAGGTCCTCGCCAGCTAGGCAAAAATGTGCGCTCTTTGGTCTGGTTCCTTTGGAAATTGTACATGTAGACTCTGTCTCCTACTTAGTATTTCTTTTTGGTTGTTTTTAGATCATACTGAGTCTTCATCCCCTCTGCAAACCTGTTACGCTCACCTGGTCTCTGCAGGGACATTGGGCCACGGTTGCAGCCCTTCCTGGAACTGGCTGCCCTTAGTCAGACTTCTTCCCCTGCTCTTATGTTGTGGACTGCGCTGGTTGTTGGCACTGCCCCAGCGAGAATATGAGAGGCCATGAAAATGCTGTGATATGACTGTGGTCCCCCTCGAACCCTTCTTTCCAGAATCTGGTGAGCATGTCCCGACCCATATAGTCTCACTTGTTTAATTACGATGGCGAGCTCTCCATCCTGCTTCTCACTGCAGGGGCGCTTTAGCTAGACTGAGTTTCTTCACTGGTCTATGTGTGTGACATTCCAGACCGGCTGTGGCTGAACCACTCCAAAGGTAAGTATCCTTTCAATGATGATCATTGTCGTATTCTTTTGTAATGTCTTTCCTTGATTATTGTCTGTATCTTTTTGTAATGTCTTTCCTTTTTCCCAATAGGTGATATGAGGCTCAGCGGTAGTTGCGGTGCAAGAAGCGAGCCCCAATGGAAGATAAGGGAGTTCACGATGTCCCAATAGATTGTCATTTTTGTTGTAAGGTCAAGCGCAAGGATTGGTCTAAGCATGACCTTAGCGTAATGTCTTAATCGCTTTTCTAACCCTGTTTTGTCTTTTTCTCTTGCAGGGATTGTCTGGCGATGTCGGACTGGAATGCTTTATCCGAAGATCTGCCGGCGGGTGAAGAATGCCTGGATGCGGGATGATGCTGGTGAAAGTGGACTCCTGAGTAAGTGTTGTGGCTGGGAGCTGGAATCAGTTAAGGACGCGCTCCTCTGCGGTTGCTGTTCGAATCAGTTAAGGATGCCCTCCGACTGCAGTTGCTGCTGGAATCAGGTTAGGATGTGCTCCGACTGCGGTTGCTACTGGAATCAGGAAAAGATGCGCTATGGGCGGCGGTGAGCGTTACGCTGCTATAAGCAGACTATCACAAAGCGTTTGCAAACAGGCAGGCAGGCTTAAATAGCCTGGTCCCGGCCACACCCATTGATTCTGACTTGTGGCCCCACCCTGCCACTCCTAGAGGATACTGCACATGTGGCCCAATTCACTCCTATGGCCACCCCTGACCTAGACACGGGGTAAGGGTGGTCACGTGGAGGCCCTGAAGGGAAAAAAAACAGCACGTGCACCAGAATAAAAGTGTGCAGAGCACACTTACTCATGAGCCTGGTGCTAAAGGCACCAGGACTGGGTCCAACTGGACCTTTTATGTAGTGGATCTTGTGGTTCTTGCCCAGTGGCCATGACAAGATCTTTCTAGATTCCGCTGAGCGCACGCAAAAGCATGTTGAAGCTGTTTTCTTAGATTATCAAACATACTCATGAGTTGTGGAGGCGTTAATCAGTGTCTGCTCCTGTGTTCTATAGAGCAGATGTTGAGGTAGCATCATCCTTTGTCCAGTCATCAGCTCAAATGGAGACATCTTAGTTGCAGGAGAAGGTCTAGATCTGATGGCCATCAGGACAAGCAATAATCAGATGTCCCAGTTCGGCCAGAGTCTGCCACAAACTTTTTTAGAATGTTCACAATGGTTTTATTGTACCTCTCAGCTCCACCACTAGAGGACAGTGGTATGCAATGTGAAGTTTCCTTTTTACCCCAAGTATCTCCCACATCTTTGTCATCACTTCGCAGGTGAAGTGACTACCTTGGTCTGACTCAATCCTTTGGGGTAGGCCAAAACACGAGAATATGTGATTGATAATCAGGGCAGCTGCTGTTTCTGCCTTGCGATTTGGGGCCGGGAGACATTCCACCCATTTGGTAAACAAGCATGTTACGCTTAACATGTACTTGTTCCCCTTAGAGGAGTGACTCACGGGCCCGATGAAATCTACTTGTAAATCTGACCAAGGCAGTGTCATCCCTCTCTTCTCGAGGGGAGCTCGGTGTGTGAGTGAAGTTGGCTGAAATTGTGCACATACAAGACACCCCTTCAAGCATTGGTCGAGGTCCTGCCCCATGTGTGGCCAGTATGCAACCTCTCACAAGATTTCTAAAGTAGTGTGAAACCCCCGATAACCGGCTGTGGCCGCATCATGTGCGTGACTTACCATCAGGCTTTGGAATTAGGTACGGACCACCCACTGGTCACAGTCAGATATGGATCTCCTTACCAACAAACCGTCTTGGATTCAGAACATTTTTGGACATTTCATCAAAACCCTTAGGTCCTCTTTCCCAATGTAATCGATATTCGTCAGGGGAAAGTTCTCAGGGTCCTCAATGTGTTGATAAAACTTACCAATAATCGTATCCCCTTTTTGTGCCATAATTAATTCAGCATCTGGGGTCTCCTTACTCCATTGGGCAGTTGAGAGTTCATTGTGAGCGTTTGTCTGGGACCTAGTGATAGCAGCGACCTGGATGTCCCCCAACAGGGACTCTATCTCAAGGATCTCCCCTTGGATGGCTCCGGTTTTGGCCAGCTGATCAGCTAGGTCGTTTCAGTTTTGTCTGGTCCCTCTATTCTGGAATGCCCCTTGATCTTCTTCCAATAGATGGTCATCCCACTAGAAGTGATCATATCATCAATATTTTGGATGGGCTTGCCATGTTTAAGCAGTTTATTATTGCACATTGCATGCCTCTGGTTTTCCAATTAACCAGGTGTTCCACGAACCCGTACCAGACATAATCTGAATCAGTGATTATGACCAGTTCATGGAGTTGGTGTTGGATGGCAGTGAGGATGGCTTGATGAACTGCCATCAACTCTGCCACCGGACTACTCCAGGGACTGATTTTGTACCCAGCGGAGCGTTGCAGGGCATCATTCACCCAGGCATTCCCAACGCCATCCACCAGTTCCTTTTTCCCGTTGTTGTCAACATGGTAGTAAAACCCGTCCACATAAACTGTGGGCATTCCCTCGCACTTGTCTTCTTCATAGACATTCTGTGGGGAATTCAGGTGCGCCTCCATGTTGTCCTGGATTTTAAGACTTTCGTTCTTGAGGCAGTTTTCTCTGGCACAATCATGCAAATCAGCCAGACCTTTCGCGAGGGGACTCTTCTTGTTTTGGCCATATCTGACCTCCACAGGAAAGCCTTGCATTGACAGAATCCAGGAAGTAATTCTGGAATTACTCACATTTCTGGCCTGGAATCTGTCACTTTGGAGATATTGCAAAGGCTGTTGGGAAGTCTCCACTATGATGTGTTCCCCTAGATGAACGAGCGGTAATTTTTCAATGCCCACGCGGTAATTTTTCAATGCCCACACCATTGCCAGGAGTGCCTTATCACAATTGTTGAATTTTCCCTCCACAGAGGATAAAGTCTTGCTTGCATAGGAAATGACTTTATTGACCTTGTCATGCTTTTGATATAATACTGCTGTCAAGCATGTATTCGAGAACCCTGTCTCCAAGACAAACTCCTTGTTTTTGACAGGGTAAGCTAGATAAGGGGCTTGTGAGAGGATTTTTTTGAGTTGCTTTACTGCCTCGGCTTGTTCTGGACCCCACTCCCACTTGACCCCCCCTTCAACAGATGTATCAGGGGTCTTGTGATCTCTGCGTAATCCTCAATGAACTTCCTACTGTAATTAGTCAGTCCAAAGAGGCTTCTTAGCTCCCACAGAGTTGTGGGGCCTTTAAGTTTTAGGATTGCTACCACTTTCTTCTCCTGGGGACAGAGACCCTCAGGAGTAATCTCATGCCCCAAGAATTTGACACAGGTCCTGCACCACTGCGCCTTTTGGAAGGATAGTTTTGCTCCGGCAACCCTCAACTGTGTCAGAACATAACAGATTTCCGCTATGTGTTCCTCCACAGTTGAGCTTTTTATCAGGACATCATCCACATAGGCCAGGTTACCCCTTTCACCCAAGTCGGGCATGGCCTTATGTAGGAAGATGTTGAATTTGTTGCCGGAGTGGATGGATCCGAAGGGAGTCCAGGTCCAGGTGTATTCCTGCCTCCCGAAGGTAAAGGCCAGCTTGCATTGGTCCTCCCTACTGACAGGCATGGTACAATACCCATTGGTCAGGTCAATGGCAGTGTATAGCTTTGAGCCCTGGATCTGGGCCAGCCCCTGGTCAATGTAGGGGAGAGGCCATCGGGATGTAGGGACATGTTTATTCAGCTCCCTAAGGTCGGCACAGAGTCTCCACTGGCCATTTGATTTTAAAATCCCTAGCACTGGATTATTAAAGGTGCTGTGAACTGGATGAATTATCCCATGTGACTCAAGGTTTTTTGATTATTTCTGTGAGGAACACCATGGATGCGAGAGGCAAGCGATATTGCTTCAAAAACACTTGAGTCATTCCAGGTTCCGTGGGAATTGTTGTTGTATGGATTTCAGTGCGACCACAGTCATACGAGTCCACTGCAAAGAGATCTTGAAAATCTAAGAAAACCTGTTTCAACTTTTGCTTTTCCTCCGGTGTCTCACAGGCATCAGCTAGGTTGACTCGCTCGTCAACCTTTTGCCTGAAGCCTGGAAAGACTTCCGGTTTTGCTATCTCAGCGGTGTCCTCCAGCTGGGTGGGGAGGTCCCTGGTTAGAGTATTGACCTGGACAGAGGGTTTCTGGCAGGCAAGGCTGTCCTTGTCGACCTGGAAGATCACCTCATCCTGCCTGATGTCTCAGGTCACCTCTTCCTCACCATAAGGAAAGGAAGAGTACAACAGGAAATTTCTTGCCGGGTGAAGACCCTGTCTGGTGGTACGTCATTGTCACTATTACTGTCAAAACAGTCATTAGGGATTGGTCCTATCAGTTCATTACCTAGATCCATGTACGAATGTCGGTCATCAACCGCCATTCCAATAATGGTGCCTGTGCCCAGAGTGATACTCCTAAGGTCACTGTTATCCATCAATTTTGGAATGGTGTTGTGTTGTACCTTAACTAATGGTGTTGGGTTTAACCCCAACCCCTGCTCTTGGAGATGGGCATTGAGTTGTACATATGCGTCAGGATTTTGCAGTTTCTGTCCTCTTTTAATTTTTAATTCAAGTGGGAATAGTTGTGTCCTTCCTGGGATTGTGACCTCCTCTCCAATTTGAACTTCAACTGCATACGGCAGCAATTGGGCTGACCGAAATGCTTTTTCCGTATCATCAAAATCCATGGTATTACCCCCTAGTCGGGACCAGGCTTTGTAATTGATCGGGTCCAAGTTAATGGCAAAAAATTGAGGAGGTCACTGCCTAAATAGAATGCGACAGGGACTTTTTGATTGATTGATATTTTATTTCTATCCGCTCGTACACAAGTGTTTCAGAGCGCGACAAGGCAAGGAAGGGGAACAGGGGAGAACAAAACAGCGATCTTACTAGGCCCAGTGACATTGAGAACACGCAAGTGCAAGGGAGAGGGGGGAGGGGAAAGTTCATGGAAGGGGGAGAGGTGGAAAGTGCGAAGCAGAGGAGAAACAGATAAATAATAAAGGCAACAAACAGTAGTAATGCAGCCAGCAATTTGCAAGTGCTAGGTTTAAGGCAGCAGACAGGGTAGGTCTGATAAGTACAGGAAGAAAAAGGGGGGGCTGTATGGGTACAGATACAGACCCCAGTGCAAGGGGTGGCCCGGAGGCAGTGCGGGAGGGTGGCAGGATGAGCAGGTACCTGGGCCCAAAGGACAGAGGGTGGCCAGGTGCATGGTGCCAAGAGAGAACAGATCAGCAGGGGAGAGGGGGAGCGAAGGCAGAAGAAAAGAGGAAGGTCTTGAGGTGCTTCCGGAACCGGAGATGGTTCTCCTCAAGTTTTAGAGTGGCAGGGAGGATGTTCCAGAGGGAGGCCCCAGCCAAAGACCGAGATCTACCC
Organism: Ambystoma mexicanum; assembly: GCF_040938575.1. Lineage (NCBI taxonomy): Eukaryota > Metazoa > Chordata > Amphibia > Caudata > Ambystomatidae > Ambystoma > Ambystoma mexicanum. The sequence goes on along the minus strand of NC_090940.1, from coordinate 333,916,919 downwards.
CCAGCTCGTTTCTTAGAAAAACGATTGACCCTGAGGGAGTTGGAGGTAGAGGAGCAAAGAGCTCGAGAGGGGAGGTATTTGCAGAGGGATAGCTGAAGGTATTTTGGACCCAGACCACAGAAAGCCTTGTGGACAATGCAGATGGTTTTGAATTTAATCCTTGCATCCACTGGGAGCCAGTGGAGAGATTTCAGAGCTGGAGAGATAAGAGCCCAGGGCTTGAGGCCAAGGACAAGTCTCGCAGTCCTGTTCTGGATTAGTTGCAGAGGGCGGAGAGTAGAGGCATGTAGATTTAGAAAGAGGCGGTTACAATAGTCCAAGCTAGAGAGAACCCGAGCTGCCCAGGAGGGTCCCCCTTCAGCTAACAAGCATTGAAGGTCGGGATGATCCTCCGGGTTGAGAACCTCTCCCACAGGAGAGTCTTCTGTCTCTTCTCCCACAGGAGTTGAGTTTGGGTTTTCCACTGGACCCAGCCTGTCCGGAGCATGGATCCCAATGGGTGCTGTCGGAACAGCAGGAAGAGAAGGTGTTCCCTCCACAGAGGTGGCCTTCTTGGTCTTCCTTCTTCTTGCCTTAGGCCTCGCCTTTGGCTCGGGTACCTGACTCACAGCCAGACCCGGTGTCACCTGTGACCTAGTGACTGCAGCAGCAGTCATGGGAAGACCATCCGAGATCAACCCCAACTCTACTAGATCATTTCCTAACAGAATGTTAGCAGGGACATTGTCCTGAACCAGGACAGGAAGCTTTGCTGTCTTGTCTCCAATCATGAGTGTGACTAAGGCTACAGGTGATAATTTGGGAGGCCCACCAGCTAACCTGGTGGTTCTCAGAGGAGCACCTACATAGTCCTCTGGCTTGAGCAGGGTCCTGTCCACCACTGTCATGCTTGCCCCAGTGTCTCTCAAACCAGTAGAAGGCTGGCCATTCAAGAGGACACTTCTCAAAAACCTACGGGTGTTCTGTGGGATAGTCGCCAGTACTTCTGCATACTGGTCCCAGGCCCCAAGGGACACTAAGGAAATCTCTACCGGAGCACCAAATGTGATCCCGGTAGAGGAGGGGAGGACAGTGGCCTCCATCTCAGACACGGGGTAAGGGTAGGTCAGGCTGACAGCCTGTACTCCAAGTGCCTTACCTTTACACTTGGAGTCACCCCTTTTGTGATCCAGAGCCCCACAGTCCCAACAAGCGCCAGGAGTGCGGGGTACGGTACTGGAACCACTGGGAGCCTGCTTTGCAGCAGGTGGACCACTACTCTTATTCCCACCCACAGATGACTTATCCCCACTAGATTTTTGGGTCTTGGGAGAGGAAGGTTTAGGTTTACCCGACTGTGACTGCTTGTGGGACTCCTCAGCTTTCTGAGAGGCCCCCTTTTCTTTGTCCTTGTCCTTCCCACTGGAGTCCTTAGGGGACACCCGGTGGGAGACCCACTTGTCAGCCAACCTAGCCAGCTTAAAGGGGTCCAAAATGTTCTGGTCAGCCACATACTGACACAGCTCTGGTGAACAGGCTTCAGAAAAATGCTCAAAAAACAAGAGGTGGGACAATTCAACAAAAGTCTTAACCTTGTATCCATCGATCCACCCCATCATGTTCATGTGCGCAGCACTCACCCAGTCAACCCAAGACACATTCTCTCTTTTCTTAAAATCCCTGAACTTTCTAAGGTACTGGGTAGGTGTCTTGCCAAACTTGGCAATCAAAGCAGACTTCATACACTCATACTGACCCCTTTCTTCCACACTCAGCTTCAGAATACAGTCATATCCAGTTTGAGGCACTCTGCTTAACAAACACTTAGCCCAATCTCTTTTATCAACATCATGAATCGCACAAGCCATTTCAAACGCTTCAATCCATTGGAGGATATCTGAACCCTCCACAAATACACCAACCAAATCTTTCATAAACTTGGTGGCTGGGGACCTGACACTCTCACTGGTTTTAGCTGAAGTCTCCACTCTATCTTTCTCTAGCTGGATTCTCTGACATTCAGTGTCCTGGCTCTTGAGTTCAAGGTCCTTATTTCTGAGTTCAAGATCCCTATTCTTGAGCTCCACTTGTTGAGCCAACTCCTCTTTCTTAAGTTCAGCATCTATTTCCAACTTGCGGTATTCAAAGGCCAATTTCATCCTTAATAACTCAAGCTCCAAGGAATTGCTGGGGTTTGGAACAGAGGCAGCAGGAATGGCGGCATTACCAGAAACAGATTCAGCAGAAACCCCAGGGGCAGAGTCCTCATTGGTTGCATTCCCCCCCTCATCAAGAGTTTCACCATCAGTCTGGTAGTCCACCAGGGCAGCTATCAGCTCAGCCCTAGACTTATCCACAAAGTCTAACTCCCTGGCTTCACAAGCACTCTGGAGAGCCTCCAAGCTCATCCGAGTCAATTTGCCATTTGCAATAGACTCCATTGTTTGTAATGCAGTTATCTTGTACACAACTAAACCTTAATTTAATAAAGTGCAGATATTTTGTAAGTGGCACGGTTATACACTGATTCTTAAAACCATAAGCATCCCACCGCTGCCACCAGCTGTAAAGACTGGTAGGGGGTGTCTGTACTTCTGCTCTCTATATGTAGAAGAGAGGCACAGAAGACCCCAGCCAAGATTCTCTATTACGGTAGCAATGGACGAGCAATCAAGGCCTAGCTTCTCAGGAGGTGATGCAGGCTGGTTCTTAAGTACAGTGTAGTCCCCAAGCCCCCACAACGGAATGTCCACACACTGTATTGGTTAGAACACAGTCTTTATATAATCAATATTCAAGGTTATGTACACTTATCATAATAACTCACTTTGTACTTAGGAAAATCAACAATGGCAAATATATACAATTCTAAAGTGGTACCACCCTTTGTATTAGATCTCATTAAAGGGCATCAACAATACTGTAACAATGTCACACAGATCAATAGAGTGAAACCAGCAATAGAGAGAGGAGAGAAAATAAGATGGTTGAGCAATAGGCAGAATACTGGCCCCTACCACTAGACACAGTTCTGTGTGGAGATCCCCCCACCTGGGCAACCTGTAAAATAAAGATATAGCACAAGCCCAGTCCATATATTGTTCTGCAAGTCTTATTCCCTCCTATAATGTTTTTACCCCCCCAATGTACCTGGTGGAGTCGAGTTCTTCGAAGAGGCGTCGACAGATCCTTCTTGAGCGACCCCCTTTCAAGCGGGAGTCACGGATCGTCGAGAGGCGTCAAGAAGCGTCGAGGAACTCGGCGTTCGGCGGCGGGGAATCGACGGCCCTTCTTGAATGCCTTCCCTTTCAAGCGGGAGACACGGGGCGTCGAACGTCCGTCGACAAACAGGATAGAACGGCGTCGATGAGGCGGCAGCTTCGTCCGAGCGGTGCTCGTCGGCGTCGGAGCGTCGGCGTCCTGCAAGGCAGAGGCGTGCGGGGCACCTCGGTGACAATAGTTCTGGACCGCAAAGATTGTGGAGACGGAGGCCCAGCAAGGGCGTCGAGTTGTTTGAGTCTTTGTGGTCTTCGGGTGGCGGGAAACCCACCGGCAGGTTTCTCCTCGGCGCGTTGGTCGTCCTCGACTTTCTCCGGCAGGATAAAGCGGTCGACGGTGCGGACGAGGGAGTCCTTCGATTCAAATGTTCTTAGGCAAAGGAGCGGGCGGCACCGGTCGTCGGCGGCACAGCGTCAAGTGGTTCCCACGGCTGGGCAACACAACTTCGATGGGCCTCCAGCGGTTACACAAACCTGCGAACCCTGGTCGACGGCAATGGACTTAGGGCGGCGATGTCCGGGTGCTTCATTTCAATCTCCTCGGCGGTCCCGTCTCGGGTTGGCAGCCTTTCGAGGGTCTGTCTTCCAGGGCGCTTCGGCGAAGATGGAGCGGTGCTCGATGGTCCCTCGGAGCACGGGAAGAGGGCGCCTTACCAGGTCCTCTCTCGGGTCAGTCTCCGACGATTTCGGCAGCCTTCGGATCGGTCGAAGCAAATGCAACAGCAAGTCTTCTTCTTCCAGCTGGACGTCGAGGATTAGCAGTTCCAGTTACTCTTAGAGTGGAGACTCAACTCCAGAACGCTTCTGAACAATTACCAGTGGTGAGAGGTCCCCAGATATACTATTCTGTCTCTCACCCACACTGCTGGCACACACTCAGCAGCCAATCATACAGAAGGGCATTCATGCAGTCAGTCAGCCAATCAGGCACACAGTGCATTCAGGCCACACTCCTCCCTTTCAGACACTCACAACAAGGAATGTGGATTGGGACAAGTACCCAGCCATTCAACACTACACACTGCATTCAGGCCAGTTTCGGGCAGGGCTGTCTCAGTCTTTGTCTCTCATGCCAGAAACCAGACAACCCCAACAAGGAGTGTATATTGGTCACACACTCCATTCACCCAGGTCCCACCCACAGGAGGTACCCACAACATACAGTCACTGGGAAGGCTCCAGTCAGTCTAGCTGGGCCTTCACAACAACACCATATATGGAACTTCCACCCAACAGCCAGTCAGGGGGAAGGGACAGAGTCAGGGCTTCCCAGGACTTTGGGACAAAGGTAACAGGCAATAGAAAGCAAGAGGCCACAGGGGCCATCTTGTTTCCTATCAGGAATCAACTGATCCCAATGGCAGGGCCTGGGTATCCCAAAATGGAGGACACCCAGAGCACCTGTCAAATTCAGCATGGAGCTGCCACCAGCCCATACCCTGCTCTGTGGGCCACCCACAGGTGCCCAAAAACATACACTAGGGGCACAGGGTTGTACCCCTACCCATGGGTGCAATAAGGGTATCCCATGGGTCTGTTCACCAAACCAAAAGAGAGAGCTGCACTGCCAGGAGTCCCACATGGACTCCTGGGCAGAAAACATGACAGAACACACGATAAAAAGCAGTAAAGGCAAGGATTCAGAGGCCCTGTCCCTCTGATGCATTTCCAGCATCACAGCGGTGCAGTCGGAAATTTGACTTTTTAGAGACCTCAGAGATGTGGGCGGAGAAGGAAAGGGAGGAGTCAAAGATGACCCTGAGGTTCTTAGCCTCGCAGGTGGGGGTAGGAGGAGGGCCAAGGGAGGCAGTCCATAGAGTGAGGGGAAAGGATGGTGAAGGTGTGCCGATGAGGAGGATCTCACACAACCCAACAATTATGTACTATGCTTTTGTTTCCGATAGAAGTTTTGAGCATACACCTGCTAGGCAGGAGATGGATGGAATTGGGAGTTTCCAAGCCCATTTCCCACTCATCGATGAATTTAAATGTGGGAATGGCTGGATCTTTTGGGAGCTGTCGGAACATGGCTTCGCTGATGAAGCTCTTACTGTTGTTCACGCACACTTGGGCGAGAACCGCTTTCTTCCCCTCATTTAACTGAATAGGGATGAATAACTGTTCTCTAATTTTCTGAATGTCAGCTAAACTTTGAGCTGGTTTCTCATCTCTTTTGACTATGGAATTGGGATTTTCAGATTGTGAATTGGTATAATATTTCAAATTATTTCCTTCCAGTGTGGAATGCCACTTGAGACTGGAAGGTTGATTTTCAGGAATGGAGAGGAGTTGTCATTACCAGTTTGTTGTCCCATAGCAATTACTGTCACATCAGGTATTTGTTTATTCTGGAAATGAAACTCAATATGATCAGGTTTTTGTTCAACCATGTGGCATGTGCCATTTAAACTAACATGGTTGACACTCTGTTTCAATTGTATTGGCCTGTTAGTCTGAGTGCAGAGGACCTTGTTCACACAGTCTATTAAGGGGGACAACCTTTGCAGGATGTCATTCCCTAGTAGACAGGGTGTGCCCTCTGGAGTTACGACTATGACAGAGTGTTTCAACTTATGTCACCCAATTTTTATTTCCAAATCTGCAGTCCCCTCGACAGGAATTTCATTCCGATCAAAGTTCTGGAGTTGTCCAGGAAGAGGGGTGAGAGGGATCTGGTATCTCTCCCCCCTTCCTGAATTTATCTGATCAAATGTCCTTTTTGAGAGAAGAGTGGCTTGGGATCCAGTGTCGACTAGTGCCGAAAATGTATATTGCCCCTGCACCTGGTCTGGGCCATAAAATCTACCCTCCTTCTCCTCCTCCATCACAGGGGTAGTTTGGGCATAATTTTGTGTAGGAGTTTGGGAATCTGAAAGAAAGATTTTGCACTCGTAGTTTCGGGCTCCTCCTTTTCTGATTCTGGGCTGCACACCCCCCTTTTGGAGACAGCCCCCAGAATTGCTTTGGGAAGTTTGGGAATCCTCTTTTAATATTATGTCTTCTTGATGCTCATTCTGGGGTTCTAGGATGGGCGATCCAGAATCAGTCCCCACTCCCATCCAGTCTTCATCTAGATCTCTTGGGACCCATTTTTCTTTGGGAGGAGTCCCCCCGTCTCTGAAGGAGAAGCTCTTTTTCGCAGGATCTTCTAAGGATTCTTCCTCTTCAAATTGGAGGATACTAACCTCCTCCACAAACTGGGTCTTTTTGAGTTCCTTATTTCTCCTACCCCCCGCCCCTTCTGTTCCTTGGGTGGCAGGTTTTCAGGAGGGAAAGGAGATTTTGGTTCCTGTTCCTGGGTGTCCAGGGGCTTTTCACGAGTGAGGAAGGAAGCTTCCTCTAGGGCTTTACACACCCCTTCACCTGTGCTTCCTCCTCTGGAACCAGTGAGTTGTCAGGATTCTTGCCCCGTCATTGTTCTGGGGTGCCAGGTCCTTGGTTTGTGGGGTTCTGAGCTGCCATGTTTGTCTGAGGGTTCTGTTGAACCCTCAACATGCGACCCAGATCCTGGGTTAGGTTCTGGACCTGGCGCTCCAGTTGGGAAGCCCGTTCTGGCTGGTAGGGGGGTCTCTGGTCAACCCTAGGTGGATCACAGGAAGGGTAACTATCCCTTTTCCCATGGTACCCTGGATATTGCAAATTCTGGTTAACCTCCACCCTTGGCCTACCCTCTCCCGGATTAAGTTGTCTGGGTTCCTGAAAGCAGGGAATGAAAGGAGGGTTGTCCTGCAGGTTGGGGTTTTGTGGGTATCGGGGAAAGAAGCTTAACCCGGCAGTTGGGGGATTCCTGCCCTCCTGAGGGAAGTTAGGAGGGAAGTTTCCCGGTGCAGCACTTAGCTGGGTGGATCCCCCCTGGGCCAGGGGAGTCCATACATACCCCAGGATTGGTCTGTTGCCCTTGTATCGGGGGCTGATATAATCTGGGGAGTTAGGGGTCCCATTAGTGGGATTACCACCCTGACTGCCACCTGTTTGTGACTGGCCAGAAGGCCTTCTGGTTCTTTGATTCTGCTGACATTGTGCAGGTGTATTTTTAGGCTCCCCCATCTCTAGATCTAAAATGGGGCAACCTTCACCTCCACCACCTTAGCAGCAGCAGGGGTGTTGGCTGGTTTGGGGTTTTTGTTTAGATTTTTATTCTCTGCAGGTTTTTGGATCTCATAAATGTGGGTTGCCTGCTCTATGAACCAGTCTAGAGTTCTTTTCTCGTGGAAGTCCCTCACCAGCTGGGTCATAATATACTTGGGTAGTGCATGAAAGAAGGTGGTTACAAACTCCCTGCTATTTATGCGCACCCTCCTAGTTGTCTGTGCAAAGGCGTGTTTGAGCTCCTGCACAAACTCTTGTGGAGCCTGATCTTCCCCGCACTGCAGATTGTAGGCTGCTTGCGAGCATCCTGGGGGTTTCTGTGGGCGGAAAAGTGTTTCAAGATGGCCGCCCTATAGGTGGACCATCTCGAATGGTTCTAGTCCTCCAGTCCAGCAAAGAAACTAGAGTATTCAGGGGAGAAAGTCCATTTTACTTACTCAATACAGTTTTGATTGTCTTTCATATGAAAAGTGTCTGTCCATCATCTGCTCATAAAGCTCCAGGTGTTCCCAAACAGAATATTTTGCATTTCTATAGTAGTGGTTTATGACACTCCTAAGGGCCTTAATCTGCCTATTGGATCTTTGGTCATAACTCGCTTGAGTTTGTTTGCCTTCTTTGGCTTAGTCACCTGAGTCCACTCGCTCTCAGACTCTGAGGCGCTACTAGTTGAGGTCCCCTCATGATCATCAAGGCTCTCCCGGATCCTGCGAGCTTGATAGGAGCTAACAGAATGGTGGGGCCTAGTTTATCCACTCCTGTGGGGCACATGAGAGTAGTCTTCTGACTCCTCCCTACCGCCAGGGTTGGCAGAGTATTCCCCCCACTGCCCTATTTGGGTAGAGGTCTTCAGGATGCTCTTTTTGGGCCTCATTGCATCAAGTTTTTCATTAAATTGGACCCACTGGTCCCTTGGAAAGTAATAGTTTGGTGGATCTAAGTCCCTCAGCCTCCCCTCATAGGAGACTTCCTTGTCAGAGACGTCAGCCTGAATGTTTGGGTATCTATACAGAGACGCCGCTCCATTAATTTCAGGGGGGCGCTGACCTGTTATTTCCATCATGCTTGGTCTCTTGAATTCTGTCGGCCTCATGGTTTCTGGCTCATGTGAACCGGTAGACATGAAGTGGGCAGTGTTCACAGTATTAAATGGGTTGGAGTCCCTTAGCATAGAGGTCCTTATACTAGGATCCAGGTTTACCCTGTCCCTCTCTACCTGTTCGGGGTCCCTCCAGTTAAGATTAAATCTAGCACCCTCTTCCTCCAACCTTGCTAGTTTCTCCTTTTCAGCCCCTGCTTCTAGATAAGAAGCAAAGATCTGCACTTTTTGTTCAGCGATCAAGGCTTTACTGGCCTCTATGACCTGCTCTTGCGCTGCCACTTGTTTGTTGAGCCAATCATTCTTTTCACAGAGAGCCTCATTGTCTCTCTGCGCTTCCTATATGGTCTGGGAATACTGAGACAATGTCTGCTGCAGGAGACTCACCTCCTGAGTTTTAGCATCTTTGGTCGGGGTGTTCTCTTCCAGAGCAGAGACGTCTTTATGGGAGGGCAAAAGGGGCACTTGCCCAGGGCCCCCACCTTGGAGGGGGCCCCCACAAGGCTGCTTGATCTAAAGTAAGATTCCATTGTTTACCAGACTTAAATAGTAGGTCATTTGAGTGGAAGGGGTGGTAGACAGGAGAGAGCGGACCAGATGTTGTAGGCCTTGGGGGCGCATATTTTAAGGTCTGCTCGTTTGACACAAAAAACATTTACACCCTGATTCATGGAATTATTTGCGTGAAAAACGTAAATTTGCTCGCCTTTCTGCCCGAAAATGCCTGTTTGAAGTATGGGGATTTTCGGGCAGAAAGGCACGGAAATCTGCGTTTTTCACGCTAATGATTCCATGAATCAGGCTCAGCTTTTTGTATAAAAGTCAAAGGTTTTTTTTTTGCACATTTATGAATGACAACTTCACAAGCCATTGTTTTGGAAGTATTTCAAGCTTAAAAGTATAAAAGACATACCTAGATGAAATCTGTTAAATCACAGCGATTGGTAAATTATTCCCATTTCGCGTAACACCCTTCTGTAATAGCTTGGTTTTAAAAATTGTCAGGTCTGGAAATCCGATTTGTGTACTTTGCAAGTCAGTGGTAAGAGCTGGAAAAGAAAGTGTTCAAACACAGAAATTGCAGAGTTGGCACAAATCCCAGCTTCACCCCTTAAGCAATGTGTGATCCTGGGCATCTCATTTAATCTTGTATTGCCTAACCTTCCAGAATTGCCAGTCCCTAAACCTTTAAAAATGGTCATCCCTTCAGAGGGATTTCCTTCTCATGGTATGATCTTCATAAAAGCCTCACTCATGGTTTCACTGGCTATAGGGTTGCTTCAACTATAATGATGAGCATTGATATATTGCACACCACAGGCACTTGTTCCCTTGATCTCTAATGACAACACTATTTGAAAACCATGTCCCACTTCTAATCTCAGTCTGTCAGGATAGAGACACCTTCCTGGTAGCTTCTAATCTGCATTCACTACCCATGCTATGCTATTTGTAGCATTCCCCTTCCTTACAAATGGTCTACTCTATCCATGCTTGAATACTTTTGCTTTCTCTGAGGCAGCTAATGTGAGTTATCTGCCTATTCTGGGTTACATGTACCTTGTACATACAGTCCTGCATTAATACTGCAGGCTACATACCTTCCCGTATGATACTGATAAAAAGTATCCTGTTTTTATACTAGAAGAGAAGTAACCTCTTCGTAGATTGCTAATGTTAGCCTTCAAATGCTACTTGTTTGTCATTCTGATTAGAGCAAGACTGAAGAGGATAAGGGGACTTAAATGGAGTAAACATGCTTATTTCTATTCCTGCAAGGTGGCATATCTACCTATGGGTTATGCTCACGGTGGAGGAGAGGGGGGGTACCACTAGATATTCTTGATTGCTTAATTCCTTTGGTTTGGTGGAGGGGGCCCAAATATGTCCATGCCCAGAGCCCCAAAAATGCTTAAGATGGCCCTGTTCCAGAGCACCTTCTACCCGTCTGGCGTGCTCCAGTAGCTTCCCATACTCTGTTTTCAGTTCATTTAGCTCCTGGAGGGCTAACTCTCTCCCCTGTAACTCGGTTTTTAACTTGCTTATTTCCTGGCCTAGGGCATCTTTCTCCTGATTTAGGGTGCCTCTCTGTTCAGCCAGGTCATCCCTTTGTTGCCTGATGATATTGAATTTCTGGCGCTCTTCATCAAATTCTGCTTGAGAGTGGAGGTCTCTCATAATTAATTTATTATTTTCCTCTTTCAATTTCTTTATCTGATCTTGTAGAGTAACTATTTGCCCTGTGCAGACCCTATTATATTTTATTTGTTTATTTAACTTCTGGTGACTCTCTTTCAGAGAGTCAACCTTTTCCCTACACTCCTCTTTCAATGCTTCTACTTGGGTTTCTTGATCTGCATTATTCTGATGCTGGAGAATCAAGTCCTCGTCCAGCTTTTTAATGTAATCTCCAGACTCTGCCTCAAACTCTCTGCTCTTCTGTAATTTTTGTTCTACTAAATCTGGATCAGTCTGGATTTTATTTAATAGTTCAGATTGATTCTGCACTAGAGTGGTGTTTTCCTCGTGCCTTTCCCACATCATTCCCATGTGGAGATACATGTAGGCCGTGATTCTGGCAATTTTGTTTTGCTCCTCTTTAATTTTTGGGGCAATATATAATTCACTCAGAACTTGGTGTAATAGGCCACCATCCTGCCACATATCCAGGTTCATGGTGGTGACCTGTTGTGTTATTTCTTGTAGCCAGACCTTTTCATCCTGTTATGGCCACTTACCTCTGACAAATAGCTTGTGCAGAAGGTGCTCCCTAGCCATGTTGATTTCTACTACGGTCATTTTGGACATGTTCTTTCTTTCTTACTTTATTTATTTATGTAAGAGTAACCTGTATTCTGTTGCTTTTCTGTCTATTTTGGTGTTGATTTTAGTTTTACTTTTAGACAAAGGCCTAATACTTAGAGTATTTGTTTTGGGAGGTGCTTGTACAGTTTAACCCAGTATTCCAACCACACAAAGTATTACTACCTTGCAGGTTAGTCTGCTGTGTTAGACTGTCACGGGTGGTACCTAAATCAATCCCCAGCACGAGCCCCCAAATTTGTTCAGGATTTCACTCCGGCGACACACACCTTGGTCTCGGCCTAGTATGCAACGCACGACTGAAATGCTTATTTTTTTTATATTAGATTCATTATTGAGATGGTACACCACTCATATCACACCCCCTTTTCAAATACCCTGGGTCACAATGGACCATGAACCAGGCTGGTTGGTAAAATACAATATTTATTTATTTATTTATTTATTTTAAAATTCAAAAGAAATCATACAATGTTTAATATGGGGCAGCAATCACCAATGGGGTGATAATAACAATAGGAATGTAAGCAATGCACTTAGTTTGACCTTCTATTGACACATTTACAAAAGGCCAGGGAATGAAAGCACTTTTTGATTTTAGGAAAGATAGCACTCAAGTTAGGATTTCCCCCTGCAATGTTCCCTCAACCCACAAATAATCAATTCTGAATAGATATGAATGGATGATCAGGAATAAGAAGCTGAAAACGGAATTCAAATCCGACCTCCCCTCCTCAAATAAGAGTGAAAAACGGATTTCAAACCCTTGCAATGTTAAAAATTACACTCGGAAATGGATGAATAAAATAATGAATGTGTGTGAAAACCTTGAAGCGCATACAATTCTTCACTAAAACAATAATGTAAAGGTACAAACAATTATAAGCAATGGATTAGCAAGAGCATACAGTTCGAAAAATGAATGGAAGATTTCAAACAGTTTACAATCAAAATGACACGTTGGAAACTTTGCAAATATTTCCGTTTTACGTATAAATTTACTAAAACGGTTTCTTTGAAAAACGGGTGAAATATTGTAAATCGCAATGGAAGTTAAATGAAGTCTCTATCTGGTAAATTGAATGGGTTATACAAGATCTAAGAAGGTGCACTTTGAGTCAAATGAAGACGCGAAAATAGGAAAGGAACTCAGTGTGGCAAGAACAGTCTTACTCTACACTAGAGTATTCAGGCTAGGCCACCAAAGAGGGACACAGTAGAGTCAGGGGTGATTCAACCCCGCCACCCCAGCACCCAACCCTGCCGGAACCAGTCTGATCACTCGAAATAGGACTAATGGCTTAGGACTACACAAGGCAAAATTGCTAAAGAGATGGCGCTAGCACTAGAAATCAAAGGCAGGATTGCAAGAATGATTCAGACAGTTTGAAAAAGTTATCAGGATAAGGATAGGATGACTTAGAGGGTGAGATAAGGACAAATAGAAGATAAGGTATGGGTTTAGATGGGTTTCTATTGATACTCACAGTACACTTTAGTTTAGGATTTTTGGACCCCCAGCGTTCTGGTCACCACACGGATCTGGTCTAACAAAGGACAGCCGGACAAAATCAGCGGGACAGGATCAGCTGGGCAGGGACTGGATACCAAATGATATTTCTGTTCATAGGATGGCACAGGTACCTCTGGTTGCAGTTATTGGGCAGCAATTGGTGGGCGGCAAGCCAGGCTGGTCTCAGGAGGCTTCACACAAAAATACTACTGCTTCTCCCTTTGGGTATTAGGATTTTAGAATTGAGGCCTTGCTTGAAGGGTCAGTAATGCTTGGCCTGGTAGTTGGATCTGGAATCTGGATAAGTGGAAGGTGAAGGAAACAGGAACAGGATGCCGCGCAGGAAATCAGGAAGAGAGTGTGTGTGGAGTCCTGTCAGGGACACTTTATATAGAACATAGTGACATCATTGACTATAATGCTGGACCAGCATATCTAAGCACGCCTTTAAACAACTGGATTGGACAATCAAGGTTGGTTGCCTCCCCTGGGTTGTAACCAGTTTATGAGGTTGTATTTTATGATGGAAAAAGACTTCCCACAGACATTTTTGACAAAAATCTGTCATATCAGTATTTACACTTTTGTACAATGGTGGCACCTTAATAAATTGCATAATCAGGTCACATATTTTATGTAAAGGACAGCCGTCCAATCCTGCAATCTGTGAGACATTATTTTGAACGGTTACTACTTTTTGATCATTTTAAGCATGAAAAGTTTGGCCTAAAATTCCATAACTTTATACATATGTGGGGTTGATCATAAGGTATGTAAGTATAAAAATGTACATTTGGGACATGTATACTTTTCTGGGGATCTGCAATATTGTGTTACTTCTGTTCCTGTGAAAACATAAACATTGATATGAGGCTGGGAAGCCCAAAAGAAACACACCAACACAGGTTACAAAGGACATACAAGTGCTTTATTTAAAAGCTACAACAGTTACCAAAGTCAATTGACAAACGGATAGCTATTCGGCTCTCAGAGTAACGTAACGAACTTCAACGAAGGTTCGATGCATTAGTAGAGAGACCGTAATTTGAAATACTTGAGTCTTTTATATGGTTTGTCCAGCCCTTGGCCAACCCTCTCACGGGTTAATCATTCTTGGGATCAGGTCTAGGGTTCCTTGCCAGGTCAATCCTATAATGTATGCATTTTTGATCAGTTTCACTGATATAGTTGTTCATTTACACATAGGTCAGCAATAGGACAAGGTCTCAGTTCGCGACCCCGGCAAGTGGCCTGCAGGCATATTAATTATGGTGTGTGCGGAGGTCACAACGGCCAGAATCTCACTCAGAATGTCATTCAGCCTCCATTTTGATGTTCAGGGTGACTTCCACATTACAAGAGAACCTAAAATGGCGGCTAAATCCAAGATGGCGACATACATTACTTTTTGTTAAGGTCAAGACCTTGCCGCGGAGTCTATTCACATGATATTTTAGACAACTTGGCATAGGCCAATACACATTCAATTACTGCGACAGGAGGCATAATATTATTTCAATTCCAACAGACCCTCCTTTTGGCCTATGCCAAGTGCTAATATCATTTCTAATACTTTTGCAAATAACTCCATGCATTGTCATCCATACATCCCGAATCTTGTCTGTAATGTCTATAGCCATTAGGTCGTTCGTCAGAACCTCTTGTAACACAAACTCTTTAGATGCTGTATCTGGGGCATATATTCTGTGCCCTATTGTGCTCACTGCTTGGGCACAACATCCCCCTAGCATTCCACATATACTCGGAAGACATTGAAAACTGCAACAAAGGAATAGCAGGATCCCCAAAATAACCAGAATGACAGAAAGCACCTTCCAGCCCCAAGATCGTAAAGAATCCCAAACCCAGGTGCTAAGATTACAATCTCCTACAGGGATATGCACTTCAGAACTAAGGATATGCAAGTTCTGTATTGCTTTAAAAATTCTCGGTGAGGAATCTGGTACAAAAACACAGCAAGCGGACCCCACCAATTTGCATACTCCACCTCGTTCTGCCAGAATGACATCTAATGCCATCCGATTTTGGAGTGCTACCAATCTTATTGCTTTTTGTTCTAGTGTCATATTGTAGAGTATGTCCGTGGTCCGGTTGATCGTTCTCTCCAATACCCTTGCTAATCCCCTAATGTTCTCAGAGTTTGTTATCTGTCCCTAAAAGGGCACAACTGATTTTGCTATATCTCCCAATACTTGCCCAGGGGTATCTCCGTTCTCGTCCCGCCGTGGGCGAGCCTTAGAAACCTCCAATGTACTAGTTACAAATACCCCAGGTAACAGGATTCCTAAATAACAGGTTCCCTGCCAATCCTTGGGCAACCAGGGAAATGCTAAACTACCACAAACAAAATAAACAGGCCCCCATACATACAGAGGCCTGTTTTCTCCAGTCAAATTTACAATGTTCGTACAACCTTCAAAATCTCCCATTGGCCGAGTGCCATTTCTTTGTACTCAAAAGGGGGCTGAATCAGGGCTATGATTTATAGAGTAGGAAGGAGGCACGGCGTCCTTATTGCCTATCGGAGCCATTTTAAAGGAAATTAGAGTTTGAAAGGGAAGAGATAGTTTATCAGACGGCCTAATAGAAGCGACATTAGGTTTACTTCTATTTGCAAATAGCGAGCATCCCAGGGGAGTTAATTCAAGTTTCTCGAAATCATTCAAATTAGTTCCATCAAAGTTCCCTGAGATGCTATCATTCCAACGGCCAAAGAATAGTGCTCTAAGAGAGGCATAGCAAGCAGTCGTTAAAGGTAAAGGGTGAATATACCATCCTAGCCCCTTGTTCCCATGTTGCGGTAAATGAGTGCAAATCCAACAATTACTCTTATTAAAAATGGCATGCGTTGCATTCATTATTATCATTCAAATGTTATTATGATACTTTCGTCTATGTTGGGAGTCTCTAGGGGACAGAGTGTGAAGTTGTACAGAGGGAATCAAAGCAGTAGGTACAATCTCGATTGGCAGTAGAGGTTTTAGAGGGTAAATTTCTTCAAAGTACCAAAGTCCTACAGCAGTAATTGCAAAAATACCAATTATCATTATCAAAACACAGCAATACGTTTTCGGGGCCCAGGCACATTGTTCTTTGTCCAAGTTGGTCACCCCCCTATTCACAAGTCCAGTGCGGGGAGCAGCAGCGAAGGTGGCAGGCATTGCAGTTCCTCAATCGACGACCCCAATGTTCGTTGCTGGCGACACTACGGTCGCGCGACTTCTTAGTCCTTCCCAACCCTAGCCAGCAGAATCCCTTTTGTCCAACAGAAACTTTCTTATACAAAAGAAAAACTTTCAACCAGTTCTCTTTTCCAAATGCACGGAAAGACCCATGCCGTAGTTCTATTTTCTTCGTCGAAGGTTGTACCTGGTGGTACCCAAGACTGTTTGATCCGAAAATAAGGTGTCGTCACTTCCTGAGGGAAGCGACGTATCGGAGGCGACGGAGAACTTGAAACAGTGTTTTCCGGAAGTGATTTTTCAAAAGAGTGCGGAGACGAAATGGACTGTTCCCCAAGCTCCACGGGCTCAGAGAAATTCTCCGACGCACTCACAGCGCTGTTTGCTACTCCAAGATCAGAGATTGTAGCATCAGCGAGGGGTTCTGCTTCTTCTGTAACGTGTGGCGTCGGGTGAGGAAGTTTCTTGACATGTGTCTCGTGGATCCAGTGTTTCTTCCCAGCCACCCGCACTGCTGTCCGGGTGACCAACAGCACCTGGTAGGGTCCCTTCCAACGAGGAGCGAGACAGGAAGACCTTTCGTAGGCCTTTACTAGGACTCAACTTCCAGGCTAAATATCGTGTCCTGGGCCCGTGAACCGTACAGGTAAAGCTCAATAAACCTGGTGATAAATGAAATACAGGTTTTTAGTTAACTGGTTACAGTAGTCTACAAGCAATACATTTTCCACCTCTCTCAGGGCTTTAGGCTTTGGGAGACCCCAAATGTTAGCAGGTCTCCCCATCACTACCTCAAATGGAGAAAGCCCAGTCTTAGTTAGAGGTGTGGTACTCATAGCTAATAATACAATAGGTAAGGCATCTGGCCATTTCAGTTTGGTATCGGCACATGTTTTTGCAAGCTTATTCTTTAAGATACCATTATGTCTCTCCACCAACCCAGCACTTTGAGGATGTCTGGCTGAGTGAAATCGTTTCTCAATGTGTAACGCTGTGCATATCTGCAAAATTACTGCTGCAACAAAATGAGGACCATTGTCCGACCAAATTACCCTTGGGAGCCCAAATCAAGGAAAGAATTCTTTTACCATAGTCTTTGCAGTGGTCATGGCAGTAGCATCTTTAACGGGGAAAGCCTCGACCCATTTACTAAAAGCACAAATAATTACAAGAACATATTTTAGATTGTTACACCGTTCCATCTCAATAAAATCAAAGTGAATGACCTCGAAGGGAACAGAAGGGGGCCCAAAGCTTCCTCTTGGAGTTACTGTCCCCTTGCCCACATTCTGCTGTAAGCAGATCATACAGTTCCGGACGAGACGTCGTGCAGTCTCCAGAATCTTGTTATTCACCCAAACTTGTTCTAACATTTTCGTGATCTGCTGAGCACACACATGTGTAGGACCGTGTGCCATCGTAACCATTGCCAGTACATATGAATCAGGGAGCAACCATTTTCCTTCAGGTGTATCCACCCAACACCCATCATCATCTAGTTTCCCCATTCCTTCGGCCCACCTTTTACATTCTTCTACTGTGGCATCAGTTTGAATATCTCGCTCAGACCCAATACCTTCATCCATTACATAGGCATCTTTTGTTTCCCTTAGAGCATACATGTCCGTGCTAAGGTCTGTGGCCGTTTGCCTGGCTATCAGGTCCGCAAAAGCGTTCCCTTTTCCCACATCATCTATGACCTTACGATGTGCTGCACATTTCATGATCGCTAACTGCCTAGGGAGCGAGAGTGCCGAGAGCAATTGCACTATCAAGGGGCCATGCTGAATCCTGGTCCCATGTGAGGTCAAGAACCCTCTTTCCGACCAGAGCCTCCCAAAGTTGTGAGCCACCCCAAAGGCGTACTGGCTATCAGTATATATATTTACTATACACCCTTCGGAGAATTCACAAGCTCGGGTCAATGCTATACTCTCTGCGGCCTGCGCGGAGTTATACGAAATTCTCTTAGTTTCAACAACTTTACTCAACGTAGTAACTGCGTAGGCAGCTGTAGATGTACCATCTGGAAGTTTAAAGCAGGAGACATCACAAAACAGCTCCCCTTCCGCATTGTCCAAAGGAGTATCTATAAGATCTATCCTGCCCTTCGTTTCTTGTTCAGTGGTATACATGCAGTCATGTAATTCTTCGTCACCGCAAACAGTGTTTTGCGGGAAAGGTAAGAGTTCAGCCGGAATAAGAACACAACACCTCTCAATTTGAATGTGAGGGGCAAACAGAATTAATTCATACCTTGTTAGCCGTGCAGAGGTGAGGTGTTGCGTTTGGGTTTTGTTCAATAGGATATCTACAGAGTGAGGTACCATCAAAATCAAATCATGGCCTAGGACCATTCCCTCACTCTGTTTTACAGACGTGGCAGCAGCAGCGACAGCTCGCAAACATCTTGGCAAAGCTCATGCGACAAGATCAAGGGCGGAGGAGTAGTAGCCGCACGGCCTATTCTTCCCTCTGTGTTCCTGTGTTAACACAGCCAAAGCACATCCATCACATTCATGCACAAACAACACAAAGGCCTTGTCATAATTTGGAGTACCCAGAACCGGTGCAGAGCATAACGCGGTTTTGAGAAGCTCAAATGATCGTTGATGTTCCGATTTCCATGGCAGTGGCAGAGAAATGCCCTTCTTCGTCAAAGCCAACATCGGTTTTATCACTAGTGAAAAGTTCGGGATCCACAACCTACAGTAGGAAGCCATACCTACTAAGGCTCTGACTTCCTTCTGTGTATTTGGAACAGACATGCCAGAAATGTGTTTTATTCTTTCAGGTGTCAATCTTCTCCCCTCCTTTGACAGGAGGTAGCCTAAATAGGCGACCTCCTGACAACAATATTGAAATTTTTTGAGCGAAGCTTGATGACCGTTTTTAGCTAGGTGAACAAGCAACAGTACAGTGCCTTCTTTACAAGCACTTTCAGAGTCTGCAGCAAAAAGCAAATCATCGACATATTGAAGCAGTGTACAAGTAGGTGGCAATTCAAGGGTGTCGAGCTGCTCTTTCAAAGCTCTACTATAAATGCTTGGACTTTCAGTATACCCTTGAGGTGCCGTAGTGAATGTAAATGAACGTCCCCCCAAGGTGAACGCAAACAAATATCTACTTTTCTTATGTATAGGAATGCTGAAGAAAGCATTTTTTAAATCCACCACGCTGAAGTGCGTAGCCGTAGCAGGGATCATTGTCAATATCGTCGTTACATCAGGCACAATTGGAAATTGTGGGGCGACAACTCTGTTAATAGCACGAAGATCAATTATGAACCGGTATGGGATTGCATTGTCGTCTTTCTTATATACAGGCAAAATCGGACTGTTACATAAACTTCCTGCAATCTCCTTGATCACTCCACGATGCACAAAATCGGAGACAATGCATTTCAAAGCACGCTCGCCCTCAACTGATATTTTATACTGCGGAATGCGTGGTAGTTTAACTCCATGTTTCAAAACTATTTTAACGGGCTCGATCTGTAGTACCCCGACATCATTGTCGTCAACCGCCCATAAACATTCCGGGACAACGCTAAACTCAGGAGGCAAAGGTCGAATCAGAAACTGAGAATTAGGAACTTGCTGTGGTGAAACCGTCAGCAGTACTCCATCAGAGGAACAATGAATTACTGCATTCAATTTCTTTAACAAATTTAACCCCAGCAAATTCTCTCCACAGTTCAAAGTCAGAAGAAAAGGGCAATGGTCGGTAAAGGGACCCAAAGAAACAGACACCGGTGAAGAAACCGGACAGACAATTGGTATACCAGAAAACCCTATGGAAACATTTGTTTGCCCTGACAGTGGAATGTTTGGAACCCGAGAATGATCAATGGAGCACTTCTGTGCTCCAGTGTCTATCAAAAACTGGAGTTTCCTATTCCCCACTAATAATTCAACGTAGGGGCCTCTCTGATTAACGGGAATAGGTGAAGGTTCCAAACCCTGCTTCGGGCAGTCCTAATGAAATAGAGTATCGTCGGAAGGAAGCTCTTCAGAAAGGTAGGCAGCAGAAGGGTGATCAAATATGTTCCTCGAGTCCACACTCAAGGTCTGATTTTCCCGTGAAAAAGGTTGCTGAGGATCTTGCAAAAACTGACCTCTATCAGGGCCCCCTGCTCCAGGGCGGCCCCTAGGTCGTCTACCCTTACTCCCAAATGCACTGTTTGACCTTTGTCGAAGGACGGGGCACTGTGCTTGCCAATGACCTTCCTGGCGGCAATAAGCACATTGATTACTATTCACAGAACCCAAAGGAGCATTTCCTTTTGGGACATACTGACCTCTGGTCTGTGTTGTGCCTCCTTTGGGGTTTCTAACAATTTGTTGTAATAATAATTTAGTTTTTAAATCTCCTTTCCTCTTTTCTATTTTCTCCTTCTCATTATTAACACGGTTCTCATAATACTGAGCCATGTGCAAAACTTCAGATTGAGATTTTGCCTGCCAAGCGCTCTGAGGACATAATCTGTGACTGGATGTCGGGCAACAATCCGCGTACAAATTTGTCCACAAACAACCTTTTCCCAGACTCTGTACCCAAGTCCTGCCCACTGAAGTCAGAAAATACCTGCTCGAATATGTTAAAGAATTCGGTGGCGCCTTCAGTTTTTCCTTGAACACAGGCCGTAAGCTTGTCCCAAATAATTCTCTTCTCTGGAATTATAGTTTTTAATTTTGCGACAATTCTATCAGGCAAAGTAAGTATTACCTGAGGTGGTTTCTCACCTGCTGGTCTTTCCCCATCAACCCTTATCATATTAGCCCACGTATCTCCCAACCCTGGCACATCGTCTATTGTCCGAACCTGCTTCCATACATCCACGGGTAGGAGTACAGGAAATAGCAAGTCGATATCACTTAAGGTGAACCCAGAGGACTGCAAGACGGACTCTATCTCTTTGTAAAACTATGTCGGGTTTTTCCTGATATCGGGAACTGATTGTCTAATAGTGTTCACTTCCTGTCGTGAGAACGGGACGTGAACAAATTGTGATACATAATGTGCAGGGATATCCACAGCTGGTGCACCAGTCCCAGCGTTAGCGGGAATCTCAACCTTTGGGACGAAGGTCGGAGGAACCTCTCTCATAGGCAACTGAGATATAGGTACCTCCGGCCGCTTACTAAGCAACAGAGCCAGGTCGAGCGCTAAGGCAGCCAAAGAAGTGTCGGGCGAAAAAGCCCTTTTACAAATTCCCAACAACTCTATGGGGCAACTAACCTTCTTTCTTACACATTCTTCTTGCAGGTACTGTACCATTACCTGAATTACCTTTCTTTGCATTTCTACTGTATACTGACTATACGTGTCATATGCTTCATCTGGCGGAATCGATGAATCCGAGATCCATCGAATCGCATCTTTGGTACAAATTCGTACTTCCTCAGGTGCCGATCTACGACACGGAAGGAACCGTTTCTGTACATACATACTATTGTCTTCATCATACTCATCTCGTGATTTTTCAAAGTCCTTCCTATACTCAAACAATCTTTCAACATGACCATGTACTTTCTGCTCTGTGGCCCTCGGAAAGTGCCAAAGCATTTAGATCTCTTACCCTTGTGGAAGATCCGAATTTTGTAATCTACCCCACATCACACATAAATGAGTCCCCAAACCTTCAATAAAAACGTTTTTCTCGGGAAAACTGTTCAAATTAGATAATGTGGAAAAAACATTAACTTGATCACCTTTCTCCATACAGTGCTTAGCCCATGCAAACAATTCCCGTTTCTTATCTACAGAAACAGTATTACGATTGACAATCTTTGACCCTGCACCTTGATCAACTTCAGTCAATACGGGACCACTCTGGAGCGGAGGTACAGGTAAATTTAATAAGGGTGCAACTATCGGCGCAGGAGGAAGGGGCGGTGCGATAGGTGGAGGAACAACAACTAGAGGAATAGGAACAATAGGTTGTGCAGGGGGAACAGGAATAACAGCAGGGACAACAGCAGGAATGGGCAGAGCGCCCAAGAAAGGATCATACGGAGGTGGCGCAGAGGCACCGGGCCTGCGTTCGTTTAACAATTTTTCAATAAATTCTTCAAAAACATGGCAATCTTTAGAGGGGTAAATTTTCTGGATTCCGAGTGAAAAAGCCCTATCCATATTTTTAACTGATTCTGAATGTTTTTCCTTGTCATATAACAACGCTTTTTCAGCATTTGTTTTATGACGGCGTGCATGTTTATCCCTACTTTTAAGCTGCTGTAATGCTTCTTTTTTCCAATTCTGCAAAACATCAAAGATGCAGGTCTAGCCTTCTTTTTTAACAAGACCGATTCTAGGTATTCAATACGGGGGATCTCAAAACTGCCATTGATTGGCCACTGAAATTCGGAGGCATGTCTGGTCTGTCTGTGCCAAATATCATTAAATACTATACTACCAATGCCATACTTACAGTACATAGTACATGCCGGCGACCCCTCCTGTGGTGACGGGCGGCTAAATTCCAAAGATTGTCGTTCGCTGTGGAACAGAGCCCTAAAGCAGCTAGACAATTTCCCAGGCATTTCACAAAAAATTGGTGTTACCTGGTCAATAATTATGTCTGCAGATACAATACGCCAAATTCAAATTGTCAGGGTTAAATTAAGAGCCGGGTCATGACTGCACCTGACCAAACCTAAGGAGGACCGTACCAAAGAACTTACCTAACAAATTTTACCTTGTGTTTGGTGGTTTCGACAAATCTGCCCGCCTCAAAAAGTGGACCCTCGTCAAGATGCCGTGTCAGACCACACGACTATCGTCCAAGGATCGGACCGTGCAGCGCTGCCGAGGTATCGCGTCTCGTTCGGTCGGGCCCGCAGTATCACACCGTCCGATCCCAGTTCGATAGTCTGCGTCAACCTTCAATGATCCGGCATCAATCTTGAGGGTCCCTATTCGGGCGCCAACTGTGAAAACATAAAAATTGATATGAGGCTGGGAAGCCCAAAAGAAACACACCAACACAGGTTACAAAGGACATACAAGTGCTTTATTTAAAAGTTACAACAGTTACCAAAGTCAATTGACAAACGGATAGCTATTCGGCTCTCAGAGTAACGTAACAAACTTCAACGAAGGTTCGATGCATTAGTAGAGAGACCGTACATTGAAATACTTGAGTCTTTTATATGGTTTGTCCAGCCCTTGGCCAACCCTCTCGCGGGTTAACCATTCTTGGGATCAGGCCTAGGGTTCCTTGCCAGGTCAATCCTATAATGTATGCATTTTTGATCAGTTTCACTGATATAGTTGTTCATTTACACATAGGTCAGCAATAGGACAAGGTCTCAGTTAGCGACCCCGGCAAGTGGCCTGCAGGCATATTAATTATTCGTGTGTGCGGAGGTCACAACGGCCAGAATCTCACTCACTCATTCAGCCTCCATTTTGATGTTCAGGGTGACTTCCACATTACAAGAGAACCTAAAATGGCGGCTAAATCCAAGATGGCGACTTACATTACTTTTCGTTAAGGTCAAGACCTTGCCGCGGAGTCTATTCACATGATATTTTAGACAACTTGGCGTAGGCCAATACACATTCAATTACTGCGACAGGAGGCATAATATTATTTCAATTCCAACATTCCCTATGCAACAATGAAACCTATGACATCTTAAAAGAAAGGCCATAAAATTACTTCTAAACAGTGAAATATTTACATTTTTCCAAAGTCCTGCTGCAGAGATAAAAGTCTTTACATTTTTATTCATGAAATAGTCTTTAGAAGCAAATGGCAGTCGCTTTGTTCCTGGGTCAATTTCTTTTTCTGTCCTTCACTGCTGCCAACAAATGGAAATAGTGTCAGAGCAGCATTTTTAAAGGTGAAAAATGATTGCTTTTCATTGGATATTTTGGCTTTTGCAGCAAAGCAATGCTGCTTTTTCCACTTTCTTCCTTGTCAGAACACAGTGGCTGTCTCTTCAATGTGCCCCCTGATTCCATCCTGCCCGATGTGTGCTTGGCAGGATGGTGCTGCCATTTTTGTTGTTGTTGCAATGCCGTTTTGAGCCCTGGCACTATAAGAATCCAGCGCAACCCTTTTGTGGTTGTTTCTGCGCAAATGCAGCTTAGTGATATGGGGTAATTTCGTTGAGTGGGTCAAGATATCCCACAACTCCCTGATTAATCTGAGGGATCCAGCATGGAACTGTTCTTTGAATAGTGGCTGGACAATCTGATGAAACACAAGGGGCTCTCAAATTTAGTTTCCATAGAACGAGCACATCGAACACCATCTGGCCTGCCAATACCCGGGCCCCACCATTGTGGCCAAGCTATTGAACTACTGAGATTGTGATGCAACTCTACGTATGGGCCGCAACAAGGATCCCGTAGAGTACAATGGAGCTAAGGTTGCCATTTTCCTGGATTACATCAGAGCAGTCCAAAAAGGTCAGGCATGTACCTCTTGGAAAAAGAATGGGGAACCCTCTTCTACAGATATGACAGTCACAAATATTTTACAAAGGGACAACTCTTCCGGACATGAATGTGGGCCATCAATGTGGAGCGTCATGGGCTTGGCAGTAGAGATGATCCACTCAAAGCTGACACTGCCTGTTACTTGTCATGCTGGAAGGTTGTTAGTTTAGGCAAAGGGTACTTCAAGTTGGAAAGAGGTATAGGGTGGAGGGAAGTTGGTTGTATTGTTTATATCGGTTAATCAGGCTACTAGGGATTAGGCTACTAGTGACTCCTTGTTTGATCACCACCAGGTAGTTGATTACGCATTGATCTTACACAATCAACTTACACTTGATTACAGGTTACAATAGATGCCTGGCACTGAAAAAAATAAGGCTATCATTCATTACATGGAATGTTAATGGTCTGTGTGACTGGATCAAATGGGGAGTTGTCCTAGGATATATTAATAGACACAAGCTGGATATCGTCCTACTTCAGGAGAAAGAATGCAGAGATGGAATGTAAGTTATTTAGCAGGTTCAACCACATGATCACTATACATGCAAGTTTCTCAAGAGGATCCACAGGGGAGATGGTTCTGATATGGTTCAGATTCACAAACGCTTGCCCTTTACACTCATAAGGTTCTACAAGATAATTGTGGCAGATATGTGTGGGTAACGGGTGAGATTTGGGGGAAAGGATTGGCATTTTGAACGTGTACGCTCAACCTCCTCTAACTATGGAACTCCTACAGGAATTCCAAACTTTATTGGTACAACATCCGACCAATATGTGGATCATGGGGGGAGACATTAATGATGTGATGAACTACAAATGGGACAGCAAGCACCTCCTGGATACACAAGCAAATGCTCACACAAGATTTTATGCATTTGCCTCAATAATGGGTATGGCTGATGCATGGATGTCACTGCATACTCAGATTATGGAGTTCTCCTTTCAATCCAGGGTTAATGCCTCATGTCAGGACCAGATTACTTTTTTGTCCCGCAAAGCGAAACCCATAGGCTTACTTCAGTGATATTCCTACCTAGGTGCATCTCGAACCATTCACTGTTGCTGATTGAGCTAAGAGGAACTATCCCTAGTTCACAGAAAACCTGGTGGCTCAAAGAGTATTACTTGGGGTTGCCTGATATAATTAAAAGCTTAACAACCAAAACGGAAGAGCACCTTACAATTAACACGCCATCAGTAAACAGTCTAGTAACATTGTGGGAGGGCTTTAAAACTGTGATATGCGTTGATACGATTTTCAATAGGGCGGAATGGGTTTAACAGCACCGGCACCATTACCGGCGCCATTAAACCCATTCCGCCAGGGTCATAATGAGGCCCAATGTGTGGACACGGCATTTCGGTGCTGGACTGCCCTTGGGCAGGACAGT
The DNA here is from genome assembly GCF_040938575.1 of Ambystoma mexicanum. Lineage (NCBI taxonomy): Eukaryota > Metazoa > Chordata > Amphibia > Caudata > Ambystomatidae > Ambystoma > Ambystoma mexicanum. The sequence continues at coordinate 333,891,087 of NC_090940.1, read as the reverse complement.
GACTGATGTGTAGTGGACATTTCTCTTCTGTGAAAGGATGTAGAGCTAAAGACTCTGGTTGAGACTCTAACCTGGGATATAGGCCGGTAGTAGAGAAACTCCCAGAACTCCCCTTGTTTATGTGTGGACACAAACCAGTCCGGCAACATGTTCACATTGCCTTAAAACATGTCAAATGGGTTGTAATGGGTTGTGTTCATACCTGAAGGCAATCTCAGGCTGAATTCTCCTCTTGGTTTCCTGCATTCCTGGCAACATCCAGGAACTGGTTCCACTACATCCTTTCCTCTTCCTAAATTTAAGATGATTCTATGTTGGGACCTTGCGGTGTCATCGGCATTAGGATATCCGCTTGGGGAGAAAGTAGTTTTAAATACCCTTTTTCAGGGGTTTAACCTAAATATGATTCCTACACATTAAAAATAAATATACATATTTTTTACCGTTATTGTAAAGACTTTGGCCCTGATTTACAGCGTGATTTTCAATGGGAAACCCTAATTGAAAAACGCATTGTAAAATCAAGCCCAGTGCATCTTAAGCAAAGGACTACTGAAAATTCTCGGAGTGAAAATGCAAAAACAGCGCTAAAACAATTGTGAATCCACAAGTGCCCTTTAAAGAAATACATGAATACATTTGCATGTCAGCATGTGTTGTTACTCTGGTCCCTGCTGTACTGTACAACGAATATGTCATGCTTTATGTTTAAAACAAGTAGCACATTGCATCAATTGTTTTGTTAGGAATACTTTGGTCAAATTACAGAGTTGTAGTTCCGGTGCCGTTTTGCGTGTTAATTTGCTAGAGCAAAAAGGGGTATTCGATTAATGCACGTTTGCACCTAGGTAATGTTCCCCCTTCTGATACCGCTTTGCACACTTTCACTTGCACCAGTGAACGGTTTGTGCAATGAAGGCCCACAGATGTGCTACTGCAGGACAAAGGAGCAGTGCAAAGGACTAGAAACGGACGGAGGATAACTATATGCGTGTTTAACTGCTTGTCGTGTGCCTCTTAACTTGCAGCAGCTGCTGAAATGACGCATTTCTCAACATTACGGCCTATGGCAGAAGAGGGAGTAATCGTCACTCTGAATGTTTATTTATCGTATTTCTTACCCCGGGCACACTCCAATCAATAGAGGATGTTTATTGCAACCGTTATTGAGGAAGTTTCATAAGTATTTCCGCATTAAGTTATGAGGCTGAGACAAACGTCCGCGAACCAGCATCCTCTTGGAGTGCGACCTAGTATAACATTCATCTCAAGCAAATCAATGCAGAACTTGATATGAATAAAAAATAGTGGGCAAGATGATTCTTCACAACAGAAAAGCACACCGCGGGCAGCGCCAGCCCGCTTGAGGACCTGGCGCAAAATTCCGCTCGATGACATTGTTTAGGCCTGTCTGGAATACTTTCCCAAGACACTTGCGCAGAGATCGTTTCTAAAGATCAATGGAAAACAAATTGAAGCATAGCCTCTCCGTCGTGGGCTCTTTGCGTCGGTGAGATGAGCTCGGGGAAAGCTTAGTGTGAGGATGTTTATTAATCAGATTCTGTGGGCGTACACTGGATATTAAACTTGACAAGAAATTCCACCACTGGGCAAACAAAAAGAACATTGATAAAATGCTCTACATGAGAAAAGTTTCAATGATCAGCCTCCGGCCGCCCTGTCAGCCTCGCTGTATGTCCAACAACAGTCTCGTTTAGTGTAACTATCAAACTCGCAGATAAAGTTATTCAAGTACTGAAATAGCGAAAATAAAAAGCATAAAGGAAAGCATGCCATGCTTTCATTTCCGGTTGGCTATTTGATATACTGTGACTTGGCGCCAATGAAAAAATATCAGAACCATGGGCCTGAAATAACAAATATTGAACACTTTGTCAAACAAGCACTGAAAAAGTCATTCAATCTTGCCACATATACGAATGAGAAATATATGCTTCTGAGTGAAAATAGGACTACTTTATCAAAAATGTGTCCCTTTGCAGGAGAGGAAGAGAGGCAGAAGTTGGTATGTTTTTGGGTGCAGTGAATGCTAGAGTGAGGAGTTCGGGTTTTGTGGCTCTGGTAGTACTTGGTTGGTTGAAGCTGCTGGGTGGTATTGTTTTAGCAGGATATTGCAAAGTGGTGTTGGCAACGGGTGTTTTGTTATGTTATGTTATTCCAACTTGTAAAGCGCACGTTCACCGGAAAGTATCATGGCGCTGGAGTGAGGAGAACCTAGAGAAGAGTTTTTAAGCCCTCCCTGAAGGCTAGATAGCTATGGATTTTCTTTATGGTCATAGATAGGCCATTCCACAGCACTGCAGCAGTCACAGAAAAGGCACGACTTCCGACCCTAGTCCCTTTATAGCCGGGACATTATTAAGTCAGTCGAGGCAGAACGGAGGGGCAGGAGAGGTACATATGGTGAAAATTCCTCCTGGAGATATTCAGCTCCTTGGCCATGTATGGCCTGGTGCACAATGCATAGTGACTTGAAAATAATGCATTGATTTACTGGAAGCCAACGCAAAGCTCGGATTACTGGAGATATATGGGCTCCATAAGGAGAGCCAGTGGCCACCCGGGCAGACACATTTTGGAGCTGTTGAAGTCGGCAGATAACTCCCTTGTGTTGACCCAAATAGAGAGAGTTACAGTAGTCCAGGCGTGAAGTCACCAAAGCCACCACTACAGGCGGGCGCAGGGGGACAGGAATCATAGGGAGCACCTTTCTAAGTGTCTTTAGTTGAAAGTGGTCCGCTTGACATACGGCTGTTACTTGCTTGTCCATAGACAAATAGGCTGATAATATAACCCCAAGGTTTTTAACCTTGTCTACTCGGGTGGGAAGGGTGTTAAGACAGATTTCTGAACTCTGACCTGGTGGGGAGAGGTTCAGAAGGCCAGCCTAGTTTCTTGGAACATGGTAACCTCTGGACAAGCCAGACCATCACAGTAGCTATGGCATGACGGTCAAGACTAAGGGGGTCATTACGAGTCGGGCGGTAGGGGATACCGAGCACCGGCAAGGAGACCGGTGCTGGTAATCCCCTACCGCCCGATTCCGAGGTCCCCTAACGGGAACCGCAAGGGACATGTGGTCAGACCACACGTCCCTTGCGGGTCCCGTTAGGGGACCAAGCCGCTAATTACGGGCCTGCCATTAGCAGACCCATAAATAGCACCTCTCCATTCCCATTGAGCCCTATGGGGGCTCAAACGGGAATGGGGAATGGTTGGTGCAATGGGGACTTACAGGTCCCGCCAGGGATGGACTAGACCGGTAAGTCCCCATTGCACCACACCGGACTCGGTCCCGTTATTGGCCACAAATAGGGCCATGACTACCTCCAATCTCATAATGAGGCCCTAAGTCTCAGGAGGGGTCAGGGTGACTGAAAGACCTCAATGAGCACACAGAGCAAGGACACTTACAAATTACTTCCACACAGGTGTTATATCAAAAATATAGAAACATTTATTACAAGGCCTTTGTAACTCAGACCATAGCAAAAGAATCACTTCAATACTAAGTAAACCCAAACAACACTATCAATACAATGTATATAGAAGACCAATGGGGTCCAAAGGGTTAAATGCACAAAATATGTTCACAACCTAGAGGGGGAGAAAACAAGAAGTGCAGATAGTCTTTGGCCCCTTCGACATCGACAGCACACCTAACTAAGAGGCAGTCTAAGCCCTAAGAAACAAGAGAAGCCTTGTGCTCAATAGCACATGTAATGCAAGCGCACGCGGTTGTTCCAATAGGCAAAACAGAATCTCTTCAGGGGTCTCTAGCAGCTCAGGAAGGTGGATGAGGAGATGAAGAATAAGTTCCCACTATTCAGGGAGGACCTCCACTTGAAGCCAAAGGCAGTTCCAGAGTGTGGGATGGAGTCGCTAGTTCGTACTAGCAGTGGAAAGGAGAGGGACCCTCAGGGGCCACTCGTGCATAAAAAGGGGCCCTGGTGCTAGCGGTCACTGGTTAGTGTTGGAAGTACTCATCAGTCACAGGGGCACTCGGACCCAAACGTCCTCATTTCAGTCCGCTTGCAGGTGCGAACACAACAAAAAGGACGTCTCTGCGGCTTTCAGTTCCGAAAACACAGTGATGATGCCCAAATGAGACAGTGGCAATTTCTCTGCTCCAGGTGGATGAATCGACCCAGTTTCAATGCAGCAGGCTTCAGGGGCAAGATGGTCACAAATGCAGCATACCGGCAAAGGTCATTGCCGCGGCAGGGCAACACGGTAACCGATGGTGCTCTGGTCCTGGCGCAGTCGTCTCACTTCAGACCTGGGAATGCGAAGTGTACAAAATTCAGTGTGAGGGTGCCATGGACAGAGCGCTAGCAGTATACCAAGTTTTGAGGGCCTCCTCCAATCAGAGGCGGTGACAGAGCAAAGCAACTGGGTAAGATGGTCAGCCCACTATTCTAATGGGTCGAAGCGTCTTCGCAGACCTTCTAGGATGACCAGATGTAGAGGGGTCCCACGGGACAACAGCGGGCTCAGGTGCCAAACCTTCCAGCGGTTCACCAGCGGTTCCTCGACTCGGCTTCTTAGTTTCAGGATACTTGGATCCTATCCTTCGTTCAGTGAGAACTGCAGATATCACATGGTATGGGCGTTTTCAGCCTCCTCTTATCCAAAGTTCCCTCTGTGCCAAAAATGGAGAGGACTCAATGGGAGATCTGTTCACAAACACACACTCCATACGTGGCTCAATCATGAACCACAGTGGTCCTAGTCATTCACAGCACTCCAGACTCTCTAGCACCAAGAATGTGTATTGGGGACAGACACCCCAGCCCACATCCTGGAGGCATACACACAAGGCATGCAGGAGCCGCGAAAGCTTGGTGTTTTGCGGGAAACTGCATGTCCATATAAGGACTGACCCGGGTCGACTCGACCTGTGGAAGGTGAAGGGGCAAGATGGCCAAAGGACAGGACAAAGAACCTTGTGGCATGGCCATTTTGGAGCCAGGCCACATTTTCTTGCCAAACGCAGTTAACGTGGTTAACATGGTAGGAAAGGGTTACAAATAATGCAAAAAGATAGCTGCCACCAGCCCTATCAATGACACATCTGCACATCTCACAAAAAGTCCATCGGGAGTATCTAGGGCCTTTGGAAAATGACTACAGACCCAAGTACACTTTACTGGAAGGTACAGTGTGTACTTGTTACATGTTGCAGAACAGTTGCAACATTAGAAAAGGACTAGTGGAAACAAAGTCTCCCAGTGCTGACTGTCTCAAGGGCATGTCAGTTTCCCCCCTTAAAAGTGAGCAAAAGCCCAGAGGAGTGCAGCTGAAGGCTGTGCTTCTCTGGCAAAGTCAGTCCATGGTGTCTAAACAGCAGCAAAAATGTTGGGGGTGTACACATGGAGGGAAAATGACATACAATTATGAAATCTTTCCTAACAAAGGGGACCTAGAGAGGGGGGCCAGAATGAAGACACCCATAGTGAGGGATCAGGATGACAACCCACCACCATCACCTCAGTTTTGTCGCTGTTCAATTTGAGCCAATTGTGGTCCATCCAATCTCCCACTGCCACCAGGCATCCCCACAGGCAAGACGACATCTCATCCCGATCAAGATCAAGCTAGATCAGCATTTGAGTGTCGTCCGCATACAAGTAACACCTGTCGCCAAAGGAGCGGATGAGACACATAAGGGCCCAGATGTAAATATTGAACAAAATGGGAGACAGAGAGGAGCCTTGCAACAACTGAGGTGACAAGGAACAGAAAGAAATGGGGGCATGGAGAGGGTCTGGGTACGATCCACCAGGAAGGAGGTGAACCAGGCTAGCAACTGCCCAGATATCCCCAACTGGGCAAGGCAAGACAGTAGGATGGAGTGGTCGACTGTGTCAAAGGCTGCAGAAAGGTCTAATAGTATCAGAGCACCCACTCCACCAGCCTGGCCATATCGTCCTGGACGGCGACGAGCACACTCTCTGTGCCTCTACCTGGATGGAACCTCGATTGAGCAGGGTCATGTAAACAGAAAGTTTCCAGAAATGTAGAGAGTAAGGGTGACACCAGTGATTCGAGCAGTTTATGCAAGAAGGGCAGAAGGGAAATAGGATGGAAGTTGACAGAATACCAGTATCAAGGGACGTTTTTTTCAAAAGTGGAATCACTCTAGCCCCCTTTAATTCTTGAGGTACCAACCCCGATTGACAGGAGTTATTGATTGCTGCTGTGATAGCAGTAAGAAGGGCAGGGGTGATTTGCTTCATCACAGCCATGCTGGTTATCATAGAGGGGCCTAACAATGGAGGGATGCTGTCAAACTCGGGGTGCAATTCATAGAGAGTGTGCTAACCTTTGCACTAACAACTTTGTCCCGTACCCCGTAACTCAAAGCACTATCCACCGAAACTGCTCGTTCTCCATCCTAACTCTAAGCAGCACCCACAAAATGCAAAACTATGCATACATCCCCGAACACTAAAGCTGCACCCTCAAGTTAAGTTCACCCTTCTCCCGCTACTGCCACTGACCTCTGCTCCAACCCCAGCCAGCCCCCTCAAGTCCTGCCACTTCCCACTACCACCACTGACCTCTGCCCCAACCCCAGAAAGCCCCCTGCTAGTCTGTCTCCCTCCCACTACCCCCACTTACCTTCACCACCAACCCCAGGCAGCCCCCAAGTCCTGCCACCTCCTACTTCCCACAACAACTTCCACCCCAACACCAGGCAGCCCCCTGCTAGTCTGCCTCCCTCCCATTACCCCCACTGACAAGCACCCCAATCCCATGCAGATTGCTGCTAGTCAATCTCCCACCCAATACCCCAAATGACCTCCACCACCAACCCCAAGCAGCCCCCTTCTGGTCTGCCTCTCTTTCACTAACCCCACTGATCTCTGCCCCAACCTCAGGCAGCCCCCTGCTAGTTTCTCTCCCTCCCACTAGCCCCACTAACCTCTTCCCCAACCCCAGGCAGTCCCTGCTAGTTGGCTCCCTTGCCAGTCCAATGTGAAGCAACAAACAACCTCAACTCCTCTGGCCTGCCTCCACCATGAAGTACTCCTGCCACATATCTTCCTCCAACATGAACAACTGGAAGCGCTACTGTTGAATCCAGGTCCATAGCTTCTTCCATGACTCCTGGATAGACCACACTCAGCTGCACATCAACAGGACAGCATACAGTTGCACTGGCTACACGTTGACTACTTCATGTACATGTGACATACTAATGCAATGAAATGCAATGTAGCTTTTTCATTGTGCCTTTTTGCCATTTCAATGGCCTCAAAGCACTATTGGTGAATGCCCTTCGAGGAACGAAGTCTGTGGAATCAGAGATTGGTCTGAGTCAATCAGAATGCGTGTGTGCATTGTAGCATGTACATAGGTAGGTAGGGTTCAAAGACCGCAATAATGAGGTGTAACCCAAAGAAATGGAAATAGCCAGTCACAAGGTCAAAGAACAATGTTTATTATAGTCAATTGACTGGGTCTCAGCACCCCACGATGCATGAGTACAAACACTGTGGTGGCAGTGAGCCCCGAGCCACCGGAGACGGGCACATATATACTAAACAGAATCACATACAATACACTTGTCCAGGCCCCTCATGTGATAGAGTCCATAGGGTTCATGACCTTTCCACGTAGATGGTATTACCAAGACAACATGCTTGCATTTCCCCCCATCTTCCTACAGACAATTTATTGTATGGGAGCAGGGAAAAGGAGTGCGTGGGGGCACATTGTGTTCTCTGGTACAAGGTAACATTTCTCTGCATAGCTTATCTATGTTGCGCCTAGAGCCTAAGGTCAGTCTCCTCTACAGCTTTGGAATAGAGTTCTTCTGAAGGAGCATGTTGCAAATGTACATTATTACAATTAATTGTTCAGTGGAGAAAACATGGCCGAGACAGGGGGGCACCTAACTTGTAGATTAGCTACGCTTCTCCAAAGACTTCAAGGTTCTACAGTGTAATACAAACAACACGCTTAGCGAAATGTGAATCCCTGTCTCATAAGCATCAGAAAGTTCAAGTCTCCTACCGCGTTCAGAGCGAAAAAAATGCAAAAATGAACAGGGAACTGAACATTGCATCCAAGATGGCGAATAAAACAAAATGGCAACATGACCATCATTGTTGCAGCAATAGATTTGTAGTGTAATGTGAATGTGCTTAGGCCAATATGCATACCCTATAGGACACTAAACTAAATACCTTTGCACAGGGTGGTTAAGTCCTTGCTAGTTACCAAAGCAGAAGAGGCTTGTGGTTGGGTGATGTGAAGGCTGTCAGAGAGTGTGCGACTCAAGGAGACTGATAATGTGTCCATCTAGGCTGAACAATCAATCATGGGACTCATCTGCATTCCAGTGGCAGAGGTGATGCATGATTTGAGAACAAGCAGTGGGTGATTGCAGATGTGTGCGGGTGGGTGGCCGTACCTTTCGAGGGATACAACAATCTACCACAGAGTGCACAAGTGATTAATGTAGCCCACTCATCAACAGTGAGGCCACATCCTACCTCTAGACCTGCAATGCTAAATACCCATACCAGTGAATGAAGTGTAGGGACAGCAACATTGACAAATAAGTGCCAAAGGAACACCTAACAATCAGTGTACCGGAAACAAGCTCAATGTACAATAAACTCAATCTCCAATAGCGAATATGCAGAGGTGAATGGGCTGTCACCAGATACAACACACAACTAAACCATGTGGATCATGTGGCAATACACATGAACAAGTGAGTATCCATCTCCAATGAGAGACCCCAAACACAATCATGATACCTCTCCCACATCACCACAATTATCCCTGTATGCAAACCATTACACACACACACAAAACTTCACTCCAACAACTCTAATACACTAACAACAAAAATGCAGTGCCCTTGCACAAGGAATTGAATCAGATAATCAGTCATTGCCACCTCCAGCCAACTGATGGCCCCACTCCAACATGTGAAACTCATGTGCACTTGTCCAAGTCAAGCAAAAGAATGCCACCATGTCAATCACTAACAACACACAACATCCACAAAGACACATGAACACATACAGCATTGGACTACAGACTCACCCACAACATGCAACTATCACACACACACATCCACACCATATACACAATTCAACAACATGCCTGCATTGCAAACCACACAAGTAGGCAGGCAAAACATGTGCATGACAAACCTCTCGAAAATGGCATTCCCAAAGCACTTAACCTCCCTACATCTGCAAGAGACCACCCATGTTCAATGAGCATGGATGTACCATCGATCATACACATGGAGCATGCGCACATGTCCCACAGCAAACATCACAGTAACAACATGACACACACAGTGGGGACCCAACCCACATGACAGCCAGAGAACAAATGTACTTGGAGACCATTTCAAAAGTAAATTTCTACATGGACAAAGAGACTGCAAGGTGTGGAATGAAGAATATTAAAACTTGTATTCAAAATATTTACACTAAAATAAGGGGAAGGGTAGAAATGTCCATGGATATAAAAAAAAAAGTCCACAATGAAACATAACACTATCAAACTATATACACTGGCAGCGGGCTAGTCTGCTGGGATGTCAGTTAGGGCCTCGACCAATGCTGATTCTCCATCACATCCTCAGGCTGTAGGTGCACGTCTGTTGTTGCCTGGAGGGCTTGTGTGTTGTCCAACATCTGTAACTCCACCTCCTCTGCTTCCCTACAAGACTCCCAGAGGATGTCAGCCTTGCAACTCGCTCCTCCACCTCAGCCTTCATAATCTCTGCATCCCTTTCCCACCACCTCTGCATCTCCTGCTGCTTGGCGTATCATGCCCTGGTTAACACCATAGTCTGGAGCAGCAGGTGCTCCCCCTGCCTCATCTAAACCAGCTGATGGCCAACGTGCCTCCTCTGGGTGGCAATGCACTGCAGAATACACCTGCACGCTGCCGCCATCTGCTTCTGCCTGGAAGTGTGAGGCCTCTGAATGCCCCCTCCCCTGACTGGATGAAACTTGTTGGGGAGTAGGGCACCTGCATTGCCCCAAAGTGTCTGATGTTCTTCGATTGGCTGTTTGTGTGTGGGCACCTGGGCAGGCCCAGTGACCACCTCTGGTGCCATCATAGAGACTTGCACCTCGGGCAGGGAAGTAGGCACAACCAGACTGGGTGGTGGTTGTGGTGGGGGGACTGTTGCACAGGGGGCCATGGTGGCAGGTGGCATGGAAGCCTGACTCAATGATGACTGGGCCACATAGGATGAAGTGGAGGTGGGGCCCATTGCACTGATCAGCCCAGAGAGACCACTCAAGACAAGTGCAGTCACCAACTGGGCATGGAAGAAGCTCATCTGCTCGTGATGCTGTGCAAGATCTATGCAAGAGTCATGTATGGCATCACAAATAGATGACGTCCACCTCAAGATACCTGCCAGCAGGGGCTGCACCTTTAATTGGATGGTCTCATCGACGGCAAGTGGTGGATCAGTCTGGGTGGAGGTATTGCGGAAGGTGGTCACTGCTGCAGCAGGTGGCCCAGGGACAGGAGGTTTTTTGCTGAATCCTCCACAGTGGACTGCACATCCTCACGTCTCTGGGACAGGGGTGCAGTCTGAATACCCTCCTTGATGACCCCATATGACACCAGGGGCTGGGTTGCAATTGCCACCTCCTCCACCTCCACCAACCCAGATGCCTCCAGAGAGGCATCCGTCCTTGATGGCGCCTGTGTGGTAGCAGCCTGTTCCATCACTGCTGAGATATCCCCCATCACAATCAACTCCTGGGACTTACCCTCAGCAGCCTTGCCCAATGGTACTGGCACTCCCCCAGCCACTTCACTCTCTGAAGAGGAGGTGTCAATTGTGGGTGGCCGGGGTCTGCTCCTGGTTCTGGTGGCCATGTGCCTTCTTCTCCGATCCACAGGACTACTTTCGCCCTCTTTGCCAGCTGCAGCAACTATGGAAAAGGGGACAAATAACATTGACATCAGTTCACAGTGACATGTGTGGCATGCACAGCATTAACAGTACCATGAATGCAGCACAAGTCAGCCAGCAACTGCCACACACACAAACACACACACACACACACACACACACACTGCTCATGTCACATTTTTTATGTTACCCTTTCCTCAATGACTTGCTGGTGGCAGTGGTTTCGTTTTGATCTGCCTTGGTTTGCATTTACCGTGACCGTTTGCGGCTCTGGTAAAGTAACCGCGGGAGTCATCGTTTCAAAATGGTGTCCAGCCATCTTTGCTAAAATGGTGCCCGGGCTTCTTTTTTTGCCAGGTCTTTGTGGAAAGTTCCTTCTAGACAGTTTCTCTGCGCGCCAAACCAGGTTTGGTCTCTTTGTTCCTCTCGCCTTTGGCAGGGTTTCTGAGAGAAACCCGCCTCTGGCTCCAGAGTGTCTGGAGTAGGCAGGAAGTGAGGGAGGTGCCTGAAACCACACTGTGCTTAGTCTTGTAGGAGATTGCACTCTGTGGTGATTGGCTGGCTGACTGTCCGGCAAGGACAGCCAACATGCTGGGTGAGTGACAGCTAGGCTGGAATGAATGGGAAAGAACTGAATAAAAGGCGAGTCTTTTGGCTTGGAAGTTTGCATCGACAGAGGAGCCCCTGCAAGGACGACTTCTCCCTTTGAGTTGGTGGGACCAATCAACTCCAAAGTAAGCCGCCTGACACCCATCTCGGAGCTGGTTGAATTTTCTCAGAGTGCTGCAGAAAACCGTATAGCCAGGGAGAGGGACACCAGATTGTGTGCGTTAATTTGAAACTGCCCTAAAGCTTTTGGAAGATCCTCCGGACTCCCACGAAGCCCTTTGTCAAGCTCCAGTCTTAAGAGCTCTTGACTTCAGCCAATCCTTTATTGTACAGACAGATGCTTCCAATACAGGTATAGGTGCAGTTCTGAGTCAGCTGGATGAGAAAGGCAGGAAACACCCCATCGGATTCACCAGTAGGAAGCTGAAGGAACCTGAGACAAGGTGGGCAACCATAGAACGTGAATGTTTTGCCATTGTGTGGTCTTTGAAAAAGTTCAGACCATACTTGTATGGATCTACTTTGTGATTCAAACAGACCACCAACCCTTCAGATGGTTAATGCAGATGAAGGGGGAGAATCCTAAATTGTTAAGATGGTCAATCTTCCTACAGGGGTTTTATTTTACCATTGAACACAGGTCAGGGTATAATCTCCGAAATGCTGATGGTATCTCCAGAAAGTATGACCAATTGGAGTAAGGAGATTCATCCACGGGTGGATTAAATCCTCCTGTCCCTTATTCTGGGGGTGGGGGGGGGGGGTGAGTGTTAGGGAGAATTCTCAAAAATGTGCTAATTCCTTCCACTTTAGAGACCCCCAGCAACTTTTCTGGATTTTGAGGACTTGATTTGTTTTCCTGGAGAGAGTGAGACCCTTTTTCCCACTCTCTTATTTATTTTAATGTGTTTTTATACACTGTGTTTATTTTTGGTTATGGAATCTAACCAACTCCATAGGCATAGTCTTTTACAATTGTGTCACAAAACACCTTCAGTGCAGTGCCACAGGGAAGTCTTCCAGATTTCCCAAGGTTTAAATATCTTCTCTGGGATCAGCTACTGTTTCCCAGAGCAGTAAAGTGAAATTAACTTTAGTTAGCATTGTACTTGCTAGACCCAGCACACCCAATCTTACAATAGAGTGCTGGAGGGGTTACTTAGTATCCCCAGTGTCTAAATGCTAATGTAACATTTTTGATGTTACCCTTTCCTCAATTGACTGGCTGTTGGCAGTGGTTTTCTTTTGATTTACCTTGGATTGCATTTACCGCGACCGTTCGCGGCTCCGGTAAAGTAACCACGGGAGCCATCTTTTTCAAAATGACATCCAGCCATCTGTGCTAAAATGGTGCCCGGTCTTCTTTTTTCACCAGGTCTTTGTGGAAAAGTCCTTCTAGAGAGTTTCTCTGTGCGCCAAACCAGGTTTGGTCTCTTTGTTCATTTCGCCTTTGGCAGGGTTTCTGAGAGAAACCTGCCTCTGGCTCCAGAGTTCCTGGGGTAGGCAGGAAGTGAGGGAGGTGCCTGAAACACCCGGTGCTTAGTCTCCTAGGAGACCCAAATGCACTCTGTGGGGATTGGCTGGCTGACTGTCCGGCAAGGACAGCCACCCTGCTGGGTGAGTGACAGCTAGGCTGGAATGAATGGGAAAGAACTGAATAAAAGGCGAGTCTTTTGGCTTGGAAGGCAGAGTCGACCACTGGACGAAGGAACCGAAGAAGAGCTTGAAGAGGACGCCTGCTGCAACTCCTGGACTGTTGGTTTCCTTATGAAGCCTGCTGCAGTGATTACTTGTCAAGTTTGCATCGACAGAGAAGCCCCTGCAAGGACGACTTCTCCATTTGAGCTGGTGGGACCAATCAACTCCAAAGTAAGCTGCTGGGACATCCATCTCAGAACTGGTTGAATTTCCTCAGAGTGCTGCAGGAAACCATATACCCAGGGAGAGGCACACCAGATTGTGTGCGTTACTTTTAAGATGGCCTAAAGCTTTTGGAAGATCCACCGTACTCCCACGAAGCATGACTGACCAAGCCTGAGGCCCTTCATCAGAGTGCGGGACCCCAGAAGTGAGGACAGTCCACCTTGACATCCAGGACCTGTGCTTATTGATATTTGCTGTACTGCAAGGAGCTGAAATGCGAAACACCCACTGAAAGTAAAGTTTGCCGGTTGGCAGTTTTTACAGTGCTGGTGCAGTGCAGGTGTCCCCAGACATCCTCCCTCTTGTCCCCACGACTGAGGCCCAGGAACAGCGAGATCTGCAAAGTTGCACAGGAACAGAAGTCACCAGCTGCATCTTTTCTTCTTTACCAAGGTACTGTAAAGCAAGTCTAAGAGAACTTACCTCTTGCTGTAGAAGTGCTTGCAACTTCCACAACTCACAAGTCTAATCAGCTTGTGGCCCTACATTTGATTCTTGTTTTCTTCAAAGATTCTTAAGAACTTGTGCAAAGACTTTTCCATTACTTACCAGAAGTGTTTTATCCTATCCAAGACTCTTGCCCATTGACTTTGGCTTTGCCTATTTAATTTAGATTGAGTATGGAAAACAAATAACAACTGCATGGTCTGACATAATGGTTTTCCTTTGATTTCTGCACTTTTGACACTTCATTGATTAACTGACTATACGTTTTCATACCATATGTGTTAATTTTTAAACTGGATTATATGTTTTAAAATTGTTTAAGGAAAGTATGCTTAGAAACAATTTTTATTTAAATTGTGATGTTTATGTATGTTTTTTTGTAAAAGGTTTGTTAAACAAAATACAATAAAAAAAAATAAAAAAAAATATTATGTGGCAGTAAGTATGTGAGATTTGCATCCTTCTTTGGACTCTGGAAAAATTGCGTGACGAAATCCATAAATAAGGTTGTCTTTGCGCTTGATGAAGCTTGTTTGTTGTTTGTGTGGTGCGTCCCTCAACACGCCACGTTATTCCTCGTTCTTCCTCATTTTGCTCACGGAATGAGGAATATGCATGTTTTGTACCTTATTTATTTCCTTGTTCTTGCCCGTCTCACACTTTGCACTGTGTGTCGCGCAAAGCGCTCAGCACAGTACAAAGTAGTTAAGGACCAATGCAAAGTATTTGCAGACCTGCGCAAAGTCTGAATCATGAATCGGCAGCTTTGAGTTTGCATGGGGCAAAGTGTAAATGTTCCCTTTGCGCCACGAGATCCTGGGTTTTTTGAATACTCTTAAACTGAGTTTATATGGCACACTCTAGAACCAATGATGTTAACCTATCAGCTATGTCATCTGGACCACTTAAGTTTTGCACATTTGCTGTTGTGGAAGTCGATCGACTTTAAGGTCACTTTAAAACAGTGCCAGTAATGCACTTGTGCTGAGAGTGGTTATTGAGCAATTAGGCTCTCATGGTGATCTCTGATGGAGTAAATGTGTTCATTAGGCAGCTGAGCACGTTTATGCAACCAATTAAACACGACCCCTCTCGAACTTCATTGTTGATATGCGACCCCTCTCGAACTTCATTGTTGATATGGATACTCTAGAATGCTCATCATACGTGCTCCTCATACGTCTCGGCAGGATAGCTCAGCGGCAACATGCTCGACTTGGAAGCAAGACTACATGGAGCAACACAGGTTTGATCCCCGGTCTGCGCTTAGAAACCACTGGGTATTAACCGCATTTTTTATTTTTTTTAATTTTATTGTATATAGTTTACAAGAAACCTTTACAAAAAAGACTTTAAGAAGTAAAAAGACATTCCTTACATTTAAATTTCAATTATACAAACAAGCATTAAAACATAGATCCAATTTCCAGTTAAAATTTCCAGAGAATAAGGGACAAATTTAAATTTAGATTTGAAAGGTTCAGTGCGAAGTACAGTGCAGCATTAAAAAATATACCGACATTAACATTTTCCAAATTCTAAAATAGAAATAAACCTGCAGAAACGAAAAAAAAATTTCATAAAGACAAGCATAATCATAACAAGCATAATCATAACAACGGGCGTATAAATCTAAAGCTTTGATAAAACCAGCCACAGCAAGTCCATCCTTAATTTTTGAAATAGAGAGACACTGTGACCAGATCAGATTGTCCGCC